>NC_140174.1:0-117500 GCF_963971535.1 Notolepis coatsorum | reverse complement strand
TGCAAGGGGTAGTTGATGCAAGACCATAACAGTTAAAGATATTAGAATATGAGTGCAAGGGGTAGTTGATACAAGACCATAACAGTTAACCTCTTTAGCCCGGAGCCCTATTTTCTGAAAATCCGCCTAAAATACATACCTAAGTAAATGGAATATTGCTCCACTTCTACAAGACCATTTGCATATTCTTGGTATCTAGGGACATCTACAGTATGGACCTCAGTGAATGTATTCCCAGTGTCAGATATATTGTGTCTATTACTAGGCTTGCTTAAATTGTGATGAAACAAAGGAGAATATGAATTATGATTTTTCTTTGCATCGTTCAGTACCTTCTTGAGATCATGTGTACAAAAAATCTAAGGACATGAATAAAAAGAAGATGATTAAACAGAAGGTTCTGTAGATACAGTACTGAATTCTCCCATCCAGACCAATGCTATTTGAAATATTATTATAGAATATAGAATAGCAGGCTTATAAATTACCTTATTATAGCCAATTCGCAACTTTATATATATATATATATATATATATATATATATATATATATATATATATATATATATATATATATATATATATATACATATATTATCTTTCAAATGACCAAGTTCAATTTGGATTTAGTATCACCAGGCGTGCATAATAACAGATAATGAAATCTACTGTAATCTACTGTACTTTTTTATTTTGATCAGGGTGCAACCGTTTTGAAACTAATTTCAAATCTAATTGTTGCTGCATGCTAAAAATAGGCAAGAGAAACTAACTGCACTGTCAATATGTCAATAACGTTAAGTGTTTATTATCCCGAATAATAAGTGATATACATTTTTTTATCTAAAAACATGTGTCAAAACTGTGAAATCTCATAATTCAGCTACAGTGGGGAGTCCATTCGTGTGTATGTGTAGCGTGACTGCCAGACAAATCCTAAGCTCTGGGAGGAGTAGTATTGTGAAAAAGTGGTGGAATAATAATAAAGAAGAATAGATACAATAGATGACAAGAGTGTGTGACCTTGTAACAAGCGTTACTTTATGAAGAAGAGGTCAAGGTGCTGTTAAATTATGTGTGGGCCCAATATGTTAAGATATGCTAATGTCAGCATATATGGGTCACTTGACCTTTAAGATCCCAGGTGTGGGTGTGGTTAGGGGCGGCCCTAATCATCAGGGGGCATGGGTGGGTGTGGTTAGGGGTGGTCCTAGCCATCAGGGGGTCAGGTGTGGGCGTGGTTAGGGGCGGGCCTAACCCTTGGGGTCAGGTGTGGGTGTGGTTAGGGGCGGTCCTAACCATCAGGGGGTCAGGTGTGGGTGTGGTTAGGGACAGTCCTAACCCCCAGGGGGGCAGGTGTGGGTGTAGTTAGGGGTGGTCCTAACCCCAGGGGGGCATGTGTGGGTGTGGTTAGGGGCGGTCCTAACCCCCAGGGGGCCATGTGTGGGTGTGGTTAGGGGCGGTCCTGCTGATATTGTGAGAGGAAGGAGGGATCAGGCCTCCTAATATATTCTCCAAAACCAAGGACAGTTCAGCTGCAGTCGGTGTTTCCCAGTGGATTACTTTAGTTCTTTTCCTTTTGAAGATGTGGATCAACCCAGGACTGATCTCCTTCTGGACACTCAAAGGGTGGAGTGTGGTTGGACCCTACTGGCTCTAAAGAGCAGGGCTGCATGGTCTGGTAGGCCTGTACATGTATGTTGGTGCTAATGGACTGTAATGCTGACAGGACTGTTCTTATTGGTTTGATATGATTTTGTTGTACAATATGTTGCTATGTGACGCTCCACGAATACAACACTTTGAATTTAACACTGTTCCAGTACTCTCATTCTTTATTGCTGACAGATTTGTTTATTATTTCAAGCTTGTTACAACCTAAGTCACCTAATAAATTAACAATGCAGATGTAAACCACTGACAAAAATTGTGAGGGAATGTGAGACTGTAAAGATCAGCAGCTGAATGTGATGTTAGTGTTTAGAGTTACCTGAGCAGATCACCTCCAGGCTGGAAGAGGAATTCAAAGACTCCACTGGTCCTCTACACTCCCTCAGTGCAGACTCAGAGCCAGAACAGTCAGTGTGAAACCACCATACAGGTTGTTCAGAACCAACCCTCTCTTCTGGTGAAAAAACAGCAGAGCCACATTCCAGCTGTCTGCACACTATAGCTGCTGTCTTCATGGTCCATGATGATGGTATCAACTTGTCCAAGTGCGTTCCTACAGGTCTCCAGACTCCCTGGTGGTTGGTCTCCAGTCTCCCAGCACAGCGGCTGCCTCCGTCCACCAACCTCACATCATCATGTTCTGCACAGAAACAAGAGAGAAACGACTACATTAGAGGCATGTTTATCTGTAATAAAAAATGGGATGTCATTACATGTGTTGCTCCTAAATACTAATACAACTGAGATGATAATTGTTGGCCTCCTAGACTGCAGTGTATGTTTAAGGACACCTCCCTGAAATGTGAGAATTGTCTTATTTCACAGAAGCTCCACCATTAAAAACCTCTGCATGTTTTTTCATCATTCTCTCTCATTTGATTGACACGTCAAAGATATGACCAGAATTGCCTTCTTTCATCTTCGTAATATTTAAAACATCTGATCTCTATTAACCCTTGTATGGTGTTTGCATTTATGTTACTCTGGTGGATCGGCAACATTATTGGGATTTTAAAACAATAAATCCAAAACTATTTATGTAAAAATTATGACATGTTAACTTTATCTCAATTACAAGCAATTTAAACGGCATATACTGTATGGTTAATGTTTCCCATTTACCTCTGCTAGATCACAATTATGAATAAAAGTGATATGTTTTTAACTTTCTTTGTGATAAAATGTGATGTCAGTCAAAAGAAAATCCATGATAATCGAGACATTAATTTAATAAATCACGTTTATCTTGAAAAATATGAATGACATAAGGTGGAAGCAGACAGTGAAGGAACACAGTGAACCTTTTTGTTACATTTCTACCATGTTTGCTTGTTTTCATCAACAATTTCCACAGTCTGGGGTCTAGTTACACCACATATGTACGAGAAGGCATAAGACGTGATAATGTTACCCAGAGATTTAGTCTAGAGGGAGAAGAGAAGGGGTCCAAGGGCCGAGCCCTGGGGGACACCCGTCCTTACGGGGCGGGTGGCAGACAGGGTCCGTCTCCATGACACTTGGTAGGAGCGACGCGAGGAGGATCTGATGGTTGACTGTGTCGAAGGCTATACCTGGTGCCGGCATAATGCTGCATCAACTTTCACCCCCCATTCCGAGTTCATACCTCAAATACTCAATATTAAATCAGCTTGATTGGGACATACCTATATTTCTTTTTATTAAAAAAATGAAATAAGGTTTTGAATATAGTCAGTAAATAAATAAATGAAAAGACTATACCAGTTATATCATTATTAAAAGTGTAAATCATAATTAAACCAATGAGTAATTCATAATGTTTTCCATACCTGAGCAGGTGAGGCCAACAGTCTTGCCAGGTGAGCTGGTGTTTTTATCTGAGTCTGAGGTGACACAGTCCAGGATATGGGACTCGTTGCCTTTACACTGGAGTTCTTTGGTCCCGATTGAAGCGTCTCCCTCTCCATAGAGCGCCCCCTGGAGGGCTGAAGGAGCCCCACAGCCAAGCTGCCTACAGACCACCTCTGCATCCTGCTTGTCAAAGTCAGCTTCACATAGTGACCTCCACGCCTGATCAGACTTCATCTCCACTCTGCCTGAACACAGACCAGATCCATTCACAAGCCTCACAGACTCTGTACACACACACACACACACACACACACACACACACACACACACACACACACACACACACACACACACACACACACACACACACACACACACACACACACACACACACACACACACACACACACACACAAACACAAACACAAACACACACACACACACACACAGTCAGAGAGAGAAAAAATAGTCAGAAACAGAGAGTGAGAGCAGAGCATGTCTGCAGAGTGTAGTACCAAATGGATACCGGTCCTGCATGGCCGCTGTCGGTCCTGCGTGGCCAAAAGGTCCTTGGTTGACCATGAAAAAGCTGAAAACACTAAATAAAATCTAAAAGAATATATATATATATATATATATATCTTTTTATATATGTTTGTGTTAAATTGTATCTGAATCAGGAGATTCTCTTCTCTCCGTCAACATTTTAAGTGTATCTCTCTATCCCATACTGGCTGGCAGTGTGCGGAAGTAAGAATATATATAGAGTATTGTAGTGGGCACTTACATGAACACTTACCTGGACTGGACATAATCCACCTACACTGTCACTTTAAGGACACGGGGCATTGTGGGTAGCTAGAGCGGCCATATGAACGCTTGGCTTGGTTTGTTGTGGTATCCATGGCTATGCTAATAAATGATGCACACTGATGTGTGGTCAAAGAAACTTCACTCTCTTTGGTCATGATTTCCCGTCTCCTACATTGGTGAACCTGACGTTCTTGGACGCTTTCAAGGACGATTGAACAATGGAGCAGGCAGTCGCGCTGAAGTTTATGGAAGCAGCAGTCGCGCTGAAATTGCCAGAGTTCTGGGAAACGCAAGCTACTGCATGGTTTGTGCAGACGGAGGCGCAGTTTGCAATAAAGAAAATAACGGAGGATGACACCAAGTACTATCATGTTGTCGCTGTGCTGGGGACTAACACGGCAGCCAGAGTGGTGAGTCTACTCACAAACCCTCCGGCGCACGAGTTGAAGTGTTTTGAACTATCTGAGGTGGAACGAGCTAACCGGCTGTTTTCATTGCAAGGTCTGGGCGACAGTAAACCGTCCGAGCTTATGGATAGGATGCTGGCGTTGATGGGAGAGCATGAGCCCAACCACTTTCTCTTCAGACAGCTGTTCTTACGCCAGTTACCGGCGCAGGTAAGGGCCGCCTTGGCAAACACAACAATAAATGACTGTAGTATGTTAGCCGCGGAGGCGGATAAGTTCTTTTTGGCCAGCCAGCAGCAACACTGTACGGCCGTGTTCTACCATGACCAACCCTCTTCCTCTCACCATGGGGATTATACCGTCGCTGCTGCGGTGGCAGCCCCTCGCCAGCAAGGGAGAGACACGGGCTGGTGTTTCTTTCACACCAAGTATGGAGCCAGGGCTAACCAATGCCGTCCCCCATGTACTTACAAGGGGCCGGGAAACGCCCGGGCCGGCGCTCAACAGTGGCCATGAGCGTTGGTGGGGCCGGCAGGCTACTGTTTATTTGGGACAACATCTCAGGCAGGCGTTTCATGTGCGACACAGGGGCACAGAGAAGCGTGCTGCCTGCGTCAAGGGTGGACACCCTGGCCGACGGGCATGGGCTCCCTATGGAAGCTGCCAATGGTACTACAATCCGCACGTATGGCAGTAGGCTAGTGGAGCTGTGTTTTGGTGAGTGGCGGTTTAGCTGGGACTTCATCACTGCTGATGTCTGTGCCCCTGCTGGGTGCTGATTTTCTGTGTGCTTATGGATTGTTGGTGGATGTCAGGAACAATCGCTTGATCGACACCACCACCTTTTGTTCATTTGAATGTACTGTCGGGGCAGCGCCTCCTGTGGGTTTGTCTAACATGTTGTCTGTTACAGATGAGTTTCACCAGCTGCTAGCCGAGTTCCCTGTCCTTACCCAGCCCACTTTCTCGTCCTCCACCAGTAAGCACGGTGTGGAGCATCACATCGCTACGGCAGGTGCGCCAGTCTACTCCCGGGCTTGGCGCCTAGATCCTGCCAAGCTGGCCGTTGCCAAGGCAGAGTTTTCCAACATGGAGAACCTGGGTATTATCCGTCGTTCTGACAGCCCATGGGCCTCACCCCTTCACATTGTCCCCAAGGCTGCCGGCGGGTGGCGCCCGTGTGGCGATTACTGCCGCCTTAACGAGGTAACCACACTGGACCGATACCCGGTTCCACATATTCAGGATTTTTCCACCCACCTGGCCCGGAAACTCATATTTTCAAAAATAGATTTAGTTCGAGGTTACCACCAGGTGCCGGTCCACCCAGCGGACATCCCTAAGACGGCGGTGATTACTCCCTTTGGTTTGTTTGAGTTCTTGCGCATGCCATTTGGGCTTAAAAATGCAGCACAGACATTCCAGTGCTTGATGGACTCTGTGTTACGGGACCTGCCTTTTTTGTTTGTCTACCTAGATGACATCTTAGTCGCCAGTACCACCAAGGCAGAGCACTTGTCCCATGTCAGGACCCTTTTCCACCGACTCAGTCAGCATGGGCTCATAGTTAACCCAGCTAAATGTCAGTTTGGGCTGTCTAGGATCGATTTCCTCTGGCACCACGTCACCAAAGATGGGGCAGTTCCCCTCCCATCTAAGGTTGACGCCATAGCAAATTTTCCACTGCCACCCACCATCAAGGCTCTGCAAGAGTTCCTTGGCATGGTACATTTTTACCATCGGTTTGTCCCCCGGGCTGCTCAGCTAATGCGACCTCTGTACGAGGCTCTCAGGGGTAAAATCGCCAAACATGTGGTGGACTGGACGGACGAGAGACGCAAGGCGTTTGTCGATACTAAAACCGCCCTGGCCAATGCAACCAGGCTGGCACACCCACTTCCCAACGCCCCTGTTGCCATCACCACTGATGCTTCAGACTATGCTGTTGGAGCGGTATACGAACAGTGGGTGAGTGTGGCTTGGCAACCACTGGCGTTTTTTGGCCGACAGCTTCGACCTAATGAGTGCAAATATAGCACTTTTGATAGGGAGCTCCTCGCCCTCTATCTGGCCGTGCGGCATTTCCGTTCCCTGCTGGAGGCTCGTTCATTCACGGCGTTTGTAGACCACAAGCCACTCACTTTTGCTATGGCTAAAGTAAGTGAGCCATGGTCTGCACGTCAGCAGAGGCATCTGTCATATATCTCTGAGTTTACTACGGATATTCAGCACGTCGCAGGCAGGGACAATCTAGTGGCAGACTGTCTCTCTCTGGCCTTGGTCGGGGCCGTCCATGTTGGTTTAGACTATGCACGCATGGCCTCAGACCAGGTTTCCGACCTGGACGTTCAGGCCTACAGGACGGCCATCACAGCACTCAGGCTGGAGGATGTGGCATTTAATGAGGCTAACGGCACACTCCTGTGCGACGTTTCCACGGGACGGCCGCGACCGGTGGTGCCCAGCAGTTGGAGACGTCATGTTTTTGACATCATACATGGTCTCTCTCACCCCGGAAACAGGGCATCTCAAAAACAGGTGGCAGCCAAGTTCATTTGGCACGGGCTGAAAAAGGATGTGAGCGGGTGGGTTAAGATCTGTGTGATGTGCCAGCGCGCTAAGGTACACGCCACATTAAAGCTCCTTTGGCCCAGTTCTCCATGCCCGAAAGGAGGTTTGACCATGTGAATGTGGACCTGGTGGGTCCATTGCCCCCATCGCATGGTTTCACATACCTCCTCACGATGGTGGACAGAACCACTCGGTGGCCAGAGGCCGTTCCACTGTCATCCACAACGTCCACTGATGTGGCTCGGGCGTTTATATATACGTGGGTGGCCCGGTTCGGTGCTCCGTTTCACCTTTCGTCGGACCGCGGACCTCAGTTCACCTCTGAGCTTTGGTCCGAGATTGCCAGAAACTTAGGCGTGAGACTGCACCGCACTACTGCTTATCACCCGCAGGCTAACGGTTTGTGTGAGCGGTTTCACCGGTCCATGAAGGCCTCTCTCCGAGCTACCCTTAGCGATGGTAGTTGGGTCGACAGGCTCCCGTGGGTCATGTTGGGTCTCAGGACCGCCCCCAAGGAGGATCTCCAGTCATCGTCGGCTGAGCTGGTCTATGGCCAACCGCTGCGGGTCACCGGGGAGTTTTTACCTGACACCACAGACCCCTGGTCTGCGACCCAGCAGCGTGTTTCAAACTTGGAGAACGCTAGGGCATTTGTGCCGGTCCCCACCTCGCAGCATGGTTTGCCACAGACTCGTGTTCCACCCGGCCTCCAGGCGACGGAATATGTGTTCATACGGCACAATGCCCACCGCGGGTCCTTTCAACCCCCCTACGATGGCCCGTTTCGGGTCCTACAGACGGGAAGTAAGACCTTCGTGGTGGACATTGGCGGTAAACCGGAACATGTCTCGGTGGACCGGCTTAAGCCAGCTCACTTGGATGTGGATCACCCCGTGGCACTCGCTCAGCCCCCGCGGCGGGGGCGACCTCCCCGTGTTAAACCTCGTCACCCTAAATCACTTTTTGAAAATATGAGTCCCTCACCGCCCAATAGGCACCTTGCCCCTTGCCCTCCCCGCCACCGCAAGGCCCCAGGGGGTCCCACGGTAGCTCATATGCCGGCTCCAGTTGTTCGGAGCCGTTATGGTCGGGAGGTCCGTCTACCGACCAGTTTTGTGAGTTAGTAGGGTGAATTCTGGGGGGACATATGTAGTGGGCACTTACATGAACACTTACCTGGACTGGACATAATCCACCTACACTGTCACTTTAAGGACACAGGGCATTGTGGGTAGCTAGAGCGGCCATATGAACGCTTGGCTTGGTTTGTTGTGGTATCCATGGCTATGCTAATAAATGATGCACACTGATGTGTGGTCAAATAAACTTCACTCTCTTTGGTCGTGATTTCCCGTCTCCTACAGTATTGAAATTAGTTTTCTCTAAGAAATGCATATCTGCTCTATATATTGAACTATTTCTATATTTCCTATTGTTTCTCTATCTACTCTAGTGCGCTGCCCAGATTGGGCCGTTAGACAGACAACGTATAATGGACGATAGAGCCAGGCGCTTGTGGAGAGATCTATATGATGGAGGGGCCTTTTGTGTTTGAGTGTTTGTGTGTGTAGGAAGGGGGGGGGGGGGTAAATTGGAGATATTGGTCCAAATATGAAGGCAACACCAACATGTATTCATTCTCCCCTCTCTGTGTGTGAGGGTGTGTGTGAGTTTTTGAACTCTAAGTTCAGTGAGTTCAGTCTAGTGTTTTTTATTTAATGTTCCGCTGTGATCACCTTTTCCTCTAACAGAATAAGCAGCTCTTTTGTCATTGTCAGCTCTTTGTTGTATGTTTTTACAGTGTGAGTTAAATACATTTCTGTGATACAGAAGCCTCTGTTCCTCTCCTTCCTTTAATGGAAACCCTGTGTGGGGATTTAACTCAAAGTTAAACTGAAAGATTAAAATGCCTGGACTCGTCTTTGTTTTTGAAATAAGAGAGAATACTTTGTGCAACATTTTCAATATTTTGTGTTGTGTGGATGACTTCTTGAGTGTCAAATAAACACCTGGATCTCCGGGGGGCGGGGCAAACATAGACCAATGAAAGCAGCTATCCCCACTGATTCTAATGGCGCCACACACGAGTCTCTATGACAATCAATTCACAAGATATGGAAAAGGGGCGGGACTTAAGTGTAGGGCCGGGGCAAACATAGACCAATGAAAGCCGATATGAGTCCAATGGTGCCACCCACGAGTCTCTTGAGTCTTCTTGAGATATGAAAGGGAGTGTGGGTGTGGTTTCAGAATAGGGGCGTGTTTAACCCAGACCAATTCATGTATAAGTCTGTACTGAGTTGATTGACACCTCCCATAGTTGTGTGTCTGTGTGTTTCTCCAGTGGAAGTGTATGAGGCTCATTCATGGTCCTGTCTCTTTAAGAGAATTCAGCTACAGTGGGGAGTCCATTCATGTGCAAAAAAGTTATGAAATCATATGGCATTATTAGAAGGATTTCTTCTCTTGTGAATCGCTCCTGTCTTTTGACACTTTATTATAGTTTGATATACCATTTATCGTATTGTAATATTATTTGGGCCAGTACTTTTCCTACTTCTCTTCATAAACTTTTTATATTGCAAAATAAATTCACAAGGCTTGCCACTACTTCTAATCAATCTGCTCCTCTTTTTAGGCAACTTAAAATACTATCAATCTTTGATATTATTGTATACGTATATGTATTGTTATGTTTAACTGCACCTTTAATTTAGATTTATTTCGTATTGTATTCCATAATTATTTCATGCCAAACTCCAGTATTCATTCATATCCAACAAGGCAATCAAATAATATTCATCATAATTTCTTCCACACAACATTAGGTCAGTTCAGTATAAGATTTAGAGTTCCTACAATTTGGAATTCAAAACCCTCTACAATAAAAAAGTGCTAATATATTTCATCACTCAAATCCAGGCTTAAATATTTGTTGTTGTTTTTGTTATTATTAATAATATTACTTAGATTATTATTGTTATTGTTATTATTATTATTATTATTATTATTATTATTATTATTATTATTATTATTATTATTATTATTATTATTATTATTATTATTATTATTATTATTATTATTATTATTATTATTATTATTATTATTATTATTGTTGTGAAGGATCAGATTAAACCGAATATGTATATTTATTTATATATATATATTTAATTGTATTTGTATATCGTTTGATATCCCCTGTATATTCCTTGTACAATATGCATTGAATATCCCAGTTTCTACTAAACAGCCCATAATAGTTTCATTCTACCATTGGACGAGAACCTGGCGCCAGGTTGCCATACCCCTAGGTCCAAGTTCAATCGTGCCGCCTAACATGTCGAGGCAACCCCCGGTTCCGCGCAGTAATATGCCGGGCGAAATACGAATGGTACTATTTGTTCATAGCGCATATATATATGACGCTCGTAAAGTAGAACTTTCTTTTAGTCTAGTTCTTTACCCTCCAACAGAGTGACAGACGCAAAAGCCTCCCCACGACGCACGTGCGGTGTAGTAAGGCCTACTTGGCCCAGAATAGGCATTGAGATATCGTGTAGATTAATAGTTGAATGGTCATAGTTTGGCACCATACCGTCGAGTTGGACGTATTCTATTAAGCTAATAATAGTCTATTTATGTATGGTGCATCGTTCGGTTCGAGTTCTACAGTTATCAGTACCCCCATCGTTCCTGACGTTATCTGGACGCTTATCCAGGCTGGTCAGACCCCTAGTGGTGATTGCATCCGAGGAGCTCCGGGTCAAGAGCGACTGGACCTGTATATTGGATTACTCTACCCGACGACGGCAAGCCTTCCACGGCTCTTGGATTATGCTTTGTGTGCTTTGATTATTCCATGGATAAAGGCCAACACTGTCGAGTGTTGGAATTACCCCCCGGAGAGGACTCCAGGTGAGGCGGCGCTCTACACGTGAGGTCGCACCACGTCTCTCCGTTGTGGACCGGCAGATACCGTTCCACAGAGGGTCCAGCTGTATTCGTCTGCGGCCCGAGGTTCTGTGGGCACTGTGTCCAAGACTTTGGATTCTCCCAAGACACCGTCGGCCAGATGGGATACCGCCAGCGGCTTCTCTAACCCCCCCCTCCTACTGTCTTACAACCAGCGGGACCCCCCCCCCCCCCCCCTTAGTGTATCCAGCTATAATCATCTAAGTACCATCGCTATCGTTTCCTAAATATTCCAGGTTGTATACTTACTCCCTGCGCAACCAGAGATTGGACATTCAATGTTGATTTACCTACGAATACTCATTTGCCATAAAAGTGCAGATTCAATATTTCAAATCATAAATGTAATTAAGTGAATGTTGTATACACCTTTTGCTGTATTAAATATTCGATTTGGTACATTTGTGTTGGTTCGTTTCATCAGGTGGGAAAGTGTTCATCATACTTATATCTTGTACTGGGTGGCCAGAAGTTAAAGTACATGAGGTAGTGGTATTAAATATCATATCTAACAATACAGTCAGGGAATTGTACCCCTCAGCTACAATTATTATTATTATTATTATTATTATTATTATTATTATTATTATTATTATTATTATTATTATTATTATTATTATTATTATCTTAATATTATGAAACATTTTTATGAACTTATTTTACATTCACTTAAAAAGAAAAGTATCCAATAATTAAATTCATGAGTTGAGGCCCTGTATAGGTCCATCTGGGTCTCTTGCCTCTACTCAGCACCTTTATATACACTTTCTGTCATGGTCAATGTTTAATTTTTACTGTTTTGCTGAAAATAAAGAAATAGGTGTGTATGTGTAGCGTCACTGTCAAACAAATGCCATTCCTACGCTCTGGGAGGAGTAGCATTGTGAGAAAGTGGTGGAATAATAATAAAGAAGAATATATACGATAGATGACAAGAGTGTGTGTGACCTAAGTCACCTAATGAATGAACAATGCAGATGTAAACCCACTGACAGTCATTGAGACAGAGGGTGAGACTGTAAAGATCAGCAGCTGAATGTGATGTTAGTGTTTAGAGTTACCTGAGCAGGTCACGTTCAGGATGAGATGGTAAGAAACAGACTCCACTGCTCCTCTACACTCCCTCAGTGCAGACTCAGAGCCAGAACAGTCAGTGTGAAACATCCATGCAGGTTGTTCAGAACCATCACTCTGTTCTATTGAAACAGCAGAGCCACAGTCCAGCTGCCTGCACACTACAGCTGCTGTCTTCATGGTCCATGACCACACGTACTCTCCTGCAGGTCTCCAGACTCCCTGGTGGTTGATCTCCAGTCTCCCAGCACAGCGTCTGCCTCCGTCCACCAACCTCACATCATCATGTTCTGCACAGAAACAAGAGAAACGACTACATTTAGAGGCATGTTTATCTGTAATAAAAAATGGGATGTCATTAAATGTGTTGCTCCTAAATGCTGATAAAACTGATTTTCATCCTTCTCTCTCATTTGATTGACACATCAAAGATCACCTTCATCTTCGTAATATTTAAAACGTCTGATCTCTATTAACCCTTGTATGGTGTTTGCATTTATGTTACTCACCCAAAGTTCATGGGTCTGGTGGACCGACAACAATATTGGGATTTAACAATAAATCCATAACAATTAATATAAAAATAGATGATATATGTTCATCTAAATTACAAGCAATTTAAAAAGCATATATGTTTAATGTTTCGCATTTACCTCTGCTAGATCACATTTATGAATAAAAGTGCTATTTGTGATAAAATGTGATGTCTGTTCAAAGAAAATCCAGCATAATCGAGACATGAATTTAATAAATCAGGTTAATGTCGAAAGAGATAAATGAAACAAGGTGGAGGCAGACAGTGAAGGTACACAGTGAACCTCTCCCCCATGCTGCTATGATGCCCTCAGTTCCCCAAGGGCATCAATAAAGGAATATCTTATCTTAGTGTTACCTACTGATTTGTCACTTTGAACTGCATGGTATCTGGCCTCCTTGTGTGTATTTTATGCATGTATCCATACCTATTATTAATATTATTATTAGGGCTTTAGATAGAAGTCTACCTGAATACATCACTATTATTATTAGGGCTTTGGATTGAAGTTTATCTGAATACATCACTACTATTATTAGGGCTTTAGATAGAAATGTACCTGAATACATCACTATTATTATTAGGGCTTTATATAGAAGTTTACCTGAATACATCACTATTATTATTATTAGGGCTTTAGATAGAAGTTTACCTGAATACATCACTACTATTATTATTATTATTATTATTATTATTATTATTATTATTATTATTAGGGCTTTAGATATAAATGTACCTGAATACATCACTATTATTATTCTGGCTTTAGATAGAAGTGTACCTGAATATATCACTATTATTATTAGGGCTTTATATAGAAGTTTACCTGAATACGTCACTATTATTATTATTATTATTATTATTATTATTATTATTATTATTATTATTATTATTATTATTATTATTATTATTATTATTATTATTATTATTATTATTATTATTATTATTATTATTATTATTATTATTATTATTATTATTATTATTATTATTATTATTATTATTATTATTATTATTATTATTAGGCTTCGCTTACGCCTGCTACCCCTTCTGGGGCATATGACGTCAACAAGTGATCTCCAAGCATCTCTGTCTTGAGCTGTTCTCTCCAGTTGGTTCCAGGTCATCTTCATGGTCTTGCTGTCTGCCTCCACGTCTCTGCGCCAGGTGTTTCTCCCCTTTTCCGCCTGGCCTGCGGGTTCCATGTTAGGGCGTGTCTGGTGATGGTACTTGCACGCGTTCTCAGGGTGTGGCCTATCCAGCGCCATCTGCGTTTCTTAATTTCTTCTTCTGCGGGCAGCTGGTTTGTTCTCTGCCAGAGTTCGCAGTTGCTGATGGTGTCTGGCCATCGGATGTGGAGGATCTTCCGCAGGCAGCTGTTAATGAAGACCTGCACTTTCCTGATGGTTGCAGCTGTAGTTCTCCACATCTCTGCTCCGTATAGGAGGACTGGATTATTATTAGGGCTTTAGATATAAGTTTATCTTAATACATCACTATTATTATTAGGGCTGTAGATAGAAGTTTATCTTAATACATCACTATTATTATTAGGGCTTTAGATAGAAGTTTATCTTAATACATCACTATTATTATTAGGGCTTTAGATAGAAGTTTATCTTAATACATCACTATTATTATTAGGGCTTTAGATAGAAGTTTATCTTAATACATCACTATTATTATTAGGGCTTTAGATAGAAGTTTATCTTAATACATCACTATTATTATTATTATTATTATTATTATTATTATTATTATTATTATTATTATTATTATTATTATTATTATTATTATTATTATTATTATTATTATTATTATTATTATTATTATTATTATTATTATTATTATTATTAGGGCTTTAGATAGTGGTTTACCTGAATACATTATTATTATTATTATTAGGGCTTTAGATATAAGTTTATCTTAATACATCACTATAATTATTAGGGCTTTAGATATAAGTTTATCTTAATACATCACTATTATTATTAGGGCTTTAGATAGAAGTTTATCTTAATACATCACTATTATTATTAGGGCTTTAGATAGTGGTTTACCTGAATATATTATTATTATTATTATTATTATTATTATTAGGGCTTTAGATATACGTTTATCTTAATACATCACTATTATTATTAGGGCTTTAGATAGAAGTTTACCTGAATACATTATTATTAGGGCTTTAGATATAAGTTTATCTTAATACATCACTATTATTATTAGGGTTTTAGATATAAGTTTATCTTAAGTTTCAAGTTTCTTTAATAGTTGTCATACAGAAGTACAGAATACTTTTGTACAAAATGCTTCTTACTGTTGCGCTCCAGAGACTGTGCATGACAAGATAAGTATGAAATAAAAACATAGTAAAAATTAGAAGAAAAAAAAGAGGTCACAGTGTTCAGTTTAGACATATGTACAATGTTCGTAGACGTAGTTACCATACAATATACAATACTGTGCAGTGTACTAATATACAATACTATATAGTGCAAGGCATAAATGGACAAGGTGCAGTTTAGGTACAATTCACAGTAGGTGTACGAGTTGTAGTGCAAATCCTTTATCAATAAATATAAAGTGTAAGTGTGTTTGTGTGATCTAAAGTGTGGAGAGTGGGTGCTGCAGTGTGTTGTTTGTTTGAGTGAGTGTGTGTGTGCGTGTGGGTGTGTGTGCTGTGTGCATTTGATGGTTGTTGCATAGTGATTATTGTTCGTTTAGCGATTATTGTTCGTTTAGCAGCCTGATGGCCTGGGGATAGAAGCTCCTTCTGAGTCTTTCTGTGCTCGCCATAAGACTCCGGTATCGCTTGCCTGACGGCAGCAGTTCAAAGAGGCAGTTGTTCGGGTGGCTCGAGTCCTTAATAATTCTCTTAGCCTTCCCCTTGCACCGCTTGTTGTAAATGTTCTGGAGGGTGGGAAGCCCCCCTCTAATTGTGCGTTCGGCTGAACGTGTCACTCTTTGTAGTCTGCTACGGTCTTGTGCAGTGCTATTCCCAAACCAGGAGGTGATGTTGCCGGTCAGGATGCTCTCTATTGTACATGAGTAGAAGTTCCTAAGGATCTTCTGACTGACTTGGAACTTCCTTAGGCGCCTGAGGAAGTAGAGGCGTTGTCGTGCCTTCTTCACAACACTGTCAATGTGTGTGGTCCATGTCAAGTCCTCGGATATGTGGGCTCCGAGGTACTTGAAACTGTTCACTCTCTCAACTGGTGCCCCGTCGATGCTGAGGGGGCTGTAGTCCTTGACCCCCGACCTCCTAAAGTCCACAATCATCTCTTTTGTTTTGCTGACGTTCAGGGAGAGGCAGTTCTCCTGACACCACTGTGACAGGTTCTCTACCTCTTCCAGGTAGGCCCTTTCGTCGTTGGCAGAGATCAGGCCCACCACTACTGTGTCATCAGCAAATTTGATGATGGTGTTGTTGTTCCGCTGTGCTACGCAGTCATGTGTGTACAGGGAGTAGAGGAGGGGGCTCAGAACACAGCCCTGGGGGGCCCCTATGTTGAGCGTGATGGATGAGGAGGTGCAGTTGCCGGCTCTTACCACCTGGGGTCTGCCCGTCAGGAAGTCCAGGACCCACTGGCACAGGTCATAGTTCAAGCCCAGGTCCCTGAGCTTGGCTATGAGTTTGGAGGGGACTATGGTATTGAATGCTGAGCTGTAGTCGATGAACAGCATTCTCACATAGTTCCCCTTCCTCTTGTCCAGATGTGATGCTGCTGTGTGCAGCACATGGGCTATGGCGTCCTCCGTGGACCTGTTGGGGCGATATGCAAATTGCAGAGGGTCCAGGTTGATGGGGAGGGAGGAACAGATACATCACTTAATACATCACTATTATTATTATTAGGGCTTTAGATAGAAGTTTATCTTAATACATCACTATTATTATTAGGGCTTTAGATAGAAGTTTATCTTAATACATCACTATTATTATTAGGGCTTTAGATAGAAGTTTATCTTAATACATCACTATTATTATTAGGGCTTTAGATAGAAGTTTATCTTAATACATCACTATTATTATTAGGGCTTTAGATAGAAGTTTATCTTAATACATCACTATTATTATTATTAGGGCTTTAGATAGAAGTTTATCTTAATACATCACTATTATTATTATTATTATTATTATTATTATTATTATTATTATTATTATTATTATTATTATTATTATTATTATTATTATTATTATTATTATTATTATTATTATTATTATTATTATTATTATTATTATTATTATTATTAGGGCTTTAGATAGTGGTTTACCTGAATACATTATTATTATTATTATTATTATTATTATTATTAGGGCTTTAGATATAAGTTTATCTTAATACATCACTATTATTATTAGGGCTTTAGATATAAGTTTATCTTAATACATCACTATTATTATTAGGGCTTTAGATAGAAGTTTACCTGAATACATTATTATTAGGGCTTTAGATATAAGTTTATCTTAATACATCACTATTATTATTAGGGCTTTAGATAGAAGTTTACCTGGATACATTATTATTAGGGCTTTAGATAGTGGTTTACCTGAATACATCACTATTATTATTAGGGCTTTAGATATAAGTTTATCTTAATACATCACTATTATTATTAGGGTTTTAGATATAAGTTTATCTTAATACATCACTATTATTATTATTAGGGCTTTAGATAGAAGTTTATCTTAATACATCACTATTATTATTAGGGCTTTAGATAGAAGTTTATCTTAATACATCACTATTATTATTATTATTATTATTATTATTATTATTATTATTATTATTATTATTATTATTATTATTATTATTATTATTATTATTATTATTATTATTATTATTATTATTATTATTATTATTATTATTATTATTAGGGCTTTAGATAGTGGTTTACCTGAATACATTATTATTATTATTATTATTATTATTATTATTAGGGCTTTAGATATAAGTTTATCTTAATACATCACTATTATTATTAGGGCTTTAGATAGAAGTTTATCTTAATACATCACTATTATTATTAGGGCTTTAGATAGTGGTTTACCTGAATATATTATTATTATTATTATTATTATTATTATTATTAGGGCTTTAGATATACGTTTATCTTAATACATCACTATTATTATTAGGGCTTTAGATATAAGTTTATCTTAATACATCACTATTATTATTAGGGCTTTAGATAGAAGTTTACCTGAATACATTATTATTAGGGCTTTAGATATAAGTTTATCTTAATACATCACTATTATTATTAGGGCTTTAGATAGAAGTTTACCTGGATACATTATTATTAGGGCTTTAGATAGTGGTTTACCTGAATACATCACTATTATTATTAGGGCTTTAGATATAAGTTTATCTTAATACATCACTATTATTATTAGGGTTTTAGATATAAGTTTATCTTAATACATCACTATTATTATTATTAGGGCTTTAGATAGAAGTTTATCTTAATACATCACTATTATTATTAGGGCTTTAGATAGAAGTTTATCTTAATACATCACTATTATTATTAGGGCTTTAGATAGAAGTTTATCTTAATACATCACTATTATTATTAGGGCTTTAGATAGAAGTTTATCTTAATACATCACTATTATTATTAGGGCTTTAGATAGAAGTTTATCTTAATACATCACTATTATTATTATTATTATTATTATTATTATTATTATTATTATTATTATTATTATTATTATTATTATTATTATTATTATTATTATTATTATTATTATTATTATTATTATTATTATTAGGGCTTTAGATAGTGGTTTACCTGAATACATTATTATTATTATTATTATTAGGGCTTTAGATATAAGTTTATCTTAATACATCACTATTATTATTAGGGCTTTAGATATAAGTTTATCTTAATACATCACTATTATTATTAGGGCTTTAGATAGAAGTTTATCTTAATACATCACTATTATTATTAGGGCTTTAGATAGTGGTTTACCTGAATATATTATTATTATTATTATTATTATTATTATTATTATTATTATTATTATTATTATTATTATTAGGGCTTTAGATAGAAGTTTACCTGAATACATTACTATTAGTATTATTAGGGCTTTAGATATAAGTTTATCTGAATACATCACTATTATTATTATTATTAGGGCTTTAGATAGAAGTTTACCTGAATACATTACTAGTATCATTAGGGCTTACACTGCTAAATAAATAATATATAGTTATGTAACACTGCTAATTCAACTATAATATACAACTATGTAACACTGTTAATTACGCTATAAAATTTCTTTTTTGATCCACTTTTTCTCCCATTTTCTATATTTTCTCCCATCCCAATTTTCGTATCATCCAATTCAACCCTCCCCTGTCACGGACGCTGTTTCTTGCCTCCCACAAGCCGGCTGCAATGTGGACTAAGTCATACATAGCACGAGTCCCCTCCGGTACTCGAGGTAACAGCAGTCGCATCTTTTCACCTGCGCAGCTCGATCTCTCAGTGGCGAGGAGTAACGCGTGGGAGGCTCACGCTGCCCCCGACACTTCCTGATTCTACTGCGCAGGCGCACCAACCGACCTGTAGGAGTCGCTGTCCACAACGGCCGATCCCCACCCATCAGTTTCCCACCCCCTAATACGGCCAATGTGTATTAGTACGGACGACCAGCTAAACTGAAAGCAATGTGGAGCGCTGGGCTCGCCTGTTCGTCTCCAGTATTCGTGGCGAGCGCCTTGCCCACTACGCCGCGTAGCCGCCCAATAATTACGCTATAATATATAATATACATTCTACATGCTGTTGTGACATGTTAGTGATGTTAATACTTGAAAACGTTTGAAATTAAAATCGCAACTATTATGCAACACTCTGAAAAATATTGATTTATGACCAGATGCCATTTTGGGTCGGGTGGAACAGGTTAATTAAACTATACAACTATGTAACACTGTTAATTAAACTATAATATAGAGCTATGTAACTCTGCTAACTAAACTATAATATAGAGCTATGTAACACTTTTCATTAAACTATAATATAGAGCTATGTAACACTGCTAACTAAACTATAATATAGAGCTATGTAACACTTTTCATTAAACTATAATATAGAGCTATGTAACACTGCTTACTAAACTATAATATAGAGCTATGTAACACTGCTAACTAAACTATAATATAGAGGTATGCAACACTGCTAACTAAACTATAAAATAGAGTTATGTAACACTGCTAATTAAACTATAATATAGAGGTATGTAACACTGCTACCTAAACTATAATATAGAGCTATGTAACACTGCTAACTAAACTATAATATCGAGCTATGTAACACTGCTAACTAAACTATAATATAAAACAATGTAACACTTTTAATTAACTGCACTGCGGGATAAAGGCATTTTTGGCAGAATGAAATGTAGGCTACATGACATGACATGTCTGTTTTTACGGGGGGCAGCTGCGTTGGGGGACGCAGGACTCATCCTGGCCACGCCGGGCGGGGTCAGTCTTAACCTAGTGTCCACCAGGTGTCAGCCATGCTCTGCTGTACTGGTCACCTGTAGGCCCCAGCATTCCTAGGAAGCTCACTGGCGGCTGCCTCGACAGACCTGGCCCAGAACTTTCCGGTGTAAGAATGGGTGTGGCAGACTTACCATCACAGGGGGGGTCCACCCAGCGGGTGGGCCGTGACGGAGCTGTTTCGGACAGCTGGCCCTTGTGGTACCCTCTGTGACTTGTGCGTTTTGGGGTAACTGCACCCCACTACGCATGGTCGAAGTCCTACCCCCTGCACCTCGTTAGGAGGGGCGAGGGGGCCGGGACCCCACCCCGTGTTTTTTCTGATAGGTCTTGAAGGGGACCTCAGGGGGTGCATTTGTCGGGGCTTCGCGCCCTGCTTCGCCCGTTGTCCCATAGGCGAAGCAGAACGCGTAGCCAATGAAATATAACAAAGGTTATCCGATAACCCTAGTTATATGATTGCCGTAGCTTTCTGCTTTACACGCAGCCCGGAGGACCCACTGCTGTGTTTTGTTGAAATTCAGACTCGGAAGGGGGAGTTGACCGCCACACCTGGGCTATAAGCCGGCCGGAGGTGGGCGTGGTCGGACAGATGGAAGGTGCATGTGAGAAGTTTCAAGTAGGTGCGCGTACGTGCGCGAGGACATCCCATAGGCGAAGCAGAAAGCTACGGCAATCATATAACTAGGGTTATCGGATAACCTTCGTTACAACAGGTGACCAATTAGTCCAAGAGAAGCAGAACAGTCCCTGCAGGGTCGACATCAGAGCACTCACATTACTATCATTACAATATTTAGAATATCTCTGCAACGCTGCATGCTAGCTGCTTACAATGGTAGATACATTAGCTTACTGTTGTAGCTTTCCAAAGAGCCACCGGGTGTGATGATCATAGCCCTTTCAGAAGCTCTGTAATCCAGCATGGAAAAGCATTTTCTTTTAGGAGACTTTATAAAACGAAGAAATCCAACATGTGAATGTCTTGTGTGGTCATTTATCCATTATGTCCATATTAGTGCTGTCAATCGATTAAAATATTTAATCTGATTAAATCGCATGATTGTCCATAGTTAACTCACGATTAATCGCAAATTAATCACATTTTATTTTATTTTCTAAATCTACCTTAAATTGGTCTTTTTCAAGTTGTAATACTCTTATCAACATGAGTCAACAAATGCTTGCTTTATGGAGCCATTTAACACAAAAGGATGACCCTCATGTATTGCAAATTTGCATCAAATTCAAAACAGAGTGATGCACAAAATAACTTAAAAGAAAATAATTATTTAAAACAATGAATAAAGGACTCACACCCCCCCCCTCTCTCTCTCTCTCACACACACACAAACACTCTCCCAGCTCTCTTTCTCTCTTGCCCCTTCCTCATCTCTCTCACCCCCCTCTCTCTCTCTCTCTCTCTTGCACACACACACTTTGAGTCAGAAACAAACAAAGTATCAATGGGTCTCATTCTCCAACATTTTCCAAAGACTTCTCTTAGGGCAACCATCTTGGAACCGACTGAGACAGAATCGACGACAAGTTCACTCTGATTCCCCAATGCGTGGGGAAGATGTCTTAAGTGGCTCAAACGATCACAGCTGGGATGCCGGCGATGAGGAATGTCACTATGAATGCGCGTTCCTGTCTAGGTCATCCTCATACAAGACATGCCTCCGAGAGCTCCTTATAAGCCAGGCTCTGTGCCGTTTGCAAATGAAATCGCAAAAAGTCGAGAGTTTAGACACACCTGTCCAGCTCATTAAATGCAACTGATGCGATGCAGCCGTGTAAAAATGGTGGCGGAAGTGCTTTGCGACCGATCAAAATGAGATTAGATTAATGTATTGTCATCATATATACATGCTACAGGTGCGGCTGGGTAGCGCAGTGGAGAATGCACTCGCCTACCACCGCAGAGACACTGGGATCGAATCCAGCTGTCAGCGGTACCTCTGGCTTGGTCAGTCGTCCCTACTAACACAATTGGCAGTGTTAGTGGGTGGGAAGCCGGTGGGGTGTGTGTCCTGGTCGTTGTAAACAGCGACTCCTACTGGTCGGTCCGGGCGTCTGTTCAGCAGGGAGGGGATTGGGGGGAAATAGCATGAACTTCTGCATGTGTTACGTTCCCCCGGTGAGAGTCCTCGCTATCAGGTGAAAAGAAGCGGCTGGCGACTCCACATGTATCGGAGGAGGCATGTGGTAGTCTACACCCTCCCTAGGCCGAGAGTGGGGCAATGCACGCAACGACCAGGAAGGAAATTGACATAACGACTAAATTGGGATAAAAAAAATTATTATAACATATATTTTTTTTAAATATATATATACAGGCTACTACAGCTCATGGCCACCTGCCGCAGCGCACACACGCATACACACACACGCGCGCACGCTCGCAGTACTGTATAATGAATGAACGCAGTAGGCTTATATTATTCTAATGACTTGTTTTATTAGGAAATCACAGATACTGCGCTGCCTATAGTAGTACAGTCCACCAGTCCGCTGCCCGACTCTGGTGGCCTTAATATGTGTACTGTATTTACTGTACCTATAGGGCAGAGCATATATATAGTATCTACTAAATCCTAATTAAACAAGTCATTAGAATAATATAAGCCTACTGTTCATTCATTAGACACATAGGCTACATAGTGTATTCCAATATCTGTTTTATTGATTAATGATATATTTGAAAGAATGCAGGTTATAGCTGTATAAAACAAATGTCTGTCCCATTGTACCAATCAATGGGATATATTGCATGTTGGCTATAATGATTTTTATAAAAAAGAGAGAGATTAAATGCATGGCCATATAAGTATTTATACATTCATGTGACATCACAGCATATTATTTGTATAGCCCAGTGTTTCCTGAAAACAGATATGTACAGTGTTCAGGTTATACATCTATCATTACACAATTACAACCAAAATAGGAAGAAATAATGTTGACCGCAGGGAGTTTTAATGCATAGTCGGTAGAACTGGTGCAGAGTGATAGACACAAGCCTTTTTTACACAGAAATGCAATAAATAATAATGCATTAAAGAAGACCCCTCATTCTGCCGGCTTTGCTTATTTACACTGAACCCAGAAAAGGCGGCACAATGCCACCACTGTGTGTAGATTCAGACAGAACGCCATGTTCCTGAGTCGTATAGGTGGATAGAAGCATCTCGGGTTGTGGTTCTGAAACAGGTCTCCAAGGAGGGAAGCACGAGGTGATAAACATGGATATATCTTCTAGTGTGGCATTACCTCTGCCCCCATTAAATGTTATGTCATGTAGCCTACATTTCCATCTGCCAAAAATGCCTTTATTCCGCAGTATGCGATGCAGTGTTGTGGTTTGTTCTGGAGACTGGTGTATGAGTCCAGGGCAGCCCGGTGATGTACCGTGAGCTTTATACAAAACTCTCTAAGATAAAGATTGCATCTTCTTACATTGCATATTATATTAATTGGACCAAAAACAGGTAGCCTATTATCATTATTATTGTTATCATGTCTTTGTTACCACCTTTCATTTGACAACTGGTCGCTAGACGGAGCAATATTCCTGTGTGTTGGTGTGGCAGGATAGTGTCATGGGGCCAGGGGCGGACCAAAGAAACCCTCCCCAGCAGGTCTCAATGACTACAGACCGGTGGCACTCACCTCTGTGGCCATGAAATGTTTCGAGAGGCTGGTCAAGGATTACATTTGTGCCTCCCTCCCCAGTGATATGGACCCTATGCAATTTGCATACAGGCCAAACAGGTCCACTGACGATGCGGTCTCCCAAGTACTGCACAGCACCCTCTCTCACCTGGACTGTCAGAAGGGGGGCTATGTGAGACTGTTGTTCATTGACTACAGCTCAGCGTTCAACACCATAGTCCCCACCAGACTGGTGGACAAGCTGATCGAGCTGGGTCTGAGCTCCGCTCTGAGCGCCCTGGATACTGGACTTTCTGAGCGAAAGGCCCCAGGCGGTCAGGGTGGGGGGTCAGACCTCCAACACCATCACCCTGAGCATCGGGTCCCCCCAGGGCTGTGTTCTGAGCCCCCTGCTGTACTCACTATATACACATGACTGTGTGGCCAAGTTCAGCTCCAACTCCATAGTGAAGTTTGCGGACGACACAGTGGTGGTGGGGCTGATCTCGGACAACGACGAGAAGGCCTACCGGGAGGAGGTTGAGGTACTGGAACGCTGGTGCCAGGACAACAGCCTGCTCCTGAACATTGGTAAAACCAAGGAGCTGATTGTGGATTATACGAGAGGACAGCAGGAGACACACACACCACTGAGGATTAACGGGGCTACCGTGGACAGGGTGAGCAGCTTTAAGTACCTGGGGGTCCACATCTCAGAGGACCTGACATGGACAACACACATAGACTCAGTCGTAAAAAAGGCGAAGCAACGCCTCTACCACCTGAGACAGTTAAGGAAGTCCTTCTACTCCGGAGCTGTAGAGAGCATCTTGACTGGAAACATCACTGCCTAGTATGGAAACAGCACGGCACAGGACAAGAAGGCCCTACAGAGAGTGGTGCGCTCAGCCGAGCGTACCACGGGTATTGCACTACCACCCCTGCAGGTTCTATACAACAAGAGGTGCAAATCCAGAGCCTGCAGAATAATGAAAGACCCTCACCACCCCAACAACAGCCTGTTCATGCTGCTGAGGTCAGGCAGACGCCTGCGAACACCAGCTACTAGGACAGAGAGACTTCGGCTCAGCTTCTTCCCCCAGGCCATCAGAGCCCTGAACACTGAACTCTCCACACACAAGCACACATGAGCACACGCACAACACACTCACTGTACACGCCCACACACTAGCAGCCACTTTAACATGAGCAGACACACACTCATGCTGCACACGCCCACACTTATGGCCACCAAGAAGGGTCACTTTAAAAAATAGGATAGTATAACCGGAGATTGTATAAATTAGCATGTACAGATAGACACTACCAAAGGACCCAGTATGTCCTCCATGCTCTGTAAATAACTTATGTACATATACCGATATGCCCTAACATGTTACTTGTTTATTGCACAATGCTACTTGTTTTTGCACAATGTTGATTCTATTATATGTTATTGGACATCGTTGCAGGCAAGACCACCCACATTTCATTGTATACTTGTAGGCCGTGACGAATAAATCTCTTGACTTGACTTGACTGGGACACAAATTCAGCCCGGGACATTCAGACGCACCAGCCCACGCACCGGCCCCGAAACTGGCCCACACAACGGCCGTTATGAAACACTCGTCCAGTATTAAACAACCCAAGGCTGTGGCTAAGGAGTCAACATCAGGGAGACCAAATCTACACCCGCACGCACGCACACACACACACACACACACACACACACACACACACACACACACACACACACACACACACACACACACACACACACACACACACACACACACACACACACACACACACACACACACACACACACACATATACCGTTACTTCCTGTCATTGGCATACATTTTTTCTTTTTTTACTAACATCTTAGTGCCTCATTAGCCTAGGGATTAAGGATACGTGAAGTATTAACTACACCATAATAATATTGAGGTTTTGATCCATAGAAATGTCTGTGCTACACAATTTCAGTTAGATTCGATTTATTGTCCTTTAATTTTGCACTCATGACATTAGTTGCTTGCCGTTTAATCAACATCGAAAGACCCCCCACTTCCTCCCAGACACCCATTCCAAGAGCCTGTTCGCTTTCCAGGGCCCTCATTCATCAACGTGATTTACGCACAGATATGTGCTTAAGCTGTGCGTACGACCATTTCTAAGCAGAGTGTGGGATTCATCAATTTCAACTTGAACTTGACTTCGTGCTTATATTTACGCACAGCTCGGACCATGCGTACCTGGCGCCCGTTGGTAGAATATATTATTTATTACAACAAGGAAATGAGCTTCTGTGCATTAGTTTCAACACTGGCATGTTCTGTATGAACCGTAATTCATTATAGTTCATTGTAAAATAGCAACAGTAGTGTAATTATGGTCAAAACCCTATAAATAGCATTTGGAATAATAGATCTTTCTCTCAGAATGAATGCAGCATGGTTTATATAGATAGATAGATAGATAGATAGATAGATAGATAGATAGATAGATAGATAGATAGATAGATAGATAGATAGATAGATAGATAGATAGATAGATAGATAGATAGATAGATAGATAGATAGATAGATAGATAGATAGATAGATAGATAGATAGATAGATAGATAGATAGATAGATAGATAGATAGATAGATAGATAGATAGATAGATAGATAGATAGATAGATAGATAGATAGATAGATAGATAGATAGATAGATAGATAGATAGATAGATAGATAGATAGATAGATAGATAGATAGATAGATAGATAGATAGATAGATAGATAGATAGATAGATAGATAGATAGATAGATAGATAGATAGATAGATAGATAGATAGATAGATAGATAGATAGATAGATAGATAGATAGATAGATAGATAGATAGATAGATAGATAGATAGATAGATAGATAGATAGATAGATAGATAGATAGATAGATAGATAGATAGATAGATAGATAGATAGATAGATAGATAGATAGATAGATAGATAGATAGATAGATAGATAGATAGATAGATAGATAGATAGATAGATAGATAGATAGATAGATAGATAGATAGATAGATAGATAGATAGATAGATAGATAGATAGATAGATAGATAGATAGATAGATAGATAGATAGATAGATAGATAGATAGATAGATAGATAGATAGATAGATAGATAGATAGATAGATAGATAGATAGATAGATAGATAGATAGATAGATAGATAGATAGATAGATAGATAGATAGATAGATAGATAGATAGATAGATAGATAGATAGATAGATAGATAGATAGATAGATAGATAGATAGATAGATAGATAGATAGATAGATAGATAGATAGATAGATAGATAGATAGATAGATAGATAGATAGATAGATAGATAGATAGATAGATAGATAGATAGATAGATAGATAGATAGATAGATAGATAGATAGATAGATAGATAGATAGATAGATACTTTATTAATCCCCTTGGGGAAATTCAGGGTATCTCGCAGCTCACATAGTATACAGACATTGACCATTCCCATACAGTAGTTACACGTTATGTCTGCATCATGAATTAAAATAAGTACATGATAAAATTCAATTAAATCATACCCATCAATATTAAAATTAAAATTAAAATAGGAGCGTGATTAGATAAAAGCAGGTGTATAAAAACAGGTGTAAAAACAGATGTAAAAACAGATGTAAAAACAGGTGTAAAAACAGGTGTAAAAACAGGTGTAACTATAATACTATAATACGCTGTTGTACAGTCTGATGGCTGTGGGGACAAATATATAGCGTTATCGGAATATACGGGGTGTACTGACTGACTGCGTTCCGCGTAGCTCAACTCGTTATTATTTTGCGCACAGACCGCAGAAACACGGGAACGTTTTGATTATATTTAAAAGGCTTTACGTTAAACGAAACAAGTGGAATTTCGAAGCTGTAAGCAGAATACAAGTCATATGAACACCCACGATATAGTGTTCTTCCCCCTTTTTACTGTATAAGAAAGAATAAAAAACGCATTGCAATGACACCAGGGTGTATGTGTATTACGAAACCCTTGCAATAATGTGTCTTAAATTAATGAAAAGCATACATGGCAGTGAGATTCATTGTTCTTGTATATGCTCTCGTATTATTGTTCATATAGGCTACCCAATACTGACATCAAAATAGATTGTATGCCTCTAGAAATCATATGCAGCAGGTAGAAAATTGACGGAAAATCCGTCGCGATTTGGAATAAAATTGAGGAGAACTTTAATCCCTGGGTATTAATCAAACAAAACGGAAAAAGGCAGTCATATTCCAACACAACCCCGATCATCAAGCCAGTGTAGCTAGTGTAATTCACGATGAGGACGTCCAGACTGTTGAATCGTACAAATACCTGGGAACTGTGTTTGATTGTAAACTGAAGTTCAACCTAAATACAGAGTCTATTGTTAAAAAAGGTCAGCAGAGGATCTACCTGCTGAGAAAGATGAACTCTTTTAATGTTAGTGGGAAGATCCTGAGCACTTTTTATAGTTCTTTTATTGAAAGCCTCCTAACCTTTTCTTTTATCTGCTGGTTCAGTGGCCTGTCTATTAAAGATAGGAACAGCCTACAGTATATTGTGAAAGTGTGCTCCAAAATAATTGGAGTAAAACAGAGAGACCTATGTTCTCTCTGGACGGACCAGGTGGTCAAGAAGGGGACGAGCATCACTAATCAACCCCTCCACGCTCTGTCTCAGCGGTTTTCACTGTTGCCTTCTGGCCGCCGTTATGACGTCCCACCAAGTAGGACCAACCGCTACGCCAAATCTTTTGTCCCCTCGGCTATCAGACTTTTAAACACAGACAGTAGTCATTTTAAGTAGCCTTTTGCACTTAGTTGTCTGTTTTTACTTTTACTTTTATTGCTTGATTGTATCACATGGAGTGTTTCTCTTTTTATTTGCCGTGCTGTCGTTGAGATGTTTTGTTGTTTGTTTGTCTTTGTTGCTTGTTGGTGAAGCTGCAAATATGAATTGCCCCACGCGGGACCAATAAAGTTGTCTGAATCTGAATCTGAATCTGAATCTCTCTGTGTGTGTCTTTCTGTCTCTGTGTCTATCTCTGTGTCTGTCTCTCTGCCTGCCTGCCTGTCTGTCTGTCTGTCTGTCTGTCTGTCTGTCTGTCTGTCTGTCTGTCTGTCTGTCTGTCTGTCTGTCTGTCTGTCTGTCTGTCTGTCTGTCTGTCTGTCTGTCTGTCTGTCTGTCTGTCTGTCTGTCTGTCTGTCTGTCTGCCTGCCTGTCTGTCTGTCTGTCTGTCTGCCTGTCTGTCTGCCTGTCTGCCTGCCTGTCTGTCTGTCTGTCTGTCTGTCTGTCTGTCTGTCTGTCTGTCTGTCTGTCTGTCTGTCTGTCTGTCTGTCTGTCTGTCTGTCTGTCTGTCTGTCTGTCTGTCTGTCTGTCTGTCTGTCACTCTTTCTGTCTCTCCCCCAATTAAACTGTCCTACTCTACATCACCAGCATGTTTAGCAGTAAGTCACTTGTTCCTTCCTCTACTAAACAGGTCTGTAATTTTCAAATATTGTTCTGCGTCTTTTACTAGCAATTTTTGTTTTTTAATTCTAGATTTTTCAGCTCCACCATTTCTTTTTTTTACAGGGGCCAATTTCGAATTGCATATCATTCTTGGTTGACACTGAAGTTAGTAAAATGCCATCCGAATTATGAAAAAGCTTTCTTGATGGAGAAACAGTGTATCAAAAATCTGAAAGAAGGAAAGATAGCCTAATGTTTGAAATTCTCCCAGTTGTTAGATTACTGCTTCCCTCTGCTGATCAGCTCTTCCACCTTAGAGCTATATATCCAGGCAGCCTCACGTTGTTCACTAAGCACAACATTTGACGACACAGAAGCGAATCTTCATTCAAACAGCAATGGCAGGCAGCTCGCACAGTAGAAGCAATCGTCCGTGTTATCTGATTTGGAGAGTATTCCTTCATTAAAAGGACAACAAAAAACGTCTCTGAAGGCTTATATTGTCAGAGAATAGGCTACGGTGTCAGAGAATTAGGAGAATTAGGAGAATTAGGCTACGCGGTATGCTCCAAATGGCATTGAGTTTCTCTCGTTCGATGTCACGGATAGGGGACAAATTCAGCCTGAGACGTTCAGAGTCGCTCCGGCCCGCACGCACCCGCGCACACACACTATTGTCACCTATGTGTGTCGTTGCGCTCTGGGTAGTGTATCTGTAGTAGAGCGCTGTGTAGGCTACATCGTCTGGACGGACTGTTTCTGTGCGAGCGAGCATGCGTACTAAGGAATTTAATCCTGCCGGCGCCACTGCCGGCCCACACACTGGCCCACACACCGGCCCACACACCGGCCCACACACCGGCCCACACACTGGCCCACACACCGGCCCACACACCAGCCCACACACCAGCCCACACACCGGCCCACACAACGGCCCACACACCGGCCCACACTCTGGCCCACACACTGGCCCACACACTGGCCCACACACTGGCCCACACAACGGCCCACACACCGGCCCACACACTGGCCCAAACCGGCCCACACATCAACTCACACTCTGGCCCACACACCGACTCACACACTGGCCCACACACCGGCCCACACACCAGCCCACACTCTGGCCCACACACTGGCCCACCCACTGGCCCACACACCGGCCCACACACCGGCCCACATACCGGCCCACATTAGTGGCCCACACACCAACTCACACACTGGCCCACACACCGACTCACACACTGGCCCACACACCGACTCACACACTGGCCCACACACTGGCCCACACACCAACTCACACACCGGCCCACACACCAACTCACACACCGACTCACACTGGCCCACACACCAACTCACACACTGGCCCACACACCGACTCACACACTGGCCCACACACCGGCCCACACACCGGCCCACACACCGGCCCACACACCGGCCCACACACCGGCCCACATACCGGCCCACATTAGTGGCCCACACACCGACTCACACTGGCCCACACCGGCCCGCCGTACAGACCATGTAGCCTGGGAGATGACTGAAATCACTGCAAGAGCTGGTAGGCTATTTTTAAGCATCTTTCTGTGGCAATTTTCATTTTCTTTTACATCTAACTTATTCAGCCCTACCCTACCAAAGTGGGCCGATCGGAGTGGACTAAATGGGCCAGTCGAACCCCCCCATCAAAAAAAATTTAAAACCAGCCCACTTTACTTCCGGCCCATCGGGATTCGTCCCGAACGTCCCGATGGCCAGTCCTGCATGGGGCAGCGCTCCACTTATGAAAATAGTTATGATATTACCTACAAACTGACCACTACCGAATTAACCACATCATCACTTATGAAAATAGTTGTGGTTATGATATAAGCTACAAACTAACCACCACAGAATTAACCACATCATCACTTATGAAAATAGTTGTGGTTATGATATTACCTACAAGCTGACCACTACAGAATTAACCACATCATCACTTATGAAAATAGTTGTGGTTATGATATTACCTACAAGCTAACCACTACAGAATTACATTACAAAGCATCACACCTCTGTGCTGCAATGCCAGGTAGTCCCATTCACACAGACGCTGGGGCAAACCAACCCTGGGAATTTCAATATACCTGCTGCCGGCATAATGCTGCATCAACTTTCACCCCCCATTCCCCAATACTCAATATTTCAGCTGATGCTGAAACCCTAATTCATGCTTTTGTCTCATCACATCTAGACTACTGTAATGAACTTTTTTCAGGCCTACCTAATTCAAGCATAAAAAATCTTCAACTCGTGCAAAATGCGGCTGCACAGATACTAACTAAAACTAGAAAATGTTATCACATCACACCAGTTTTGTCCACCCTATACTGGCTTCCTATTCAAGCCCGATCTGACTTTAAAGTGCTACTCCTCACCTACAACATTTTAAATGGGCTTGCACCGCTCTATCTATCCGATCTCATCTCTCGATACTTCTCATGCTCTGCGTTCACAAAATGCGGGGCATCTATAGAAATCCGCCGGCCACAGAGCCTTTGTCTACCCCGCGCTCCCTACCTGTGGAACAAATGACCTGCCGTCGTCAGGGGCGCCTGCTCTGTCGAAGCTTTTAAATCCCTGCTTAAGACCCATCTTTTCTCTCTCTCCTTCAACCTACCCTGATCTCAACTGGTCGGGGACTGACCCTTAGATTAACCTTTTCCGCCTGTGCGGTCCATCGGTGGACCGCAAATGACACCTGGTCATAAATCAATATCTCCAGATTGTTCTATAAAAGTAGCAATTTTATTTTCAAACGTATTCAAGTATAAACATCATAACCATGTCACAACAGCATGTATAATGTATATTATCATAAATACGTTCGTTTAGGAATAGGTTAAAGTGTTACTAGATAGATTTTCCTTTTCTAAATGTCTGTATATTTTGCGAGAGGCGACCATTTTGGAAAACCTTGAATCATGGGAATTGTAATTTTTTGCGGCCATTTTGTAGTGGACTTCCAGAGCTCTGGATCTGCGTTGCAATTTTTCAAAACTACACTTCCTGAAGAGATCTATGGGGTTCAAGGTTCATAGTTCTGTATGCATTATTTTAATAACTCATATTATTCGGGATAATATACCACAAAATGTAACGTTATTGACAAATATTGAAATGCAGTTATTTTCTCTTCCCTATTGTTAGCATGCAGCAACAATTAGATCAGAAATTTGTTTCAAAATGGTTGCACTGTGGTGAAAATAAAAAAGTACAGTCGATTTCATTATCTGCACGCCTGGTGATACTAAATCCAAATTGAACTCTGCCATTTGAAAGATAATATATGTATATATATATAAATGTGCGAATTGGCTATAATAAGGTAATTTATAAGCCTGCTATTCTATATTCTATAATAATATTTCAAATTGCATTGGTCCGGATGGGAGAATTCAGTACTGTATCTACAGAACCTTCTGTTTAATCATCTTCCCTTTATTCATTTCCTTAGATTTGTTGTACATATGATCTCAAGAAGGTACTGAACAAGATCAGTGGCAGTTTCTAATGTTTGGTCATTATTAGCATGGTGTTATTCCCTGTCAAAGATGCAAAGAAAAATCATAATTCATATTCTCTTTTGTTTCATCACAATTTAAGCAAGCCTAGTAATATACACAATATTTCTGACACTTGGAATACATTCACTGAGGTCCACAGATGTCCCTAGATACCAAGAATATGCAAATTGACCTTGTAGAAGTGGAGCAATATTCCATTTACTTTTCCATTTATTTTAGGCGGATTTTCAGAAAATAAGCTCTGGGTGGAAGAGGTTAATCTCTCTAGTTTAGTTAGGATGTCTATTTGCTCCCATGTCTGCTTTTCTGCAGACATGGGAGAACCTTTTTAACCTCTGTCTCTGTCTCAACCGGTCCCATGGAACAGCTTCATACCGCCTTCTGTCTGGCCTGCAGTGCTGAACCTTCTGAGTGGCTTCTCCTGCCCCCACGGGACATACGGCCCTGAGCTATTGTCTTGTATCTCACCCTGTATCCATACGCTTGCAGTAGTTCTTTCTATTACTCAATTTCACTATTTTCTTATGATTCTACTGTCACCATGTATGCATATGCTCACTACATGTATTTATTGCTCCATCTCCGCCCACTACAAACATGGGAACTCTCTAACCCCCCCCCCCCCCCCAACCCCCCCCCCCCCCCCATCTTTTTGAGTGGTTGTCTCGTAGTGTTGACCAAGGTGGTGGATGTCTCGGGGTCTTGGCCAAGATTGCAGTGACTGTTCTACATGCACCACAAGGCCACGGATCAGCTTCTTACCATCTTCTGTCCGTGGTCTGTCAACATGGTTCAGACGTGGAGTTCATTGCTGGGTTAAGTACTTCTATTCTATTCACATAATATGCTTACTACATATATATATTCTATTCACATATATGCTTACCACTTGTATCTATTGCTATGTCCGCCCATCACAATCACACAAACTGTCTAACGCCTGTCCCGTCTCCCTGTCTCCCTGTCTCTGGCTGTCTTGGAGTGATGACTGGAGTGTCGGACGTCCCGTGATGATGACCGGGAGGATGTGACCCTCTGCGCCGCCCCTTTGCCTCAAATAGATCCGCTATCAGCTGTATCTTTAATCTTTCAAAATGTTCAGTTGCTATCGCATGCACTCACTCACACATGTGAGTGCATGCTTTACCAACTGCTCACCTGTTTTACTGCAACACTACTATCACCGACATCTAAGAAGGGAGATTCCCCCTTGAATGGCCCTTCTAAGGTTTCTCTCCTCCACATTGCCTGTAGTGCATTTTTTGCAGTGCAGTTTTAGTGAGTTTTTCCTTACCTTCGCGTGGGGTATGTCTGGGAGTGTTGCATTTATTTTGCATTTATTTTACATTTTTTTGACTTTATGGTGTTTTGTTCTTGACCTATTGTGGTGTTTCTTCTTGAATTGTTTAAAGAAGATGTGTCCGGCCCATGGGGACATTACCGTGTGTTGTCTGGCCTTACAAATACATTTGATTTTATTTATTAAATCAGCTTGATTGGGACATACTGTTTTTATTTAAAAACATGAAATAATGTTTTGAATATAGTCAGTAAATAAATAAATGCAAATACTATATTTAAACCAGTTATATCATTATTAAAAGTGTAAATCCTAATTAAATCAATGAGTAATTCATAATGTTTTCCATACCTGAGCAGGTGAGGCCAACAGTCTTGCCAGGTGAGCTGGTGTTTCTACCTGAGTCAGAGGTGACACAGTCCAGGAGATGGGACTCGAGTTCTTTGGTCCCGATTGTAGCCTCTCCTTCTCCATAGAGCGCCCCCTGGAGGGCTGAAGGAGCCCCACAGCCAAGCTGCCTACAGACCACCTCTGCATCCTGCTTGTCAAAGTCAGCTTCACATAGTGACCTCCACGCCTGATCAGACTTCATCTCCACTCTGCCTGAACACAGACCAGATCCATTCACAAGCCTCACAGACTCTGTACACACACACACACACACACACACACACACACACACACACACACACACACACACACACACACACACACACACACACACACACACACACACACACACACACACACACACACACACACACACACACACACACACACACACACACACACACACACACACACACACACACACACACACACACAGACGCACACACACACACACACACACACACAGTCAGAGAGAGAAAAAAGAGTCAGAAACAGAGAGTGAGAGCAGAGCATGTCTGCAGAGTGTAGTACCAAATGAATACATTGAGGAATAAAAAAAAAAGACTAGACACAGCGGATCAATTTAGCCACTTTACATATTGAGCGTCATTATGTCAAATGTCCTATGTCACTGGTAATACCGGTGTTGTCATGAGTTTATTAGTCATGGGAAATTTCACATCACCGCGGCAACCTTAGTCCGGTCTCATTATTCTGACAAATCCACACGCAGGCTGATGCATTGTCAGCAATTCACATCAGCCATCTGGTGTCATACAGCTGTCTTAACGGATTTATTGATTTTAAATGCTCAAGAATGTTTTCTAATTACTCTGTTGCACTTGCCTAAGTCTATGTTAATTGATTTCTGTCAAAACTACCTGTAGGACTGACATCAAAACTACCTGTAGGACTGCATAAGTTCAGTTAAAAATAAATATATATATAGAGAGAGCACACGTACAGATGACAAGTATAGTATGAGAAGGTAGACTAGACATGTATATTCATAATTCATTATGTGCCAATATTAAATCGATTTGCTTTGAAGGCACAACAATTGCATTTCCAAATAATATTAGGTTAGAAAAAACCTTTGCTGGATTGAATGTTACTTCTTTTAACGAACGGTTATTTCTATAACCATAGTTATATGAGTATGGCGGACGCTCTGCGTCCTACTGGAATACAACCCTGTATCAGTACTAGCACTGAATAAATGTCCACATGCACCTTTACACCTATCCGCCTGGCCACACCCCCATCCGCTCCTATAAGCAGGGGTGTGGTCATACTAACAGCTCCTTCCCCAGACTTTCACCACAAGGCGAAAACCACGGGGTCCTCAGTGCGTCCGACGCAGAGCGTCCGCCATACTCATATAACTATGGTTATAGACATAACCGTACGTTATATATCTTATGGCTACCGCTCTGCGTCCTACTGGAATACAGGAGCTGAGCAGAGCGGAAGCTCGACAAATACACCGGCTGAGGCCCCCCACAACCATCAGAACCGGGGAGGACCCGAGCCCCCCGGACCCCCCTAGTGGAGGATGGGAGGGAATCGGATCCGACTGTGCGAAGAGGGGTCTAGCAACTCAAACACACAGGGTGAGCAGACCGCATAAGAACCCACGACTACACAAACACGCAACCCACACGCCACTAGGGAACGAACGGGAATCAAATAAAAAAAGCCAGTCACAACCCCCAACATCACAGGGTCAAGGGCAAACCCAACCCCGTGGCAAGGCCGTAGCAGCGGAGGGTGAAGGAGGACAGGAAGGGACTGGACCCCCCGGAAAAAGGGGGGCCTGATGAGGCCAATGACGCCGAAGCACCCCACCAGGCGGTCACTAGTGACACCACCCCCCACATCGCCAGCGTATTCGGACAGGGCCCATCCAAGAGCAGGCCCTTCCCCCCAACAGCACGCCGCCCCGAAGCACTCAAAAGGCTACACCCACAGCGGGACCAGACAGCGCACCGGGGAGACAACCATCAAGAGGTTGATCCCTCAATCCAGGCAACAGGCCACTCGATCCAAGCCTGGATCACTGCGGACTAGACAGGCGCCAAATCGGTCTGCTGAAAACAGCACCCCGGTGGAAGGGGCGTATGCTGGTATGCTGTGCACCATGTCGCAGCCTCCACAAACCCCCCCCACCGACCGTCTAGAGGGGCTGAGGCAGAGAAGGCTGACACGATTGGCAGATGTCATGAAAGGTGCGGGGGCACACTCACAGGCAGACGGGGCCAAACCCGGCCTACCCCGAGAGTTGACTCCGCTACCAACACACCAGGGCACCAACCACCCCCTTGGTTCTAACATGAGGTGGTTGTTCCTATAACCCCCCAAGAAAAACTCCAAAACACAACTGCGGGTATACACTGGCTATTTTCAAGAAGGGGTTAACCCAGGCCAGCAGGTCAAAAATAAATCCAGACCTAAGCCCGGCGGACCGGGACGTACACAGGGATGCCAGAGGGATTCCACAAGAACCACCTCAACAGCCCCCTCCCAGCCCCGCCAAGCAGGAGAAGAGAGGGGCGAAAAAGAATAGAGAATGACCAGGCTCCTTTAGCACAGCGCAAGGTACAACTTAAACTCTGAGGAGACTCCCTCACTGAGAGGGAGGCTCTGAACTCACCGAGGAGGCTCTGAAACTCCCTGAGGAGGAGGCTCTGAAACTTTGAGGAGGCTCCCTCACTGAGAGGGAGGCTCTGAACTCACCGAGGAGGCTCTGAAACTCCCTGAGGAGGAGGCTCTGAAACTCTGAGGAGGCTCCCTCACTGAGAGAGAGGCTCTGAACTCACCGAGGAGGCTCTGAAACTCCCTGAGGAGGAGGCTCTGAAACTTTGAGGAGGCTCCCTCACTGAGAGGGAGGCTCTGAACTCACCGAGGAGGCTCTGAAACTCCCTGAGGAGGAGGCTCTGAACACAACATGGACCAAACAACAGTGAAGGATAACACGCAGTGACACAATCACGAACGTCTCCATAACATCAACCCTGCAACGCCCAGGCCGACCCGGCAATTTCCCCCCGAAAAAGCACAAGTCGCCCCTGCAGCTCACCATCTCACGACGGGAGCGAGCAGAGGTGAAGAGCTTGCGTCTCAGATCCTCCGCAACCAGAGGAGCCGTCGACCCATCAGCCGACGGCCCACCGAGGAACCAGAGCTGGACCTAGGCCATCTCACAGGGGACGGCCTTGGTGCAACAGCTCCTCGGACAGGCAAACTCTCCACCGGACGCCGCCCAGGTGCGTCTGACTGCCACGACCGTATGGAAAAGGGGCGGGACTTAAGTGTAGGGCCGGGGCAAACATAGACCAATGAAAGCCGATATGAGTCCAATGGTGCCACCCACGAGTCTCTTGAGTCTTCCTGAGATATGAAAGGGAGTGTGGGTGTGGTTTCAGAATAGGGTCGTGTTTAACCCAGACCAATTCATGTATAAGTCTGTACTGAGATGATTGACACCTCCCATAGTTGTGTCTCTGTGTGTTTCTCCAGTGGAAGTGTATGAGGCTCATTCATGGTCCTGTCTCTTTTTTTTTTTTTTTTTTTTTTTAACTTTGACCAGTCAGCTGGTTCTTTTAGCGTTTATCGCTTTTTCTGGTCAAGTGTGACCGACAGAAACAGGTTGAATGGGGTATAGATGGGGGGAAAGACACTCTGAGAAAATACGGCGAGTCCGGGAGTCGAACTCGTGTACCCCAGATCCGTGACGCGCACGGTTGTCCCCGACGCCGAAATAGCGTTCGAGGTACGCGGTGAGCTACTGGAGTTCCCCCCATGGTCCTGTCTCTTTAAGAGAATAAAGCTACAGTGGGGAGTCCATTCATGTGCAAAAAAGTTATGAAATCATATGGCATTATTAGAAGGATTTCTTCTCTTGTGAATCGCTCCTGTCTTTTGACACTTTATTATAGTTTGATATACCATTTATCGTATTGTAATATTATTTGGGACAGTACTTTTCCTACTTCTCTTCATAAACTTTTTATATTGCAAAATAAATTAATAAGGCTTGCCACTACTTCTAATCAATCTGCTCCTCTTTTTAGGCAACTTAAAATACTATCAATCTTTGATATTATTGTATACCAGATATGTATTGTTATGTTTAACTGCACCTTTAATTTAGATTTATTTCCTATTGTATTCCATAATTATTTCATGCCAAACTCCAGTATTCATTCATATCCAACAAGGCAATCAAATAATATTCATCATCATTTCTTCCACACAACATTAGGTCAGTTCAGTATAAGATTTAGAGTTCCTACAATTTGGAATTCAAACCTCTCTATAATAAAAAAGTGCTAATATATTTCATCACTCAAATCCAGGCTTAAATATTTGTTTTGACTAATTATTAATGTTGTTGTTTTTGTTATTATTATTAATATTAGTTCGATTATTATTGTTATTATTATTATTATTATTATAATATTATTATTATTATCTTAATATTATGAAAACATTTTATGAACTTATTTTACTTCACTTAAAAAGAAAAGTATCCAATGATTTAATTCATGAGTTGAGGCCCTGTATAGGTCCATCTGGGTCTCTTGCCTCTACTCAGCACCTTTATATACACTTTCTGTCATAGTCAATGTTTAATTGTTACTGTTTTGCTGAAATGGTGCAAAATAAAGAAATAAGTGTGTATGTGTAGCGTCACTGTCAAACAAATGCCAATCCTACGCTCTGGGAGGAGTAGCATTGTGAGAAAGTGGTGGAATAATAATAAAGAAGAATATATACGATAGATGACAAGAGTGTGTGTGACCTAAGTCACCTAATGAATGAACAAAGCAGATGTAAACCCACTGACAGTCATTGAGACAGAGGGTGAGACTGTAAAGATCAGCAGCTGAATGTGATGTTATTGTTTAGAGTTACCTGAGCAGGTCACGTTCAGGCTGACAGAGGTAGAATAATCAGACTCCACTGGTCCTCTACACTCCCTCAGTGCAGACTCAGAGCCAGAACAGTCAGTGTGAAACCACCATACACGTTGGTCAGAACCATGCACCCTCTCTATTGAAACAGCAGAGCCACAGTCCAGCTGCCTGCACACTACAGCTGCTGTCTTCATGGTCCATGATGGTGGTGACCACACGCTCTCTACTGCAAGTCTCCAGTCTCCCTGGTGGTTGATCTCCACTCTCCCAGCACAGCGTCTGCCTCCGTCCACCAACCTCACATCATCATGTTCTGCACAGAAACAAGAGAAACTACATTTAGAGGCATGTTTATCTGTAATAAAAAATGGGATGTCATTAAATGTGTTGCTCCTAAATGCTGATAAAACTGATTTTCATCCTTCTCTCTCATTTGATTGACACATCAAAGATCACCTTCATCTTCGTAATATTTAAAACGTCTGATCTCTATTAACCCTTGTATGGTGTTTGCTTTTATGTTACTCATCCAAAGTTCATGGGTCTGGTGGACCGACAACAATATTGGGATTTTAAAACAATAAATCCATAACAATTTATATAAATAGATGATATTATATATGTTCATCTCAATTACAAGCAATTTAAAAAGCATATGTGCTTAATGTTTCGCATTTACCTCTGCTAGATCACATTTATGAATAAAAGTGCTATTTGTGATCAAATGTGATGTCTGTTCAAAGAAAATCCAGCATAATCGAGACATGAATTTAATAAATCAGGTTAATCTCGAAAGAAATAAATGAAACAAGGTGGAGGCAGACAGTGAAGGTACACAGTGAACCTCTCCCCCATGCTGCTATGATGCCCTCAGTTCCCCAAGGGCATCAATAAAGGAATATCTTATCTTAGTGTTACCTACTGATTTGTCACTTTGAACTGCATGGTATCTGGCCTCCTTGTGTGTATTTTATGCATGTATCCATACCTATTATTAATATTATTATTAGGGCTTTAGATAGAAGTCTACCTGAATACATCACTATTATTATTAGGGCTTTGGATTGAAGTTTATCTGAATACATCACTATTATTATTATTAGTATTATTATTATTATTATTATTATTATTATTATTATTATTATTATTATTATTATTATTATTATTATTATTATTATTATTATTATTATTATTATTATTATTATTATTATTATTATTATTATTATTATTATTATTATTATTATTATTAGGGCTTTATATAGAAGTTTATCTGAATACATCACTATTATTATTAGGGCTTTATATAGAAGTTTATCTGAATACATCACTATTATTATTATTATTATTAGGGCTTTATAAAGAAGTTTACCTGAATACATCACTATTATTATTATTAGGGCTTTATAAAGAAGTTTACCTGAATACATCACTATTATTATTATTAGGGCTCCCACCTCTTGCAGAGACAAGTCGCATTTCTTTCCTCTCTCCCTAGGCCTTCAAGGCCGTTCCTACCGCCGCCTCTACTGCTCCATGGAGCCCGACGCTGCTATGCCCTGCTTCGTGCCGGTGGCCGGACTATACTCAAATCAACTCTAAATGGATCTAATCAGTGGATTGCATATTTTCTTCAAGAAGCAGAATAAGGCTAACCCGCTCTGCCTATTGGGACATCATACATCACTGCTGACATCGACACATATCACAACCTCTTGTTAACATTCTCCAAAACCATTACTAATGCCAAAGCTTCTTTCTTTCACCATAGGATCGAGGCTTCTGCCAAGAATCTTCGCAAACTGCATGCTACCATGTCCTCCCTCCTCACTCCCCCCCCACCTCCTCCTCCCTCATCTTTTTCTGCCGAAGACTTTGCGATCTTCTTTGAGGAAAAAGTGGAGAACATCCGCAGCTCCTTCTCCCAACCCCCACCCATTCCAAACGCTGAATCGAGAACCTCATCCTTCACTCTGTCATCTTTCTCTCCCATTACAGAAGCCGAGACCCTGACACTGGTAACGTCGAACCGTCCGACTACATGCCAGCTGGACCAGCTACCCTCCCCACTCCTCCAGACCATAGCACCGGACATCCTCCCATTCCTAACTGCAACCATCAACTCCTCACTCAACTCGGGGGTGGTCCCCACCTCCCTAAAACAAGCCAGAGTCACGCCCCTCATAAAAAAACCAACCCTGAACCCCACCGTCATAGCCAACTATCGCCCTGTCTCTCTTCTCTCCTTCCTTTCTAAAACACTTGAACGTGCTGTATCCAACCAACTTACTGCTTATCTCTTACAGAATGACCTCCTAGACCCCAATCAGTCTGGCTTCCGGACTGGCCACTCCACAGAAACGGCCCTCATTGCGGTCACAGAGGCACTTCACTTAGCAAAAGTGAAAGGCCTCTCCTCTGTCCTGATTCTCCTAGATCTATCTGCAGCCTTCGACACAGTCAACCATCAGATCCTCCTCGCGGCCCTCGCAGGAATGGGAGTGGCTGGATCTGCGCTGACATGGCTGACATCATACCTCAATGACCGCTCCTACCAAGTGTCATGGAGAGGGACTCTGTCGGCCACCCGCCCCCTCCGGACGGGTGTCCCCCAGGGCTCGGTCCTAGGACCCCTTCTCTTCTCCCTCTACACTAAATCACTGGGTAACATTATCACATCTCATGGCTTCTCATATCATTGTTATGCCGATGATACTCAACTCTTCCTCTCCTTCCCTCCCTCAGATATCCACGTCTCTGAGCGGATCTCGGCCTGTCTGTCCGACATCTCCGCCTGGATGACGACCAACCACCTCAAACTGAACCTAAGCAAAACAGAATTGCTCCACCTGCCGGCCAAATCCTCCCCCCTGACCGACCTCTCCATCACAGTCGAGAATGCAGCTGTGACCGCGTCGCCGACCGCCAAGAACCTTGGTGTTGTCCTCGACGACCAGTTGAACTTCTCTGCTCACATCGCAGCGACAACCAGAACCTGCAGATTCCTCCTGAGCAACGTCAGAAGGATACGCCCCTTCCTGACAAAAGAAGCCACCCAACTCCTCGTCCAATCAACAGTCATCTCCCGCCTCGACTACTGCAACGCACTGCTAGCTGGCCTCCCGGCCACTGCCACCAAGCCTCTTCAACTCATTCAAAATGCAGCGGCCCGCCTGATCTCAAACCTACCGAAGTCAGCCCATGTCACCCCACTTCTTAGGGACCTGCACTGGCTCCCCATTGCTGCACGTATCCGCTTCAAGGCCCTCGACCTAGCATACCGTGCGGCAAAGGGAACCGCTCCCGCCTACCTCCGGTCAATGGTCTCTAACTACACACCCTCAAGACCCCTACGCTCTGCGTCTTCTGGCCGCCTCAGATCTACTCCTATCCAAGCTCCCGGAGGGTCATCAAAGAGAAGCCGCCTATTCTCAGTCCTTGCCCCACAATGGTGGAATGAACTACCCATCCCAGTTAGGACAGCCGAATCCCGTCCAATCTTTCGCCGTCGACTAAAGACTCACTTCTTCAACCATTATCTGAAATGATAAAAAAAAAAAAAAAAAAAAAATCTAACCCCGACTAACCTTAATGTCATGCACTTGTCCTAATAAACTAACCTACACTGTAACACGCAACACTTTGATGAACATTGTTACTCAGCTGATAGAGTTATACCCTTCTTGCTGTCTTGTCGCACAGAACTTGTAAGTCGCTTTGGATAAAAGCGTCAGCTAAATGACTAAATGTAAATGTAAATGTAAATAATCGGGTTACCAACTTGAAGACGTGGTCATTTTTGGATTATCGAAGCTTTTGGACTGCAATAAGAAGATTTTGGATCTGTTTACCGTGCACAGGATCTACCAAAATGAACTGATAAGACACTTGGACACTTGGACTAATAATGCATTCAGTCATTTGGACAGAGTTGTTAAAACTCACAATAAAAATCAATAGAGTTATATTCCACTCTATTCAAATCAAATTTAAAGTGACGTGGCTGGGATAAATTGTGCCAGTCAGTCAGCCAAAACAAATTCCTGGACCAAGGTCGAACCGAGAGCTCTGGAGTCGAAGGCCCTCTGGGAGATAAGAGTGGCGAGCGGCGTCCCACACCCCCAATCCCTAGTCCCCCCCCCCCCCCCCTTCCTCTGCATTGGCGCTGCACTGTCGGCTGCCTTGTGTGAGGGAGACCTCCCCCACCCAGGACTTGGCTTGTGCACTCCCCCCCACCTTCCCCCCCCCCCCTCCCACTCCCCCCCCCCCCTACAGCCCTGTAACAACCCCAACCCACTCCCCCCTCCTTCCGTAAATGGCGCTGCCTATGACGGCTGCCAGTCTGTTTGCGGTGGTGAATATGCATATGTTTGTCTCAAGGCTCTGTACCATTATTACTATCTAAAATGTAATAATTGTGGAATATTACTGTAATGAGCTGTATGTGTATGATCCAAGCGTCCTATGATCCTCATAGGAGCATAACAGAAAAAAGCATTCCATGTGAAGGTATTCTGTATCTTTGCATGTCAACTAATAAAGAAACTTGAAACTTGAAACTATAGAAGTTTACCTGAATACATCACTATTATTATTATTATTATTATTATTATTATTATTATTATTATTATTATTATTATTATTATTATTATTATTATTATTATTATTATTATTATTATTATTATTTATTATTATTATTATTATTATTCTTATTCTTATTATTCTTATTCTTATTATTATTATTATTATTATTATTATTATTATTATTATTATTATTATTATTATTATTATTATTATTATTATTATTATTATTATTATTATTATTATTATTATTATTATTATTATTATTATTATTATGGCTTTAGATATAAGTTTACTTGAATACATTACTATTATAATTAGGGCTTTAGATTGAAGTTTATCTGAATACATCACTATTATCATTAGGGCTTTATATAGAAGTTTACCTGAATACATCACTATTATTATTAGGGCTTTATATAGAAGTTTACCTGAATACATCACTATTATTATTATTATTATTATTATTATTATTATTATTATTATTATTATTATTATTATTATTATTATTATTAGGGCTTTAGATATAAGTTTACCTGAATACATCACTATTATTATTATTATTATTAGGGCTTTAGATAGAAGTTTATCTGAATACATCACTATTATTATTAGGGTTTTATATAGAAGTTTACCTGAATACATCACTATTATTATTATTATTAGGGCTTTATATAGAAGTTTACCTGAATACGTCACTATTATTATAATAATTATTATTATTAGGGCTTTAGATAGAAGTTTACCTGAATACATCACTAGTATCATTAGGGCTTACACTGCTAATAAACTATAATATATAGTTATGTAACACTGCTAATTCAACTATAATATACAACTATGTAACACTGTTAATTACACTATAATATATAATATACATTCTACATGCTGTTGTGACATGTTAGTGATGTTAATACTTGAAAACATTTGAAATAAAAATCGCAACTATTATGCAACACTCTGAAAAATATTTATTTATGACCAGATGCCATTTCGGGACCGGTACCGGTCCGTCGGGTGGAACAGGTTAATTAAACTATACAACTATGTAACACTGTTAATTAAACTATAATATAGAGCTATGTAACTCTGCTAACTAAACTATAATATAGAGCTATGTAACACTTTTCATTAAACTATAATATAGAGCTATGTAACTCTGCTAACTAAACTATAATATAGAGCTATGTAACTCTGCTAACTAAACTATAATATAGAGCTATGTAACACTGCTAATTAAACTATAATATAGAGCTATGTAACACTGCTAACTAAACTATAATATAGAGCTATGTAACACTGCTACCTAAACTATAATATAGAGCTATGTAACACTGCTAACTAAACTATAATATAGAGCTATGTAACACTGCTAACTAAACTATAATATAGAGTTATGTAACACTGCTAACTAAACTATAATATAGAGCTATGTAACACTGCTAATTGAACTATAATATAGAGGTATGTAACACTGCTACCTAAACTATAATATAGAGCTATATAACACTGCTAATTAAACTATAATATAGAGTTATGTAACACTAGTAACTAAACTATAATATAGAGCTATGTAACACTGCTAATTAAACTATAATATAGAGTTATGCAACACTGCTAACTAAACTATAAAATATAGTTATGTAACACTGCTAATTGAACTATAATATAGAGGTATGTAACACTGCTACCTAAACTATAATATAGAGCTATGTAACACTAGTAATTAAACTATAATATAGAGCTATGTAACACTGCTAACTAAACTATAATATAGAGCTATGTAACACTAGTAACTAAACTATAATATAGAGGTATGTAACACTGCTACCTAAACTATAATATAGAGCTATGTAACACTGCTAACTAAACTATAATATAGAGCTATTTAACACTAGTAACTAAACTATAATATCGAGCTATGTAACACTGCTAACTAAACTATAATATAAAACAATGTAACACTTTTAATTAACTGCATCGCATACTGCAGGATAAAGGCATTTTTGGCAGAATGAAATGTAGGCTACTTGACATGACATGTCTGTTTTTACGGGGGGCAGCTGCGTTGGGGGACGCAGGACTCATCCTGGCCACGCCGGGCGGGGTCAGTCTTAACCTAGTGTCCACCAGGTGTCAGCCATGCTCTGCTGTACTGGTCACCTGTAGGCCCCAGCATTCCTAGGAAGCTCACTGGCGGCTGCCTCGACAGACCTGGCCCAGAACTTTCCGGTGTAAGAATGGGTGTGGCAGACTTAGGCCATGGTTAGACTAGTGTTTTTGTGGCTCGTTTTTATACGTTTTTGAATACGTTTGATGTCCCTATTACACAGAAATGCGTTTTTTGGTGTTTTTTGGCGGATACGGCTGAAACGCTAAATTGTGTTTGCGTTTTGGAGAACCCCTAAAAAACGCGCCGACAACAGCCGTGTAGTCAGCACGGAGCCGTTGTTGCGAAAACGCCCATGCGCAGTAGATACCATCTGCGTGCCCTTCCGGTGACAGCAGAGTTGTCCCAAACCAAATAGCTGCAGCTACTATGTGTTGTCAAGTTATTGTTATAAGGACCCCAGTCCAAGCTACAACAGTCTGCATTCCCTTAACAATTGTTTGTATTGAGCCGTATTGTATTGTACCCATATGCAATATGTTAAATAAAGTTTACATCCATTCATTCTGCTAGCATTACCGATTAGCACTGCCACTGGATAACATGAGCTAGTGTTAGCTATCAAACCCTGTTAGCTCAAAGCTCCTCTTTCAACTTAACAAGCATTAAACAAAATGGCCCAGTCATCTATTCACCTTTGTTTAATACACACAGCGTTGTCTCTAATGTTATCTAACCACTGATAGCTCCCGATATCATCAGTTTGGTGCTGGCTAAGTAGCGTGAGCTAACGTTAGCTTCTAGCCACAATGCTATACTGTTATAATGGCAAATTCCATTGACGTTAGCATGCAGCTAACAATGCTACCGATCTTTTTTTAGACTAAACTATCCGCTCTTGGTGGTCACTTGTGTTGATGTTAGTTTTGTTTCATCAACAAATGACAGGCAGAACACAGTGAATGTATCCGTTTTGTTTATTGCACTTTTATTAGGCTTTGCTGAAAAAGAATTGCTGCATTGAGTAAATAGGCAAAATGGTGGCGCGGCATAGGCGCCTGCCTTGTTGAAATTTTTTTTGCTGGAGCTTCCAGGAAGTGTATTGGCACATTCAAGTTATGATTGGTTGAAATTGCCTTCATGTTCGCCACCTACTGCCACCTACTGCTTTGGCAGTGTACTACATCACTGTGCCCAGGTGACAAAAACGAAAGTGTGACTCGAGGCTGCCGCGTCGCGGCGAAACTCGTATGACAATGAAACGAAAATGAAACGAAAGGTGTAACCGCCGCCTTATTGTCACGGGGGGGGGTCCACCCAGCGGGTGGGCCGTGACGGAGCTGTTTCGGACAGCTGGCCCTTGTGGCACCCTCTGTGACTTGTGCGTTTTGGAGTAACTGCACCCCACTACGCATGGTCGGAGTCCTACCCCCCGCACCTCGTTAGGAGGGGCGAGGGGGCCGGGACCCCACCCCGTGTTTTTAATTTATCGCAAATTAATCACATTTTCTTTTCTTTTCTAAATCTACCTTAAATTGGTCTTTTTCAAGTTTTAATACTCTTATCAACATGAGTCAACAAATGCTTGCTTTATGGAGCCATTTAACACAAAAGGATGACCCTCATGTATTGCAAATTTGCATCAAATTCAAAACAGAGTGATGCACAAAATAACTTAAAAGAAAATAATAATTTAAAACAATGAATAAAGGACTCACACCCCCCCCCCCCTCTTTTTCTCTCACACACACACAAACACTCTCCCAGCTCTCTTTCTCTCTTGCCCCTTCCTCATCTCTCACCCCCCCTCTCTCTCTCTCTCTCTCTCTCACACACACACTTTGAGTCAGAAACAAACAAAGTATCAATGGGTCTCATTCTCCAACATTTTCCAAAGACTTCTCTTAGGGCAACCATCTTGGAACCGACTGAGACAGAATCGACGACAAGTTCACTCTGATTCCCCAATGCGTGGGGAAGATGTCTTAAGTGGCTCAAACGATCACAGCTGGGATGCCGGCGATGAGGAATGTCACTATGAATGCGCGTTCCTGTCTAGGTCATCCTCATACAAGACATGCCTCCGAGAGCTCCTTATAAGCCAGGCTCTGTGCCGTTTGCAAATGAAATCGCAAAAAGTCGAGAGTTTAGACACACCTGTCCAGCTCATTAAATGCAACTGATGCGATGCAGCCGTGTAAAAATGGTGGCGGAAGTGCTTTGCGACCGATCAAAATGAGATTAGATTAATGTATTGTCATCATATATACAGGCAAAAGTGTGCGGCTGGGTAGCGCAGTGGAGAATGCACTCGCCTACCACCGCAGAGACACTGGGATCGAATCCAGTCGTCCCTACTAACACAATTGGCAGTGTTAGTGGGTGGGAAGCCAGTGGGGTGTGTGTCCTGCACTGTAAACCCGCATGTTCAAAATAATCAATTAGTTTGAGTAGGGTATACTCAATATTCTATGAAAGTTCTACTAACTTGAATGTCTTGAGTTCGTGTGACGTGTTCTTATGTTTTGAGTAAATAAAACTCATAGTTTTTGATTGACTTGGAACTATTCACTTATTAAGTAAGTATAATGTAAAAGCATAACTTAAGTACAACTTAAGATAATTAAGTAGATACAGACTCTAAATCGCATTATTTTTTTGAGTAAATAAAACTCATAGTTTTTGATTGACTTGGAATTATTCACTTATTAAGTAAGTATAATGTAAAAGCATAACTTAAGTACAACTTAAGATAATTAAGTAGATACAGACTGTAAACCGCATTATGTTTTGAGTAAATAAAACTCATAGTTTTTGATTGACTTGGAACTATTCACTTATTAAGTAAGTATAATGTAAAAGCATAACTTAAGTACAACTTAAGATAATTAAGTAGATACAGACTGAAAACCGCATTATGTTTTGAGTAAATAAAACTCATAGTTTTTGATTGACTTGGAATTATTCACTTATTAAGTAAGTATAATGTAAAAGCACAACTTAAGTACAACTTAAGATAATTAAGTAGATACAGACTGTAAACCGCATTATGTTTTGAGTAAATAAAACTCATAGTTTTTGATTGACTTGGAACTATTCACTTATTAAGTAAGTATAATGTAAAAGCATAACTTAAGTACAACTTAAGATAATTAAGTAGATACAGAGTGTAAACCGCATTATGTTTTGAGTAAATAAAACTCATCTTTTTTGATTGACTTGGAACTATTCACTTATTAAGTAAGTATAATGTAAAAGCATAACTTAAGTACAACTTAAGATAATTAAGTAGATACAGACTGTAAACCGCATTATGTTTTGAGTAAATAAAACTCATAGTTTTTGATTGACTTGGAATTATTCACTTATTAAGTAAGTATAATGTAAAAGCATAACTTAAGTACAACTTAAGATAATTAAGTAGATACAGAAATGCAGTTATTTTCTCTTCCCTATTGTTAGCATGCAGCAACAATTAGATCAGAAATTAGTTTAAAAACGGTTGCATTGTGGTGAAAATAAAAAAGTACAGTCGATTTCATTATCTGCACGCCTGGTGATACTAAATCCAAATTGAACTCTGCCATTTGAAAGATAATATATGTATATATATTTATAAGCCTGCTATTCTATATTCTATAATAATATTTCAAATTGCATTGGTCCGGATGGGAGAATTCAGTACTGTATCTACAGAACCTTCTGTTTAATCATCTTCCCTTTATTCATTTCCTTAGATTTTTTGTACATATGATCTCAAGAAGGTACTGAACAAGATCAGTGGCAGTTTCTAATGTTTGGTCATTATTAGCATGGTGTTATTCCCTGTCAAAGATGCAAAGAAAAATCATAATTCATATTCTCTTTTGTTTCATCACAATTTAAGCAAGCCTAGTAATATACACAATATTTCTGACACTTGGAATACATTCACTGAGTTCCACAGATGTCCCTAGATACCAAGAATATGCAAATTGACCTTGTAGAAGTGGAGTAATATTCCATTTACTTTTCCATTTATTTTAGGCGGATTTTCAGAAAATAAGCTCTGGGTGGAAGAGGTTAATCTCTCTAGTTTAGTTAGGATGTCTATTTGCTCCCATGTTTGCTTTTCTGCAGACATGGGAGAACCTTTTTAACCTCTGTCTCTGTCTCAACCGGTCCCATGGAACAGCTTCATACCGTCTTCTGTTTGGCCTGCAGTGCTGAACCTTCTGAGTGGCTTCTCCTGCCCCCATCTTCTGTCCGTGGTCTGTCAACATGGTTCATTGCTGGGTTAAGTACTTCTATTCTATTCACATAATATGCTTACTACATATATATATTCTATTCACATATATGCTTACCACTTGTATCTATTGCTATGTCCGCCCATCACAATCACGCAAACTGTCTAACGCCTGTCCCGTCTCCCTGTCTCTGGCTGTCTTGGAGTGATGACTGGAGTGTTGGACGTCCCGTGATGATGACCGGGAGGATGTGACCCTCTGCGCCGCCCCTTTGCCTCAAATAGATCCGCTATCAGCTCTATCTTTAATCTTTCAAAATGTTCAGTTGCTATCGCATGCACTCACTCACACATGTGAGTGCATGCTTTACCAACTGCTCGCCTGTTTTACTGCAACACTACTATCACCGACATCTAAGAAGGGAGATCCCCCCTTGAATGGCCCTTCTCCTCCACATTGCCTGTAGTGCATTTTTTCCTATTGCTTAGTTTTAGTGAGTTTTTCCTTACCTTCACGTGGGGTATGTCTGGGAGTGTTGCATTTATTTTGCATTTATTTAATTTCTTTTTTACTTTATGGTGTTTTGTTCTTGACCTATTGTGATGTTTCTTCTTGAATTGTTTAAAGAAGATGTGTCCAGCCCATGGGGACATTAACGTGTGTTGTCTGGCCTTACAAATACATTTGATTTTATTTTATTTTATTTATTAAATCAGCTTGATTGGGACATACTGTTTTTATTTAAAAACATGAAATAATGTTTTGAATATAGTCAGTAAATAAATAAATGAAAATACTATATTTAAACCAGTTATATCATTATTAAAAGTGTAAATCCTAATTAAATCAATGAGTAATTCATAATGTTTTCCATACCTGAGCAGGTGAGGCCAACAGTCTTGCCAGGTGAGCTGGTGTTTCTATCTGAGTCAGAGGTGACACAGTCCAGGAGATGGGACTTGTTGCCTTTACACTGGAGTTCTTTGGTCCCGATTGAAGCATCTCCCTCTCCATAGAGCGCCCCCTGGAGGGCTGAAAGAGCCCCACAGCCAAGCTGCCTACAGACCACCTCTGCATCCTGCTTGTCAAAGTCAGCTTCACATAGTGACCTCCACGCCTGATCAGACTTCATCTCCACTCTGCCTGAACACAGACCAGATCCATTCACAAGCCTCACAGACTCTGTACACACACACACACACACACACACACACACACACACACACACACACACACACACACACACACACACACACAGACACAGACACACACGCGCGTGCGCGCACACACACACACACACACAGTCAGAGAGAGAAAAAAGAGTCAGAAACAGAGAGTGAGAGCAGAGCATGTCTGCAGAGTGTAGTACCAAATGGATACATTGAGGAATTAAAAACAGACTAGACACAGCGGATCAATTTAGCCACTTTACATATTGAGCGTCATTATGTCAATTGTCCTATGTCACTGGTAATACCGGTGTTGTCATGAGTTTATTAGTCATGGGAAATTTCACATCACCGCGGCAACCTTAGTCCGGTCTCATTATTCTGACAAATCCACACGCAGGCTGATGCATTGTCAGCAATCAGCCATCTGGTGTCATACAGCTGTCTTAACGGATTTATTGATTTTAAATGCTCAAGAATGTTTTCTAATTACTCTGTTGCACTTGACTAAGTCTATGTTAATTGATTTCTGTCAAAACTACCTGTAGGACTGACATCAAAACTACCTGTAGGAATGCTGTTCATAAGTTCAGTTAAAAATAAATATATATATAGAGAGAGCACACATACAGATGACAAGTATAGTATGAGAAGGTAGACATGTATATTCATAATTCATTATGTGCCAATATTAAATCGATTTGCTTTGAAGGCACAACAATTGCATTTCCAAATAATATTAGGTTAGAAAAAACCTTTGCTGGATTGAATGTTACTTCCTTTAACGTACGGTTATTTCTATAACCATAGTTATATGAGTATGGCGGACGCTCTGCGTCCTACTGGAATACAACCCTGTATCAGTACTAGCACTGAATAAATGTCCACATGCACCTTTACACCTATCCGCCTGGCCACACCCCCATCCGCTCCTATATAAGCAGGGGTGTGGTCATACTAACAGCTCCTTCCCCAGACTTTCACCACAAGGCGAAAACCACGGGGTCCTCAGTGCGTCCGACGCAGAGCGTCCGCCATACTCATATAACTATGGTTATAGACATAACCGTACGTTATATATCTTATGGCTACCGCTCTGCGTCCTACTGGAATACAGGAGCTGAGCAGAGCGGAAGCTCGACAAATACACCCGCTGAGGCCCCCCACAACCATCAGAACCGGGGAGGACCCGAGCCCCCCGGACCCCCCTAGTGGAGGATGGGAGGGAATCGGATCCGACTGTGCGAAGAGGGGTCTAGCAACTCAAACACACAGGGTGAGCAGACCGTGGGACTTACCTCCACATAAGAACCCACGACTACACAAACGCGCAACCCACATGCCACTAGGGAACGAACGGGAATTAAATAAAAAAAGCCAGTCACAACCCCCAACATCACGGGGTCAAGGGCAAACCCAACCCTGTGGCAAGGCCGTAGCAGCGGAGTGCAAAGGAGGACAGGAAGGGACTGGACCCCCCGGAAAAAGGGGGGCCTGATGAGGCCAATGACGCCGAAGCACCCCACCAGGCGGTCACTAGTGACACCACCCCCCACATCGCCAGCGTATTCGGACAGGGCCCATCCAAGAGCAGGCCCTTCCCCCCAACAGCATGCCGCACCGAAGCACTCAAAAGGCTACACCCACAGCGGGACCAGACAGTGCACCGGGGAGACAACCATCAAGAGGTTGATCCCTCAATCCAGGCAACAGGCCACTCGATCCGAGCCTGGATCACTGCGGACTAGACAGGCGCCAAAGGGGTCTGCTGAAAACAGCACCCCGGCGGAAGGGGCGTATGCTGGTATGCTGTGCACCATGTCGCAGCCTCCACAACCCCCCCCCCCCCCCCCCCAACCGTCTAGAGGGGCCGAGGCAGAGAAGGCTGACACGATTCACGATTGGCAGATGTCATTAAAGGTGCGGGGGCACACTCACAGGCAGACAGGGCCAAACCCGGCCTACCCCGAGAGTTGACTCCCCTACCAACACACCAGGGAACCAACCACCCCCTTGGTTCTAACATGAGGTGGTTGTTCCTATAACCCCCCAAGAAAAACTCCAAAACACAACTGCGGGTATACACTGGCTATACCGCAGTACAAGTGTTTGAGTTTTCAAGAAGGGGTTAACCCAGGCCAGCAGGTCAAAAATAAATCCAGACCTGAGCCCGGCGGACCGGGACGTACACATGGATGCCAGAGGGATTCCACAAGAACCACCTCAACGGCCCCCTCCAAGCCCCGCCAAGCAGGAGAAGAAAGGGGCGAAAAAGAATAGAGAAGGACCAGGCTCCTTTAGCACAGCGCAAGGTACAAGTTAAACTCTGAGGAGACTCCCTCACTGAGAGGGAGGCTCTGAACTCACAGAGGAGGCTCTGAAACTCCCTGAGGAGGAGGCTCTGAACCCACCAAGGAGGCTCTGAAACTCCCTGAGGAGGAGGCTCTGAACACAACATGGACCAAGCAACAGTGAAGGATAACACGCAGTGACACAATCACGAACATCTCCATAACATCAACCCTGCAACGCCCAGGCCGACCCGGCATTTTCCCCCTGAAAAAGCACAAGTCCCTCAGGGTACCAGAACAGCAGATCTGTGCCCCGGCGGACAACGGGTTAACTGGATTGGTCCGCACGACCACAACCAGTCCCGTGCCCTAAACACGCCGCCATCCCCAGTCCCAGGAGGGGGGCAGGTACGTGTGTCGATCCAAAACATCATAGAGGGCGCCACCCAGATGGTCGGAACACAAGCACCGTGCCCGGTGGCCCACCCCAAGGCGTGAGAGCCCCCTACCAATGCTTGGATCTATTCCGTTAACACCCCCCAGAGATGAACGAGAATACGTTGAGACAAGCCTAGTAAACTGGCGCTCGGAAGAGACAACTCCATCCCAGTTCCCCCATAAAACGCTGTTTAATGATGAGCAACCAAGGCGCGCAAGCCCATGTGTGGTTCCTATCAGAAGCACCCAGGGCCAGCACTACATACGCGTCGAGACCCAAAACATATCAATGGTAATTCAAACAAGAACCCAGATACCGTTCCTCCAAGCCGCCTGGGAGAACGACAAGAAGCCGCCTTTTTACAGACAAAAAACACAGACATGGGTCCCATATGACGCGGCTGAGGGAAAAAACAACACCCCGTCAACCTGCTCCATAATAGAGGGGACGGGGCACCCCCAGAGAGACTTCCCACGTGAGCAATAAATCGAAAATTTTACGTGATATTGAGCCACGTGATAAAAGGCTGAAGACACACATACACAGGGCGCAGCAGAACTCTTGAGTTCCCATGCACCGTAACACCAACTTGACAACAACAGTGGTCCATATATGGAGCCTGTAAGAACTCACGGAAGTCGGTAACTAATAAAAACGCACCCAGTGACGTACTCTATGGCGGGGGGAATCCCATGACTCAACAGACCATTACAGGCGAGGAGTCATGGAACTCCCTATCCCCCCCCCTCCCTGCCCCGTGCCGTGCCGACCAATCAGTGCGGCAGGGCTGAATGACCGAGGGCCCAACCCCCTGACCAATCAGAAAAGAGGGAAGGAGGGGTTTATCAGGACACCCCCTCATGATCCCACACCCTGAATACGAAAGTAAACAAGCCAAGGCAGCTGAAACCTATGTAGCCAGCATGCTAACGGAGAAGCATATACCCTCAGGATAAGCTAACCCAACGCACGCTAGTCACAGATGACAACCCGTCTGCGAATAGGGTTTATAAACAAGGCCGAAGGCTTACGTGTGAACACAACACCCCTGTTTCATGTTTTAAGAAGAAAACACAGAAGATTGAGAGAGAGCCAAAAAACCCTGGGTACAAACTAACATATGAGCACTTCCGTAGGCTAACACTCCAAGCTGTAGACTCAATGTTCAAGTTCTTTAATAGTTGTCATACAGAAGTACAGAATACTTTCATACAAAATGCTTCTTACTGTTACGCTCCAGAGACTGTGCTAGACAAGATAGTATCAAATAACATAATAACATAATATAGCATGAATTTAGAAGAAGAAAAATGAGGTCACAGTGTTCGGTATAGACATATGTACAATGTTCTGAGTTACCATATAATATACAATACACAATACTATGCAGTGTACTAATGTACAGTACTATCTAGTGCAAAGCAGAAATGGGATGAGGTACAATTTTAGGTACAATTTACAGTAAGGTGTACGAGTTGTAGTGCAATCCTTCATCCATAAATATAAAGTGTGGGGAGTGGGTGCTACAGTGTGTTTGTTTAAAGTGGGTGTGTGCTATAAAGTGTGTGGAGTGGGTGCTACAGTGTGTTTGTTTAAAGTGAGTGTGTGCGTGTGGATGTGTGTGCTATGTGCGTTTGGTGGTTGTTGTTGTGTAGTGTTCATTCATTGTTCGTTTAGCAGCCTGATGGCCTGGGGATAGAAGCTTCTTCTGAGTCTTTCTGTGCTCGCCTTGAGACTCCGGTATCGCTTGCCTGACCGCAGCAGTTCAAAGAGGCAGTTGTTCGGGTGACTGGAGTCTTTAATGATTCTCTTAGCCTTGCCCTTGCAACGCTTGTAGTAAATGTTCTGGAGGGTGGGGAGCCCCCCTCCAATTGTGCGTTCGGCTGAACGTGTCACTCTTTGTAGTCTGCTTCGGTCTTGTGCAGTGCTATTCCCAAACCAGGAGGTGATGTTGCCGGTCAAGATGCTCTCTATTGTACATGAGTAGAAGTTCTTAAGGATCTTCTGGCTGACTTGGAACTTCCTTAGGCGCCTGAGGAAGTAGAGGCGTTGTCGTGCCTTCTTCACAACACTGTCAATGTGTGTGGTCCAGGTCAAGTCCTCGGATATGTAGGCTCCGGGGTACTTAAAGCTGTTGACTCTCTCAACCGGTGCCCGGTCGATGCTGAGGGGGCTGTAGTCCTTGACCCCCGACCTCCTGAAGTCCACAATCATCTCCTTTGTTTTGCTGACGTTCGGGGAGAGGCTGTTTTCCTGGCACCATCCCGCCAGGACCTTGACCTCTTCCAGGTAGGCCCTCTCGTCGTTGGCAGAGATCAGGCCCACCACCACTGTGTCGTCAGCAAATTTGATGATTGTATTGCTACTCCGCTGAGCCACACAGTCGTGTGTGTACAGGGAGTAGAGGAGGGGACTCAGAACACAGCCCTGGGGGGCCCCTATGTTGAGGGTGATGGATGAGGAGGTGCAGTTGCCTGCTCTCACCACCTGGGGTCTGCCAGTCAGGAAGTCCAAGACCCACTGGCAGAGGTCATAGCCCAAGCCCAGGTCCCTGAGCTTGGCTATGAGTATGGAGGGGACTATGGTATTGAATGCCGAGCTGTAGTCGATGAATAGCATTCTCACATAGTTCCCCTGCCTCTTGTCCAGGTGTGATGCTGCTGTGTGCAGCACATGGGCTATGGCGTCCTCCGTGGACCTGTTGGGGCGGTATGCAAATTGCAGGGGGTCCATGTTGATGGGGAGGGAGGAGCAGATGTAGCCCTTTACTAGCTTCTCAAAGCACTTCATGGCTATGGAGGTGAGAGCTACAGGGCGGTAGTCGTTGAGGCAAGCAGGCTTGGATTTTTTGGGTACAGGGATAATAGTGGGCTTCTTCAGGCAGGTGGGGATGACAGCCTGTTCTAAGGACAGGTTAAATATGTCAGTGAATACTGGGGCCAGTTGGTCGGCACAGACTTTTATGCCATTGTTTACCAATGTAACAGAATGCACACAACCCCTCAGACAACGGTAAACCTTACCACCATAAGAAGAAACAAATTTCTTCAGGATGAGGAAAGAAAAAACTTTCGACCGAGTGCTAGCCACAGGCCTTGCTAAGCACAACATATGTAGCGACCAGGCTAAATGACTAAAAGTCCTCCTCTCCTACCAACCCCAAACAAGCGAAGGTTCACACATCGTATCCCCAACATATATAGTGTAGTGGCCGACTGTCATTCCTCTGTGTGCTGACAGTCGTCCACGATGCACCCGCTATTGCCCTTTTACACTGTACCAAAGTTGTTGATGTTAAATGAGTTGAATGTCCACAGTTGCTCCTCTTACGGTGTACAGGGTTTATTGTTGTCCAAATGAAAGTGATAGTGAATTAAAGGTTACACAGAACAGTCGTCAGTTGCTCCGTGCTCGGTTCCAACAGTATAACAGTGAAACAGTTCCAACAGTGAGACAGCGTTTGAAGGTAAGTCCTCCGCAGGTGCACAAGATTCCGTTGATCACCTTGGCCATTTATAGGAGTGGGCTGCAATGGGTGGTGAGCCCTCTAGTGGCCAAACAGTCTAAAGGTTCTAACAATAAGACAGTATAAAGGTTCTAATATAAGACAGTCTAAAGGTTCTAATATAAGACAGTCTAAAGGTTCTAATATAAGACAGTCTAAAGGTTCTAATATAAGACCGTCTAAAGGTTCTAATGTATATATATAATATAATATATATACAAATAATAATATAATAATATATAAATCCACCAAGTCGGTTTCTGTCTCTACACACCGGCCCCTTAATTGTGCACCAAAACACAATTATAAAATTATATATATCAAAGAGGCAAAGAAGCCGACATAACTTACAGTCAATGCCAATGTCCTCAATAATAAACAACATGAAATCACAATTCTAAACATAAAGAAACTTGACTGGGTCCTGTGGTTTTCACCTGTTGTCCCTGAGCATGGGAAGAACAAATCAGTTAGTGAGTCAAGTAACAGATAAAGTAACTCAATAATATTCAATTTTCTTTTTTCTTTTTTATATAACAAACAGAGCCATAAAGCTCCGACAGGCATATAGCCAATGTCTATTCAAAGTTCAATGTTGTGACTCTCCACCAGGGTTAATCAGGACTGTCTGCGGTAGGTCGGTCAGGAAGTCTCAGCCGGCTTTCCCAGGTTTCCCTGCTCCATCTTCTCTTGTAATTCTTTCTCCTGGAAACTGGCATGATTGCAAGTGCTTGGTCATCACCGGCCCCGGTAACACCATGGGCTTCCATGGGCTTCACTTGATAAGCTTGTGTCTTCACAGCGTTGAACAGCTGCACCACCCCCCTGGTAGCAATACTCTGTAGATTTCGTTCCACCTCTCTGTCTTTGACCAGGTCAGGTTTGTCTCTACACATCATCTCCCAGGTCCGCTTCTTGTCAACCTGTTTCTTTCTCTCCAGCTGCTCCGGTTTCTCCTTCTCCTTCAGCTTGTCCAGCTGTTTGTTCTTCAGTAGCATGGAGGGTTTACTCTCTGGGGTCTTCTTTCCCAGGATCTTAACCATGGCTTCCGCCCATCCAGCGTTTTGGTTCCCCTCCTCTCCTTCCTCTCCTCCGTCTTCATCCTCTGCCTCTGCCCCATCATCATCAGCTTCCTTGTCTTCTCCATCATCTGATGCTAGGTTGCTGCTTCCGCTTGTTGGGTGTAGATCAGTGTGAGACTGAGGGGCTTGGATATGAGAGGTTGTTGGCAGCACATGCCGGCTTCGACCAGCAGGGGCAGCACATCTTGTTTTAGCAGTATGGCTTGGCCACTGGTCCACCTCTTCTACCTCTTCTTCCTCTTCTTTATCACTGTCCTCCTCCTCGTCTTCATCACTGTCCTCCTCTCCTTCATCACTCTGGCTATGCAGTTTGTTTTCGTCATCGGCGTCCTCTTCTTCATCAGCGACATCGACGTCATCGACATCATCGACGGCGTCCTCCTCACCACCATCATCATCGACGTCATCGACGCCGTCCTCCTCACCACCATCATCATCGACGTCATCGCCGCCGTCCTCCTCACCACCATCATCATCGACGTCATCGACGCCGTCCTCCTCACCACCATCATCATCGACGTCATCGACGGCGTCCTCCTCACCACCATCATCATCGACATCATCGACGCCGTCCTCCTCACCACCATCATCATCGACATCATCGACGCCGTCCTCCTCACCACCATCATCATCGACGTCATCATCGACGCCGTCCTCCTCACCACCATCATCATCGACGTCATCGACGGCGTCCTCCTCACCACCATCATCATCGACGTCATCGATGCCCTCCTCCTCACCACCATCATCATCGACGTCATCATCGACGCCGTCCTCCTCACCACCATCATCATCGACGTCATCATCGACGCCGTCCTCCTCACCACCATCATCATCGACGTCATCATCGACGCCGTCCTCCTCACCACCATCATCATCGACATCATCGACGCCGTCCTCCTCACCACCATCATCATCGACGTCATCATCGACGCCGTCCTCCTCACCACCATCATCATCGACGTCATCATCGACGCCGTCCTCCTCACCACCATCATCATCGACGCCGTCCTCCTCACCACCATCATCATCGACGTCATCGACGCCGTCCTCCTCACCACCATCATCATCGACGTCATCGACGGCGTCCTCCTCACCACCATCATCATCGACGTCATCGACGCCGTCCTCCTCACCACCATCATCATCGACGTCATCATCGACGGCGTCCTCCTCACCACCATCATCATCGACGTCATCGACGCCGTCCTCCTCACCACCATCATCATCATCATCATCGTCATCATCGCTGCCCTCTTCTTCATCGCTGTTCTCATCTCCTTCATCACTGTCTGACACAGCGACTTCCTCTGTCACTGCTTCTTCTTCTGTGGAAACAGACTTTAAACAATCATTTTCATTGAAATTGCTTTGAACAGTGTCAACTGCTTCAGCTGAGAATGCATCTGTGTTGTCCTCTGCAGACTTTAGTAGGGCATAACTGGTATGTGCAAGTTGGTAATGTCCATCACTTCTCACAGCAGAGTTCGACATAATTTCCACAAATCTTTTGTCTTCAACAGACATCTTCTTCTTTTCCTCACAACTTGATAGTGTTCTTAATGTTGCATCTGCAGCGTCAATGACAGTTTTCATCTCAAGCTCCTCTTGTAAGGTATTTAATGCTGCTTGTCTGTTTTCCAATTCATGCTTCAAATCCCTTTGTTGTTTTTCAAGGTAATTTTTTTTCTTTAAATTGGCAAGACGTGCCATCATGGCAGCTTTTTCAGCTTGAGTCCTTTTAAGCATAAATGAGGCTGTTGAGCTCACACTACTTCTATGACTGCTTGGCTGGCGAGGCACATACTTTCCCATCTTGGCTTCAGACATTGTTACTGTATTTATTTAATTTTTTACAAATATCGTTTGTAGTTTTAAACGTTACAATCACATGGCGACGTGGTGTGATGTCAGAGCCTTCAAAGTGGGTTTATGTGCCAACGTTATCCCGTTTCCACACGTCCAGAGTAACATTAATTGCAATGGTTCCACTTAATTCTCCATTGCACTGTCCACTGTATTATATATCGGAATTAAATCATAGTTCATTGCGTCATCTAGTGTCCAGTTTCCACACGTCCAGACAATATTAATTGTGATGGTTCCACAGTTTCCACTTTCTAATACGGCGCATAGTCCGTTCTATAATCCACAGCATCACAATTTAATTTGTCCGACGCTAGAATTCTCCACAGCGTTCGCAAGGAAGCAATGTCCCGAGTCAGTTCCATTCATAAATACAGCAGCGTTATTCTAGAATGCTCCCCGGCGTTCGCAAGGAAGCGCACACAGTAGTAATGTCCTGAGTTGGTTCCATTCATAAATACAGCAGCGTTATCCGTTATCCAGTTCTTCATCAAAGGAGGTTTTATTTAAAATCTTCTTACCTCTACTTGTCCTTGGTGAGGGAGGTGATCCAACTTTATACTCACATAGCACGTCCTTCTTTCACGAGGATAATTTTCCTCTTTTTCACTCGCGTCCTTCTGTCGTGAGGGTAACTTCAAACATTGTACTCACGTCCTTCTGTCGTGAGGACACTTTCAAACGTTCTTCTTTTCACTCACGTTCTTCTGTCGTGAGGGAACCTTCAAACTTTGTACTCACGTCCTTCTGTCGTGAGGACACTTTCAAACTTTCTTCTTTTCACTCACGTTCTTCTGTCGTGAGGGAACCTTCAAACTTTGTATTCCCACGTCCTTCTTTCAGGAGGAGACCTTCAAACTTTGTAGTGGCCGACTGTCATTCCTCTGTGTGCTGACAGTCGTCCACGATGCACCCGCTATTGCCCTTTTACACTGTACCAAAGTTGTTGATGTTAAATGAGTTGAATGTCCACAGTTGCTCCTCTTACGGTGTACAGGGTTTATTGTTGTCCAAATGAAAGTGATAGTGAATTAAAGGTTAAACAGAACAGTCGTCAGTTGCTCCGTGCTCGGTTCCAACAGTATAACAGTGAAACAGTTCCAACAGTGAGACAGCGTTTGAAGGTAAGTCCTCCGCAGGTGCACAAGATTCCGTTGATCACCTTGGCCATTTATAGGAGTGGGCTGCAATGGGTGGTGAGCCCTCTAGTGGCCAAACAGTCTAAAGGTTCTAACTTCTAACAATAAGACAGTCTAAAGGTTCTAATATAAGACAGTCTAAAGGTTCTAATATAAGACAGTCTAAAGGTTCTAATATAAGACAGTCTAAAGGTTCTAATATAAGACCGTCTAAAGGTTCTAATGTATATATATAATATAATATATATACAAATAATAATATAATAATATATAAATCCACCAAGTCGGTTTCTGCCTCTACATATAGTGAATAAACACACAGTTTGTAACAAAAAATAGTCCCTCACCAGGAGGGACCCTTTATTTAATTCGAACAAAATTATATGATTGGGACGGGGAAGGGAACAGGGGTAAACAAGGGGAAAAACTAGCGGCGCCTGCCACGAGCAGCGCGGTGTTTGCCCCCACGCGGAGCGGGCCCGGAGGTCGCGGATCCCCGACAACGTGGCCTCCGTCAAACAGCACCGGCAGCGTCGGGTGGGGAAAAATGGGGCTGAAGCACAGCGCGCTCCAACTCCATGTCCCTGCATGCAGCGGTCATCTGCTGCATGGCTGACCCGAACAGCCCAGCATCGGAGAGGGGGGCCGTGAGCAAGGGAAGGCGTTTCTGCTCCGGCACCCGCGCCTGCTCCAGCCAAAGGTGGCGCTGGGATAGGGTGGCCAGGGCGCGTATCTTCCCGGCGGCAATTCCCTGCAGCTGTAACAGGTGCAGGATGGCTCCAGCCGCCTGGGCGTGAAGGACGTGATGGTGCTCGTTCAACGCTGACCCGCCCGTCATCATCCCCAACATGAAGCGCGCCAGCTGCGCGATGTTAGACGTTGCAGCCAGGCTCTGCGTCGCGGCGATGAATGACTGGTCACCCCAGTTGGCCAACTGCCTAGCTGATTTCCCTTGGGGAACCGGCTTCCGCAACGGCTCCCACACCACCTCGGGACAAAGGATAGATGCCATCGGGCTATCAAGCCGAGACACCCCCTCCTTCAATCCATGGAACAAACCCGCCACCCGCGTGGCACGTAGGCGGGGGTAAGGCCGGTGATGCAGGCGATTACCTGTCCCTGACATACATAGGCCTCTATTGAGGGGAAGAATGGACAGACAACGTCCGTCTCCCTCACAGGACGACGTTGCCAGAGATGACCTATCAAGTCATCAGGGACAGGTGCAGGCAGTGGCTGTGGCAACGCCACGCCATTACCGGCTGCGGCGGCCGCCATGAGCTCCGGGAACAAGGCACGTAATTTCCCATGCGTACCTCCCTCCTCGCAGCCCGCGTCCCTCCCGCACGGGAGGCGGCCACTCAGTGTGGCGCCACCATCCGACGGGGTTGATAGTAGGGCATCCCATCCCCGAGTCGGCGGTTCTAACCCAACACCGAACGACGAGGGACCCCAAGGAGACATATCACACTCTACCACACCCTGAGGGGGAGAGTGATATGTCTCCACCGGGTCGTCAAACAAGAGCGCTCCCGCTCCCTCCATAAAATCCTCTGTTTCCATCGGACAAGGAGACCGAGCAGAAGCACCCTCGTCTGGCTCCAGCAGATCCCCAAAGCCAGGACGTTCGCCCCTGCAGCTCACCATCTTACGACGGGAGCGAGCAGAGGCGAAGAGCTTGCGTCTCAGACCCATCCGCCGACGGCCCACCGACGGAGGAACCAGAGCTGGACCTAGGCCATCTCACAGGGGACGGCCTTGGTGCAACAGCTCCTCGGAGAGGCAAACTCTCCACCGGACGCTGCCCGGGTGCGTCTGACTGCCACGACCGTATGGAAAAGGGGCGGGACTTAAGTGTAGGGCCGGGGCAAACATAGACCAATGAAAGCCGATATGAGTCCAATGGTGCCACCCACGAGTCTCTTGAGTCTTCCTGAGATATGAAAGGGAGTGTGGGTGTGGTTTCAGAATAGGGGCGTGTTTAACCCAGACCAATTCATGTATAAGTCTGTACTGAGATGATTGACACCTCCCATAGTTGTGTGTCTGTGTGTTTCTCCAGTGGAAGTGTATGAGGCTCATTCATGGTAATGTCTCTTTAAGAGAATTCAGCTACAGTGGGGAGTCCATTCATGTGCAAAAAAGTTATGAAATCATATGGCATTATTAGAAGGATTTCTTCTCTTGTGAATCGCTCCTGTCTTTTGACACTTTATTATAGTTTGATATACCATTTATCGTATTGTAATATTATTTGGGCCAGTACTTTTCCTACTTCTCTTCATAAACTTTTTATATTGCAAAATAAATTAATAAGGCTTGCCACTACTTCTAATCAATCTGGTCCTCTTTTTAGGCAACTTAAAATACTATCAATCTTTGATATTATTGTATACCAGATATGTATTGTTATGTTTAACTGCACCTTTAATTTAGATTTATTTCCTATTGTATTCCATAATTATTTCATGCCAAACTCCAGTATTCATTCATATCCAACAAGGCAATCAAATAATATTCATCATAATTGCTTCCACACAACATTAGGTCAGTTTAGTATAAGATTTAGAGTTCCTACAATTTGGAATTCAAAACTCTCTATAATAAAAAAGTGCTAATCTATTTCATCACTCAAATCCAGGCTTACATATTTGTTTTGCCTAATTATTAATGTTGTTGTTTTTGTTATTATTATTATTATTATTATTATTATTATTAGTTCGATTATTATTGTTGTTATTATTATTATTATTATTATTATTATTATTATTATTATTATTATTATAATATTATTATTATCTTAATATTATGAAAACATTTTATGAACTTATTTTACTTTCACTTAAAAAGAAAAGTATCCAATGATTTAATTCATGAGTTGAGGCCCTGTATAGGTCCATCTGGGTCTCTTGCCTCTACTCAGCACCTTTATATACACTTTCTGTCATGGTCAATGTTTAATTTGTACTGTTTTGCTGAAATGGTGCAAAATAAAGAAATAAGTGTGTATGTGTAGCGTCACTGTCAAACAAATGCCAATCCTACGCTCTGGGAGGAGTAGCATTGTGAGAAAGTGGTGGAATAATAATAAAGAAGAATATATACGATAGATGACAAGAGTGTGTGTGACCTAAGTCACCTAATGAATGAACAATGCAGATGTAAACCCACTGACAGTCATTGAGACAGAGGGTGAGACTGTAAAGATCAGCAGCTGAATGTGATGTTATTGTTTAGAGTTACCTGAGCAGGTCACGTTCAGGCTGTGAGAGGTAGAAACAGACTCCACTGCTCCTCTACACTCCCTCAGTGCAGACTCAGAGCCAGAACAGTCAGTGTGAACCATCCATATAGGTTGGTCAGAACCAACACTCTGTTCTATTGAAACAGCAGAGCCACAGTCCAGCTGCCTGCACACTACAGCTGCTGTCTTCATGGTCCATGACCACACGTTCTCTACTGCAGGTCTCCAGACTCCCTGGTGGTTGATCTCCAGTCTCCCAGCACAGCGTCTGCCTCCGTCCACCAACCTCACATCATCATGTTCTGCACAGAAACAAGAGAGAAACGACTACATTTAGAGACATGTTTATCTGTAATAAAAAATGGGATGTCATTAAATGTGTTGCTCCTAAATGCTGATAAAACTGATTTTCATCCTTCTCTCTCATTTGATTGACACATCAAAGATCACCTTCATCTTCGTAATATTTAAAACGTCTGATCTCTATTAACCCTTGTATGGTGTTTGCTTTTATGTTACTCACCCAAAGTTCATGGGTCTGGTGGACCGACAACAATATTGGGATTTTAAAACAATAAATCCAGAACAATTTATATAAAAATAGATTATATATGTTCATCTCAATTACAAGCAATTTGTTTCTGCTAGATCACATTTATGAATAAAAGTGCTATTTGTGATCAAATGTGATGTCTGTAAAAAGAAAATCCAGCATAATCGAGACATGAATTTAATAAATCAGGTTAATCTCGAAAGAGATAAATGAAACAAGGTGGAGGCAGACAGTGAAGGTACACAGTGAACCTCTCCCCCATGCTGCTATGATGCCCTCAGTTCCCCAAGGGCATCAATAAAGGAATATCTTATCTTAGTGTTACCTACTGATTTATCACTTTGAACTGCATGGTATCTGGCCTCCTTGTGTGTATTTTATGCATGTATCCATACCTATTATTAATATTATTATTAGGGCTTTAGATAGAAGTCTACTTGAATACATCACTATTATTATTAGGGCTTTGGATTGAAGTTTATCTGAATACATCAATATTATTATTAGGGCTTTAGATATAAGTTTACCTGAATACATCACTATTATTATTATTATTATTATTAGGGCTTTAGATATAAGTTTACCTGAATACATCAATATTATTATTAGGGCTTTAGATATAAGTTTACCTGAATACATCACTATTATTATTATTATTATTATTCAGGCTTTAGATATAAGTTTACCTGAATACATCACTATTATTATTATTATTATTATTATTATTATTATTATTATTATTATTATTATTATTATTATTATTATTATTATTATTATTATTATTATTATTATTATTATTATTATTATTAGGGCTTTAGATAGAAGTTTACCTGAATACATCACTATTATTATTATTATTATTATTATTATTATTATTATTATTATTATTATTATTATTATTATTATTATTATTATTATTATTATTATTATTATTATTATTATTATTATTATTATTATTAGGGCTTTAGATAGAAGTGTAACACTGCTAACTAAACTATAATATAGAGCTATGTAACACTGCTAATTAAACTATAATATAGAGCTATGTAACACTGCTAATTAAACTATAATATAGAGCTATGTAACACTGCTAACTAAACTATAATATAGAGTTATGTAACACTGCTAATTAAACTATAATATAGAGTTATGTAACACTGCTAATTAAACTATAATATAGAGCTATGTAATACTGCTAACTAAACTATAATATAGAGCTATGTAACACTGCTAATTAAACTATAATATAGAGCCATGTAACACTGCTAACTAAACTATAAAATAGAGCTATGTAACACTGCTAATTAAACTGTAATATAGAGCTATGTAACACTGCTAACTAAACTATAATATAGAGCTATGTAACACTGCTAACTAAACTATAATATAGAGCTATGTAACACTGCTAACTAAACTATAATATAGAGCTATGTAACACTGCTAATTAAACTATAATATAGAGTTATGTAACACTGCTAATTAAACTATAATATAGAGCCATGTAACACTGCTAACTAAACTATAATATAGAGTTATGTAACACTGCTAATTCAACTATAATAGCGGTATGTAACATTGCTAACTAAACTATAATATACAATTATGTAACACTGCTAACTAAACTATAATATAGAGCTATGTAACACTGCTAACTAAACTATAATATAGAGCTATGTAACACTAGTAACTAAACTATAATATAGAGCTATGTATCACTGCTAACTAAACTATAATATAGAGCTATGTAACATTGCTAACTAAACTATAATATACAATTATGTAACACTGCTAACTAAACTATAATATAGAGCTATGTATCACTGCTAACTAAACTATATAGAGCTATGTATCACTGCTAACTAAACTATAATATAGAGCTATGTAACACTGTTAATTAAACTATAATATAGAGTTATGTAACTTTTATTTTTCTCTGATTTTCTCCCCGTCCCAATTAGTCGTTGTGCCAATTCCCCCCCTCCCCTACCTGGTTGTTGTTCGCATGTTCTCCCATGAGTCAGTACATGGGTGTCCTGATGTCGAACGCACGCTTCCCCCGAGACGTGCGCCGTCAAGCCAGTGACGCTCTTTTCACTTGGCAGCGAGGGCTCTCATTGGTGAAGTGTAACACGTGGGAGGGCACGCTATCTCCACCAAGTCCTGCCCCGCTTAGCAAGCGCCGAGACCTGACCTGTAGGCGTCGCTGTCCACAACGCCAGATTCCCACCCACCTGTACTGCCAATTGTATTAGTATGAACGGCCAGCCAAGCTGGTAGCAACGCCGAGAGCTGCCCCGGGCCTCTTGAGGACAATTTGCCCACCGGCGCGACACGCCACTTTGCGCCTCTAGCGGCTTGGGTGTGCATATTTTTTATACAATATATATCTAATTGAAGCCCTATTTGTTGCCTGTCGATTGCCGTTTCAGGCAACAAAATCCATTCAGCGGTTCCAGCTCATACCAGCTCATACCAATTTCTTTGGGATATATACTTTTGGATATTGCAACTACTACAGAAAAACGTGAGTAACAAGATTTTCTACAACTCAAGTTCAGACTTATGTTACTCTATTTCATTAGCACTATTGTATCAGAAACTTCAGAATGTTATCTGAAAGCCCTATTAAAGCCCTCCATAGCCTGCCCCCCCCCCCCCTACCTGACTGACCTCCTTCTCCCCTACCGCCCCACCCGTTCCCTCCGGTCCTCTTCCACTCTTTCCCTCACTGTCCTGTCATCCAAACTTAAACGTTTTGGTGACCGGGCTTTCTCATGAGCTGCACCCAGACTGTGGAACACCCTCCCTCAGACTGTGCGACACTCTCCCTCACTCTCCACCTTTAAATCCCGACTCAAACCTACCTGTTCTCCCTGGCATTCAACCATCCCTACCCATAACCACCCTCCTCCAACCTACCACCGCCCCTCCCCTCCCCTACTTTCTCTTCTCTCTCCTGTTGTGTTGTCTGTTGTGTTGTCTGCTGTGTTGTCTGCTGTGTTGTCTGTTGTGTTGTCTGTTGTGTTGTCTGTTGTGTTGTCTGTTGTCTGTTGTGTTGTCTGTTGTGTTGTCTGTTGTGTTCTCTGGTGTGTTGTCTGTTGTCTGTTGTGTTGTCTGTTGTGTTGTCTGTTGTCTGTTGTATGTTGTGTTGTCTGTTGTGTTGTCTGTTGTGTTGTCTGTTGTGTTGTCTGTTGTGTTGTCTGTTGTGTTGTCTGTTGTGTTGTATGTTGTGTTGTCTGTTGTGTTGTCTGTTGTGTTCTCTGGTGTGTTGTCTGTTGTGTTGTCTGTTGTGTTGTCTGTTGTGTTGTCTGTTGTGTTGTCTGTTGTGTTGTCTGTTGTGTTGTCTGGTGTGTTGTCTGTTGTGTTGTCTGGTGTGTTGTCTGTTGTGTTGTCTGTTGTGTTGTCTGTTGTGTTGTCTGTTGTGTTGTCTGTTATTTTGTCTGTTGTGTTGTCTGGTGTGTTGTCTGGTGTGTTGTCTGTTATTTTGTCTGTTGTGTTGTCTGTTGTGTTGTCTGTTGTGTTGTCTGTTATTTTGTCTGGTGTGTTGTCTGTTGTGTTGTCTGTTATTTTGTCTGTTGGGTTACCTGTTGGGTTACCTGTTGAGGTAGCAGTTGAGTTAGCAGTTGAGTTAGCAGTTGCTTTATCGGTTGGTTGACCTGTTACTGTGCTTGTAGTTTGAGCCTGGAGACCTGAGGAGAAACAACAGAAGATTAATGAGCATCATGATTTGACCAGAGCTGTAGAGATGCAGCACTTTCAACTTACATTGGAAACGCTTTGCTTTGCCCTGCACTGCTTTGCCACACTAAACCATCTAATAATAATAATAATAATAATAATAATAATAATAATAATAATAATAATAATAATAATAATAATAATAATAATAATAATAATAATAATAATAATAATAATAATAATAATAATAATAATAATAATAATAATAATAATAATAATAATAATAATAATAATAATAATAATAATAATAATAATAATAATAATAATAATAATAATAATAATAATAATAATAATAATAATAATAATAATAGATTTCATTTATATAGCACACTTTAAACTCAGTGAGCTCTCAAGGTGCTTCACAGCAGAAGGACAGCTAAATAAAAAATAGAATAAAAAGGTTTAAAACAAGAAAACATTCAAATGAATAAAAATAAAAAGATAAGAATAAAAAGGTTTAAAACAAGAAAACAGACTTCCGGTTTGGAGATGTGTGGGTAGGCGACCATTGAAAGAGCTGCCGGTCAAACAATATCGAAAGAAGGAAGTAAAACTATCTAAAACTGTCTAAAACAAAATAAAAAATGGTAATTCAAAGAAATAAGAGAAAGGGAAGGATGACCACAAGAAAAACCAGCATGCTGAACATACAAGCTGGCGCGTTGACTAACCAACAGGCTAACGCGACAGCTAATCAAGAGCTACAAACTATCATACAATGGCTAACCAGGAGAACATGCAGAATATACAAAGCAGCATTGATGGATTGAGGGAAGAGTTGAAGAGGGGACAGGACGAGCTCAGAGGGGAAATGGATAAAGGACTCGAGGCAATGGATGACAAAATACAGGAACAAGAGAAATACATAAAGATGTTGGAAGAAAGGACGGCTGAAACAGAAGAATGGAATACAGAAATACATGATATTCTAAAGGAGACGCTCGAACAACAGAACATGTTGAGAGAAAAGTGAATGGACTTGGAGGGGAGGTCGAGGAGAAACAACATACGAATATGGGGACTGAAAGAGGGGATGGAAGGAGACTCGATGATCAAATTGGTAGACAGCCTAATTCGAAAATAATTGAAGATGACAGAACTCGACAAGACAGGAATTCAAAGAGCACACAGGACACTGGCGCCAAAGCCGTGGTTGGACAAGCCATCGAGAGCAGTTATAGTCAACTTTTTGCAATTCGAGGTCAAAGAGAACTTTCTTAGAGCAGCCTGGCAGAAGAGGATGGAGGTGGAGGGAAAGAGAGTAACCTTCAACCATGATTATGCAACACAGGTGGCGGTAAAGCGTCTGAGCTATGTTCAGATAATAAAACACTGAAGGAAGGAGGAATCAGATTTCAATCACCAATGACCACGCTGAAGGTCCATTGGAATGAAGGCGTAAAGGTGTACGGCGACGTGCGGGAGGCAGGGAGGGACATGAACCAGAGAGGATGGAAGGTGCCGGGAGCGGAGGACGAGAGACCGACGCTGTTGCAGAGGTTGGAGAGGGCGAGGAGATGGACCAGAGTCGAAAGGCGAGGAGGAGGCGAGGAGAACGGGAAGGTGAAGGAGATCTGAATCGATTCAAAGCAAATCAACTGAGAAGAAGGAAGCAAAGACACGGAGAAAGGGGGCGGAGAGGAGACATGGTGATCAAAGGGAGGATAAGTACAATACACGCACAATACAGATTAAGGTAAACAGGTGAAGGACTGATGCAATGTGTGAGGTTTTGTCCGCTGCTCACCTACTCGCTCTGTTCCTTTAAGCCTACTCGCTCTTTCCTTAGTTTTCGGTTAATCAATTGCACTCACCTCACTAGCCCCCACCCTCGCGTTCGTTACTCTCGTTTGCTCTCAGCAGCCACACCCTTGTACTACCTGTCATTATGTGTTTGATTGGTCTGGTGCCGAACTCACACTTCTAGTTCGATTATCAATTACCTCCCGCACCTGATGTGTATTCTAATTAGCACCCCTTTGGGCTTTAAGTACCTGGCTCTTCCCCTCTGTCCCTCGTCGGGTCGTGCCGTAACATGCCGTATACTTCCGTATCATATTCTCTTTCACCTAGACTCCTTCGGGAGGTCCTCTGTCTGTTTATGCTGTTTTTATATCCGGCGTGAGATGTGCTCCAGCCTTCGCCTCCTGTCGCCGTTGCCTGAGGGAGACACTGGACTGCGGCTCTCTAAGCTTCCACGGGAGGTATCCCAGTGTTCCACTTCAGACCTCCGCGCAGCAGACGTCCTGGCGCGCATCCAGACCTCCGCGCAGCAGACGCCCAGACGACCATCCAGACCTCCGAGCCTGGCGCGCTCTTCCGCGCAGACGCACTCCAGATGCGTCCTCCGTACCGGCGCGCACTCCAAGCAGTCGCGCATCCAGACCTCCATGCAGCAGATGCGCTCTTCACTCCAGGCGCGCATCCAGACCTCCACGCAGCAGATGCGCTCTTCACTCCAGGCGCGCATCCAGACCTCCACGCAGCAGATGCGCTCTTTACTCCAGGCGCGCATCCAGACCTCCACGCAGCAGATGCGCCCTCCGTACCGGCGCGCTCTCCAAGCAGTCGCGCACCACTCAGACCTCCGCGCCAGATGCGCCCTCCGTACCGGCGCTTACTCCAAGCAGTCGCGCACCACTCAGACCTCCGCTTGGACACCCGTTTCCAGTGGCGACGCGCTCGCTCCGTTTTGTTCCAACGCTCTTTACGCACAGCGCCTGGGTGAGTTTTTATGACTGTCTTTGATCCTATTCCGTTTTTTGTGTGTTTATTTAACACTGAAGATTCCTGCTTTTTATCAGACAGTCACTCACCCAGCGTTCAGCCTTTTGGATTGTTTCATTGGGATAATATTTTGGCCTTACCATCGCTCACTGTGTGTTTACACACCGAAGATATTATTCACTTGGTTTTGTATTTTGGGACGTTACTCACAGTGTGTATATACACCGAAGATTCTGTCACTTTGATTACTCTGTTTTTGGGACTAGTCACCGCTCCATCACCTGCTCTGTTCCCCATTCTACTCTGAGCTAATCCACTCCCTCTCTCCCTCTCGGTTCCCGTTTACCCACCTCGCAGATCTGCCGAGAGAAGTCTGCAGAGCGGCTCTGATGTACCCACCTGCTTCCCCAGACTAACCATCCCGGGAGAAGCTGCAGAGCAGCAACATTCATTAATGCTTGTTCCTAGGCCTTACCCTGTTTTCTCTGTCCCAGTATGCAGCTCCAGCCCTCGCCCTGTTCCAAGGCCTCACCCTGTTTTCTCTGTCCCATTTAGTCCTCCCTATCTAGTCCTTCCAGTCCTCCCTCTCCCCAGCCCGCCTCCGCGGGCCTTTGTCCCTGTTTTCCCCACTCTAGTCCTCCCAGTCCTCCCTGTCCCCAGCCCGCCTCCGCGGGCCTCTGTCCCTGTCTCCCCTCTCTAGTTCCTCCTAGTCCTCCCTGTCCAGTCCTCCTAGTCCTCCCTGTTCCTGCCTTCCCTTGCCCCGGCCCTGTTCCCTTTAGCCTTCCCTTGCCTTCCCCTTAGCCAGCTCGCCTCTTAAAGGCACTGGGCCTTTTCCCTTTCTTGTTTATCCAGTATTGGTGTTCTCCCTTAAAGGGACAGTGCCGTTTTTTCTGAGTGTTTTCAATAAATGCCCGTTCTTGGCTTACTCTCATACCTGTCTTGTGTTGTGCGATTGGGGTCGGTTACAAACCATAACAGTACGACCCCACCAAATCGACGACCCCAGCCAGCACAGACGGTGTATGTTGAGTTTGCCTTTTTTTTTTTTTTTTCCCTCTAGTTCCCCTGTTAGCTTCCCTGTTAGCCCTGTTTAGCTCCCCTGTTAGCCTGTTGACTCCCCTGTTTGCTTCCCTGTTAGCCTCGTTGGCTCCCCTGCAGCTTGTTAGGCCTCTACTACCAGCATGGCCCCTGTCTGCTAGCTTTGCCCCGGCTGCTAGCACAGCCTCTATGTTAATGCAGCCCTTGCTGCTGGCATAGGCCCTGTAGCTAGCTATGCCCAGGCAGCTAACCCAGTCCCTCAGCAGGGCCCCAGTCTGCTAGCTTAGCCCCGGCTGCTAGCACAGCCTCTATGTTAATGCAGCCCTTGCTGCTGGCATAGGCCCTGTAGCTAGCTATGCCCAGGCAGCTAACCCAGTCCCTCAGCAGGGCCCCAGTCTGCTAGCTTAGCCCCGGCTGCTAGCACAGCCTCTATGTTAATGCAGCCCTTGCTGCTGGCATAGGCCCTGTAGCTAGTCATGCCCAGGCAGCTAACCCAGTCCCTCTGCATGGCCTCCACTTTTTGTGTAGCTTTCCCACTGCTAGGACTGCCCTTTCAGCTAGCAAGGTCAGTTTTTTCCCACTGCTAGGACTGCCTTTTCAGCTAGCAAGGTCAGTTTATCCCACTACTAGGACTGCCTTTTCAGCTAGCAAGGTCAGTTTATCCCACTGCTAGGACTGCCCTTTCAGCTAGCAATGTCAGTTTTCCCACTGCTAGGACTGCCCTTTCAGCTAGCAAGGTCAGTTTCCCCACTGCTAGGACTGCCCTTTCAGCTAGCAAGGTCAGTTTTCCCACTGCTAGGATTGCCCCTTCAGCTAGCAAGGTCAGTTTTCTCACACTGCTGGGACTGCCCCTTCAGCTAGCAAGGTCAGTTCCCCACAGCTAGGACTGTCCTTCCAGCTAGCTTGTTCTCTCATGCTGGTCCAGCCCTGTCTGCCAGCCTAGCTCCGGCAGCTAGCGCAGCCTCTATGTTAATGTAGCAGTACAGCTAGCATAGGCCCTGTAGCTATCAGTGCCCTGGCAGCTAACCTTCCCTCTGCTAGCCCTTTTCCCGGTGCTCCTCTTAGTTACCACTCGGCTCCTCTGGTTACCCCTCAGCTACCCTACTTACCCCTCAGCTACCATGGTTACCCCTCAGCTCCTCTGGTTACCCCTCAGCTACCATTGTTACCCCTCAGCTCCTCTGGTTACCCCTCGGCTACCCTACTTAACCCTCAGCTACCCTGTTCTTTTGCTAGCCCCACTTTTGTTGTGGCTTCCCCTGCTGGCTTGGCCCAGTACTTTTTGTTTGTTGCCTTGTTTTGTCCCCTGCCTCTCTGTCTGTATTTTTGGGTCGCCGGGTGGCTCCCGTGGAGGGGGGGGTACTGTGAGGTTTTGTCCGCTGCTCACCTACTCGCTCTGTTCCTTTAAGCCTACTCGCTCTTTCCTTAGTTTTCTGTTAATCAATTGCACTCACCTCACTAGCCCACACCCTCGCGTTCGTTACTCTCGTTTGCTCTCAGCAGCCACACCCTTGTACTACCTGTCATTATGTGTTTGATTGGTCTGGTGCCGAACTCACACTTCTAGTTCGATTATCAATTACCTCCCGCACCTGATGTGTATTCTAATTAGCACCCCTTTGGGCTTTAAGTACCTGGCTCTTCCCCTCTGTCCCTCGTCGGGTCGTGCCGTAACATGCCGTATACTTCCGTATCATATTCTCTTTCACCTAGACTCCTTCGGGAGGTCCTCTGTCTGTTTATGCTGTTTTTATCTCCGGCGTGAGATGTGCTCCAGCCTTCGCCTCCTGTCGCCGTTGCCTGAGGGAGACACTGGACTGCGGCTCTCTAAGCTTCCACGGGAGGTATCCCAGTGATCCACTTCAGACCTCCGCGCAGCAGACGTCCTGGCGCGCATCCAGACCTCCGCGCAGCAGACGCCCAGACGACCATCCAGACCTCCGAGCCTGGCGCGCTCTTCCGCGCAGACGCACTCCAGATGCGTCCTCCGTACCGGCGCGCACTCCAAGCAGTCGCGCATCCAGACCTCCACGCAGCAGATGCGCTCTTCACTCCAGGCGCGCATCCAGACCTCCGCGCAGCAGATGCGCTCTTCACTCCAGGCGCGCATCCAGACCTCCACGCAGCAGATGCGCTCTTCACTCCAGGCGCGCATCCAGACCTCCACGCAGCAGATGCGCTCTTCACTCCAGGCGCGCATCCAGACCTCCACGCAGCAGATGCGCTCTTTACTCCAGGCGCGCATCCAGACCTCCACGCAGCAGATGCGCCCTCCGTACCGGCGCGCTCTCCAAGCAGTCGCGCACCACTCAGACCTCCGCGCCAGATGCGCCCTCCGTACCGGCGCTTACTCCAAGCAGTCGCGCACCACTCAGACCTCCGCTTGGACACCCGTTTCCAGTGGCGACGCGCTCGCTCCGTTTTGTTCCAACGCTCTTTACGCACAGCGCCTGGGTGAGTTTTTATGACTGTCTTTGATCCTATTCCGTTTTTCGTGTGTTTATTTAACACTGAAGATTCCTGCTTTTTATCAGACAGTCACTCACCCAGCGTTCAGCCTTTTGGATTGTTTCATTGGGATAATATTTTGGCCTTACCATCGCTCACTGTGTGTTTACACACCGAAGATATTATTCACTTGGTTTTGTATTTTGGGACGTTACTCACAGTGTGTATATACACCGAAGATTCTGTCACTTTGATTACTCTGTTTTTGGGACTAGTCACCGCTCCATCACCTGCTCTGTTCCCCATTCTACTCTGAGCTAATCCACTCCCTCTCTCCCTCTCGGTTCCCGTTTACCCACCTCGGAGATCTGCCGAGAGAAGTCTGCAGAGCGGCTCTGATGTACCCACCTGCTTCCCCAGACTAACCATCCCGGGAGAAGCTGCAGAGCAGCAACATTCATTAATGCTTGTTCCTAGGCCTTACCCTGTTTTCTCTGTCCCAGTATGCAGCTCCAGCCCTCGCCCTGTTCCAAGGCCTCACCCTGTTTTCTCTGTCCCATTTAGTCCTCCCTATCTAGTCCTTCCAGTCCTCCCTCTCCCCAGCCCGCCTCCGCGGGCCTTTGTCCCTGTTTTCCCCACTCTAGTCCTCCCAGTCCTCCCTGTCCCCAGCCCGCCTCCGCGGGCCTCTGTCCCTGTCTCCCCTCTCTAGTTCCTCCTAGTCCTCCCTGTCCAGTCCTCCTAGTCCTCCCTGTTCCTGCCTTCCCTTGCCCCGGCCCTGTTCCCTTTAGCCTTCCCTTGCCTTCCCCTTAGCCAGCTCGCCTCTTAAAGGCACTGGGCCTTTTCCCTTTCTTGTTTATCCAGTATTGGTGTTCTCCCTTAAAGGGACAGTGCCGTTTTTTCTGAGTGTTTTCAATAAATGCCCGTTCTTGGCTTACTCTCATACCTGTCTTGTGTTGTGCGATTGGGGTCGGTTACAAACCATAACACAATGAGAAGATAGTAAAGTACATACGAGATAATTAAACCAAAAATTAGAAAGGAGGACATAGAGATTCGAGACACATTAGACTGATATACATATGATGCACACAATACAAGAAATGAAAAGATGAAAGAGACTTATGAAGGAAGAAGATGATAAGGCACATACGAGATAATTATACCGAAAGTGATAAAAAAATAAAATAAAAGAAAAAAGGACACGGAGATTCAAGAGATATATTGAGATGGACATCAAGTCAAGTCAAGAGTTTTATTTGTCACGGCATACAAGTATACAATGAAATGCGGGTGGTCTTGCCCGCAACGATGTGCAATACAGTGGTACAACATATAATAGAATCCAATAAAAAACAACATTGTGCAATAAACAGGTAACATGGTGGGACATCTCGGTATCTGTACATAGTTATTTACAGAGCATATAGGACATGCTAGGTAGCTTTGAAAGGAAACACAGGAGTACACATAACGCATAACACAATTAGACAGAACCATGAAAGTGACTAATACAGAGCCTATGACCGGGGGCTCGGAGGTCGCACACAGAACGAGTTGGACATATATAGTGCACATTTTTCAGCCACTAGGGGGAGCCTTCTCACTAAGAGAGCCACTACTCCCCACCCACCAGCGGGGGAAAGAGGGGAACGAGTAACACCCTCAAATGCCATGGAAGTTCCAAGAGTTAGTATTGATGTTGATGTTTATTATGTATATATGTATGTAAATCAGATGGAGATAGCAGAGGCTACAACCACAAATATTATTTTATGTGACATGGGTAGAACGGGAAAACAATTGGAAAAGAAATATGATACAAGTTAAGGGTATAAAAATGATGGCGTTAAATGTGAATGGTATGAATAATCCAATCAAGAGGAGTAAGGTGATGACGAAACTTAAGAAAGAGGAGGCGCAGGTCATCTTCTTACAAGAAACACATCTAATATCACAAGAACATGAAAATCTGAAGAGATTCAGGTATGAAAATCTGTTCTATAGTTCTTTTAAACAGAACCTTAGAAGAGGAGTAGCTATACTAATTAAGAACACAGTGAAGTTTGAAATGATCAGGGAAATAATGGATAAAGAGGGAAGGTATGTGTTGGTCAAGGGGAAAATAGAAGATCAAATGGTAACACTAGTAAATGTGTATGCTCCACCAGAAAGTGAGAAATATCTATTTGAAACGATCTTTGACATCATAGCATTGGAAGGAGAAGGGGTCCTGATCTGTACAGGTGATTTTAATGTAGTACTGAACTACGACATAGACACGACAAGCACAAAGAAATGGAGGACAAACATTAGCAAATATATGAATATACAAATGGCAGAATTAGGAATCATGGACATATGGAGAGCAATGCACACACTAGATAGAGAATACACACACTATTCACACCCACACACAACATATTCAAGGATAGACTATTTTCTCATGACAACAGGGGACAGATACAGGGTGGAAGAATGCAGGATAGGGGTGACGGATATTTCAGATCATAGCGCAATATATCTGACAGAAAATCGTAAAAGTAGACGGAGAAATACAGTTTGGAGACTGAATGTAAGACTATTAAATAACAAAGGTTTGGTTAATGAAGTGAAGGAAGACATAATTAGATACAGAAAAGAAAATGATAATGGAGGTAGACCCAAACATTTTATGGGATGCACTAAAGGTAGTAATACCGGGGAAATTGATAGCAAAGACGGCATTACTCAAGAAGGCTAGAATAGAGACATACCAGAACTTGATAAAGAAACTGAAAGAATTAGAGAAAGAACACCAAAGCTCAAAGAACCAAGAGACACTTAGGGAAGTAAAGGAAGTTAGAGGGAAGATAAACAAAGAGCTGCAGACAGAAATAGAGAAGAAAGCTAGATACATGAAGCAGACATACTATGAAGGGGGACCGAGAGCGACAAGACTGTTAGCTAGACGAATCAGGACACAACAAAAACTGAACACAATACACACAATAAGGGACACAAACACAAACAAAATACTGAGAGAGCCAGCGGAAATAGAGAAGACATTTGAAGAATATTATAGGAAACTATACACACAACCGATAGCGGCAGGAAAAGAGGAGATAGAATTTTTTTTAGAAAACTGGGAGAGGCCAAAGCCTTTTCTGGAGGGGAGATTTGGAAGGAACCAAGTGTGGTAGAATACAGGGGGGGGGGTTCATGATAAAAAGTGAATATACTTTAAAAGTGCCCTACTGTTTACACTGTTTAGTGTTTTGTAATGATATGGTCTGTATGGAATAATGTATCCATTGGGTACAGAATTATTGAATGTGTAAAATAATGTCTGTATTGATTAATTGATTGATTGTGTTTTTGGTTTGTCCCTGTAGGATGAGCTTCCAGGATAAAGCCGGGGATGGAAGCTCCTCTCAGGGGGAAGTAGCAGCAGGCTTGGAGAGAGACTCAGTCGTGCTGGAGCTAGTTCCCATAGCCAAGGGCCTAGTTGTTGTGTGATATTATTAGTTTGTATGAAAAGTTCAATAGTTTTGTATTTTTGCTCTTATTTTCAAATGGCATTTCTTTATGTAAATGCTATGTTATGGTAATAATTACCATATTTAATCTATCCCTGGCTGAATCCGTGGTACCTGCCTGCTTCAAGGTGTCTACTATTATCCCGGTACCAAAGAAATCATCATCATTTATTTATTCATACATGGAATTACCACAGTCCAACAGTACATATTCATATAATTCACCAAATCCCATGGCCGAAGGAACAGGAAAAAGACAAATTCTTATATATACCTGCCCCTACACACACACAACACACCGATAGACATATTGCGTAAAACCAAACAGAATATGCCCATTTTGCAAAAATGAAAACATCAACACAACCAAATTAAATCAACATAAATAAACCCATTTTGTGTATCGATCAGTCAAACTCCATATTTAGGTTCATTCATTATACACACACACACACACACACACACACACACACACACACACACACATGCACGCACGCACGCACGCACGCACGCACGCACGCACGCACACACACACACACACACACACACACACACACACACACACACACACACACACACACACTTCTATACATTTATATAATATATTATTCTATATTATACTTCTATATACTATATCATTTCTATTTTATTATAATATTACTAAATCATACTATTTATACTACACCATATTGGTACAGTATTATACAATATTTTAATATATTATTATTCTATGTTACGCTGCTATATACTATATTACTATACTCATACTCGCCTACACTGCAACTCTATGCTACGTCATCCTGACACGCTAAACTGCAATATTATACTAAACTGTGCTATACTGTCTATGTATCTTTTCTTTGCACAACCTTTTGAAGTGAAATATATTACTAGAACTCTTTTCATCATTCTGCAAAGAGTTCCCTAGTTTGATACCTATAACTGAGGTGCACCTTTGTTTTAAGGTTGTTCGTGCAAATTGGTGCTTAAAATTGAATTTCCTTCTGCTGTCATCTTGACAGGGAACGAACAACCTCTGTATATTTGCTGGTAATACTCTGCATTTTGCTCTAAACAAAACTAATAAGGTCTGTATTTCAGCTAACTCTTTAAGTTTCAATAGTCTGGATTTAATAAATAATTTGTTGGTATGTTCTCTTGAATCTACATTGTGAACTATTCTTACTGCTCTCTTCTGTAATATAAATAATGGCTTTATGTTGCTTTCATACGTGTTACCCCACACTTCCACACAGTAACTCAAATATGGTAGGATGAGTGAACAATATAATATTCGCATAGAATTATAATCAAGCACATTCTTTGCCTTGTTCAAAACAAAAACACTGATGATGCGGTCTCCCAAGTACTGCACAGCACCCTGTCTCACCTAGACCGCCAGAAGGGGGGCTATGTGAGACTGTTGTTCATTGACTACAGCTCAGCGTTCAACACCATATTCCCCACCAGACTGGTGGACAAGCTGATTGAGCTGGGTCTGAGCCAGTAGCGGCTGGTGCCGCTGGTGCCTTGTGGGTCGCAGTTCACGTTAGGAGGTCGAGTTGAAAATGTAATGCTCTGAGATGCTCTGGAGCAATCTCTCTCTCTGTCTCTCGGATCAATCAAATCAAATAATTAACACATGTATGTTGTCATTTTAAACAACTCACCATTCATTCATTATGCATCAGCAGCAGCTAAATTAATGTTATAGTTCACAACACAGCAGCGCGTTTTGAATCGCTAGCCTATTATCGTCTCAGCAAGCACAGTCAATACTTTTTTCCGTAGCCGCATTTCGCGGAGACAGCTGTGTATAGCGAGAGAGAGAGAGCGAGAGAGAGAGAGAGAGAGAGAGAGAGAGACTCACTGTTTAGTTGAAACGTCCAGGGCAGGAGGGCTTCGCTTGATAAAGTGTATAATCCACTGTTGATGTATTCCAGACCACTGTCCACTGTGTCCAGACTGCATCCGCCATATAGCTTGTTAGCCAAGTGTTAGCTTGTTAGCACTGCAGTTAGCACCACACAACACAAGTACATTTCTTTGTCCATTTCCGCGTCGAACAGACTGCAAACTACCTGGCGTTCTATCGCCATGCTCTAAGACAAACTCTAACCTTAACCAACTTTGAAAGAGTGCCTAAGCTTAACCGTCTAAAGAAGTTGCAGTCACGCTCTAAGACAAACAGCTGCATCTCACAACAACACAACTAGTATCTCTACCACCAACCTAGGAATAAGCTAGAATTGGAACATTAGAAATTGGATTCGGCCAATCAGAGATCGTCTCCACGAAATTCTGCTACGGAAAAAAATACTGGCGTCGGCCAATCAGAGAGCGTCTCCGCGAAATGCGGCTACAGAAATTCTTGACGCTGCTGCCTAGACCGCTTCAAATCGCGCCCGGATTCCAACATAATAGTCATATTTCAACGCACAACGCGTTACGCACTGATTGGCTGCGACGGATACAGCGATCAAACCGTGACGCGCACTCAGAGCGCTATCGCGTCTAGCCCGGGCCGAGAAAAAAAAAAAAAAAAAAAAAAAAAGTGAGTCACTTCCCGTTCAAGAAAACGAGTATTTTTTATTTTATATAATAACGTTATATTGTGCATTGGAAACACAAACATACTTAAAATGAGTAAATATTATTAATTTTAAACATGTTTATATTATTTATAGGGCTATAAAACAAAAAACTAAAACATTATTTTTCTTGTTCTCTCATATAACCAGGGCAGGGCCTGAGGGGGGACGGCGCCCGAGCGCCCCTAGTGGCGAGCCGCCACTGGTTTGAGCTCCGCCCTGAGTGCCTGGATACTGGACTTTCTGAGTGAAAGGCCCCAGGCGGTCAGGGTGGGGAGTCAGACCTCCAACACCATCACCCTGAGTATGGGGTCCCCCCAGGGCTGTGTCCTGAGCCCCCTGCTGTATTCACTATACACACATGACTGTGTGGCCAAGTTCAGCTCCAACTCCATAGTGAAGTTTGCAGACGACACAGTGGGGGTGGGGCTGATCTCGGACAACGACGAGAAGGCCTACCGGGAGGAGGTTGAGGTACTGGAACGCTTGTGCCAGGACAACAGCCTGCTCCTGAACATTGGTAAAACCAAGGAGCTGATCGTGGATTTTAGGAGAAAACAGCAGGAACTGAGGAACACCACTGAGGATAAACGGGGCTACCGTGGACAGGGTGAGCAGCTTCAAGTACCTGGGGGTCCACATCTCAGAGGACCTGGCATGCACAACACACATAGACTCAGTCGTAAAGAAGGCGAAGCAGCGCCTCTACCACCTGAGACAGTTAAGGAAGTTCAGAGTTACTGAATACTGATACTCCAGTCCTTCTACTCCGGAGCTGTAGAGAGCATCTTGACTGGAAACATCACTGCCTGGTATGGAAACAGCACGGCACAGGACAAGAAGGCCCTACAGAGAGTGGTGCGCTCAGCCGAGCGTACTACGGGTATTGTACTACCACCCCTGCAGGTCCTATAACAAGAGGTGCAAATCCAGAGCATGCAGAATAATGAAAGACCCTCACCACCCCAACAACAGCCTGTTCAAGCTGCTGCGGTCAGGCAAACGCCTGCGAACACCAGCAACTAGGACAGAGAGACTTCGGCTCAGCTTCTTCCCCCAGGCCACCAGAGCCTTGAACACTGAACTCTCCACACACAAGCACACATGAGCACACACACAACACACAAACTGTACACGCTCACACACTAGCAGCCACTTTAACATTAACACACACACACTCATGCTGCACACGCTCACACTTATGGTCACTTTACAAAAGGAAAGGTCACTTTAAGAATAGTATAGTAGAACAGGACCTAGCATGTCTTACCATGCTCTTGTAAAAACTCATGTACATATACCTGATATGCCCTACTTTGATTACTTGTATTGCACAAATGTCGTTCTCATCCTATTGGATTCTTATTATTGTATTATTGTATTATGCACAATCATTGCGGGCAAGACCCCCCGCATTTCACTGTATACTTGTATGCCGTGACAAATAAAACTCTTGACTTGACTTGACTTGTGCTGCATCCTGTTTTTTCACTGGTGAACAAAATAAAAGAGAAGAATAAAAACCAACCAAGGGTGATGACAACCTGCCTCTGACTACCTGCCTTTTTCCACTGCTTGGCCACATCCTCACACCCCCCCCTCCCACCCACCCCCTCCTAATGTACAGTTTCCTCCCCCTCGTATGTATATATTATCTGTTAGGATCTCTGTTTAACAGTACTGTATACTTGTATACAGGGGTGCAGTCGTAATATGGGCGGAGGCCAAACGGTATCCTATTATTATGCAAAGTCTAGGCACTTATCACCTAGACTTTGCATAATAATAGGATGCGCGCACTTCGAAGCCCAAACGCCGTTTGACCGCGGTTGCCCAGCACTGCACCACTGCTTGTATATCTTGTATGTCACAAATACATGTCATGACTCATGATATATATCTGTATGTTGCGTATGTCAGAAATGTCATTATGAATTGAAAATGGGGGACCCTGATGTAAACAAGACGAAAGTCTTTCTCTGGTCTGCATCCCCTTAACAACTGTGTGTATTGAGCCGTACTGTATTGTACCCATTCTGCAATCTGTTAATAAAATGTCCAATCAATCAAAACCCCCTCTATGAGTAGCTAGCCAAGATGAGAACCCCTCCTACCCCCTCTATGAGGAGCTAGCCAAGATGAGAACCCATCCTACCCCCTCTATGAGGAGCTAGCCAAGATGAGAACCCCTCCCACCCCCTCTATGAGGAGCTAGTCAAGATGAGAACCCCTCCTACCCCCTCTATGAGGAGCTAGCCAAGATGAGAACCCCTCCCACCCCCTCAATGAGGAGCTAGCCAAGATGAGAACCCCTCCTACCCCCTCTATGAGGAGCTAGCCAAGATGAGAACCCCTCCCACCCCCTCTATGAGGAGCTAGCCAAGATGAGAACCCCTCCTACCCCCTCTATGAGGAGCTAGCCAAGATGAGAACCCCTCCTACCCCCTCTATGAGGAGCTAGCCAAGATGAGAACCCCTCCCACCCCCTCTATGAGGAGCTAGCCAAGATGAGAACCCCTCCTACCCCCTCTATGAGGAGCTAGCCAAGATGAGAACCCCTCCTACCTCCTCTATGAGGAGCTAGCCAAGATGAGAACCCCTCCCACCCCCTCTATGAGGAGCTAGCCAAGATGAGAACCCCTCCTACCCCCTCTATGAGGAGCTAGCCAAGATGAGAACCCCTCCTACCCCCTCTATGAGGAGCTAGCCAAGATGAGAACCCCTCCTACCCCCTCTATGAGGAGCTAGCCAAGATGAGAACCCCTCCTACCCCCTCTATGAGGAGCTAGCCAAGATGAGAACCCCTCCTACCCCCTCTATGAGGAGCTAGCCAAGATGAGAACCCCTCCCACCCCCTCTATGAGGAGCTAGCCAAGATGAGAACCCATCCTACCCCCTCTATGAGGAGCTAGCCAAGATGAGAACCCCTCCCACCCCCTCTATGAGGAGCTAGCCAAGATGAGAACCCCTCCTACCCCCTCTATGAAGAGCTAGCCAAGATGAGAACCCATCCTACCCCCTCTATGAGGAGCTAGCCAAGATGAGAACCCCTCCCACCCCCTCTATGAGGAGCTAGTCAAGATGAGAACCCCTCCTACCCCCTCTATGAGGAGCTAGCCAAGATGAGAACCCCTCCCACCCCCTCTATGAGGAGCTAGCTAAGATGAGAACCCCTCCCACCCCCTCTATGAGGAGCTAGTCAAGATGAGAACCCCTCCTACCCCCTCTATGAGGAGCTAGCCAAGATGAGAACCCCTCCCACCCCCTCTATGAGGAGCTAGCCAAGATGAGAACCCCTCCTACCCCTCTATGAGGAGCTAGCCAAGATGAGAACCCCTCCTACCCCCTCTATGAGGAGCTAGCCAAGATGAGAACCCCTCCTACCCCCTCTATGAGGAGCTAGCCAAGATGAGAACCCCTCCCACCCCCTCTATGAGGAGCTAGCCAAGATGAGAACCCCTCCTACCCCCTCTATGAGGAGCTAGCCAAGATGAGAACCCCTCCTACCCCCTCTATGAGGAGCTAGCCAAGATGAGAACCCATCCTACCCCCTCTATGAGGAGCTGGCCAAGATGAGAACCCCTCCTACCCCCTCTATGAGGAGCTAGCCAAGATGAGGAGCACGTTCAGCCACAGACTCATACCCCCCCGACACTCCACTAACTGTCTTGGCCAGTCAGCCATCAACGTATGACGGATATCGTGCCAGTTAGGGTACCTTGTGTATACTTCACCTTGTGTATACTGTTTACTTTTACTCTTACTCATAGTATATATTCAGATTAACATTTTCTATTGCCTATATTTATTGTAATGTATAATATAACCGATAGGGCACACAGACCCTCATCTGCACCTTTGTTTATTTTTCTCATATCTTTAATATTCAGAGTTAATTATATTCTTTTACACCATTTATTCTTATCGTATTTTTATATTCAGATACAATTGTATCCCCTATGTTTATGTCTTTCTACTATTACCCTGCCCATATCTGTACCCCCCCCCCCTCATCGTAATGATGTATTGTGTGTTTTGATGTAAATCAAGATCCGTGGTCCGAGGTATTATGAATAAAAATCTGAGTACTAATATTGAAAAATGTATATCAGAAAGATTAGTAAACAATTCCTGAAGTCCAATAAAAAAGGTATTACAATATGGATCCATACTGTTAGTGAAATAAATATGCTCTTTCATTAGTATGGTCAGCAAGAGTTAAGAAGAAGGAAGAAGGAAGAAGAGAGAAGAGAGAGAGTATGGGAGGGTGAAAGAGAAGAGAGAAAGAGAGAGAGAGAGAGAGAGTATGGGAGGGTGGAAGAGGAGAGAGAGTATGGGAGGGTGGAAGAGAAGAGAGAGAGAAAGAGTATGGGAGGGTGGAAGAGAAGAGAGAGAGTAGCAGTGTACAAAGAGTCATTGTACTTGATTCATATTCAACATGAGATCATCTGGCATGTGAGTTCTCATGATACATGCATACTGACTATGTCCATAATTAGTCCATAAGGTACATCTCCCTTCATTGATTATATGATAGGCTGTTTACATCATGTTGTCAGAAACAGATACTGAGCAGAGGCAAGAGTCCATTTAGAGCGAACATAGTGTACAGAATATTCATATAAGGATGTGTGAATCATCTTTCCTCTTTACACCCACGCTGCTATGACATCTGCATTTCCCCAAGAGGATATATCTTATCTTATCTTAAAACCACAAAGAGACCCTGCTAGGTGAGAAACAGCAGAGCTATCAGATGAGAAAACTAGATAACAAGAAAGCAGAAATTATTTCTTTTTTTGTATCCACTTTTTCTCCTTATTTTCTGTGTTTCTCCCATCCCAATTTCGTATTTTCCAATTCTTCCCTCCCCTGTCTTGAACGTTGCTAGACTATGCCTCCCACTGGTCGGCCATAGTGAGGATAGAAGCCTTGCATCACGTCTCCCCTCCGGTACACAAGGAGGCAGCCTGTCCCATCTTTTCACCGCAGCAGCTCGAACTCTCAGTGGCGAGGAGTAACGCGTGGGAGGCTCACGCTGCCCCCGATACTTCCTGTTTCCGCCGCACCGGCATCACCCAACCGACCTGTAGGAGTCGCTGTCCACAACGTCCAATCCCCAACCACCGGCTTTCCCACCCTCTAACACTGCCAATTGTGTTAGTATGACGGCCGGCCAAGCCGGTAGCAATGCCGAGAGCTGGGCTCGATACCAGCATCTCCTGCGTTAGTGGCGAGCGCCTTGCCCACTGCGCCACTCAGCTGCCCCGCAGAAATTATTTCTATACATGCATGTGAATGTGCTGACGTTGAAATGATACATGTCAGCCGGCCATCAGCTGATGTAGAACGCTGTCTTGTATCACCCAGCATGACAGCAGAACAGCTCTAACTAGTGCAGTCAGTCCGACTGGACTGATGAGCAAGATTCTACCTCTTTCCCATCACACAATCTGACACATAATAAATGTAACAGATGACCAACATTTGTATGGAGGCCTTTACTGAAAAACAACGATTATTTTGCACACCATTTTGCACATATCCCCTGTTAACGATTTTGCTCAAATTAATTTAGCTTGACAGTTATTGAGGGTTTATAAATTTGGATATGTCCTCCAGTGATGTCATTGGATGACATTGAATCCTTGTGTTAATTACAGCTCAATGCTTCCTATTGCAATGTCTGCTGTTTTTATTTTTAACATCTCCACCATTTAATTTGGCTTGGGAGGAGGTGGAGGTGGTGATCTCATATAAGTTCCTTGGGGTACACCTGAACAATAAACTGGACATGTCGGACAACACAGAGGCCCTCTACAGGAAGGGACAGAGCAGGCTGAGTTCAAGTTCAAGTTCTTTAATGGTTGTCATACAGAAGTACAGAATACTTTCATACAAAATGCTTCTTACTGTTACGCTCCAGAGACTGTGCTAGACAAGATAGTATCAAATAACATAATATAGCATGTAATTTAGAAGAAGAAAAATGAGGTCACAGTGTTCGGTATAGACATATGTACAATGTTCTGAGTTACCATATAATATACAATACTATGCAGTGTACTAATGTACAGTACTATCTAGTGCAAAGCAGAAATGGGATGAGGTACAATTTTAGGTACAATTTACAGTAAGGTGTACGAGTTGTAGTGCAATCCTTCATCAATAAATATAAAGTGTGGGGAGTGGGTGCTACAGTGTGTTTGTTTAAAGTGGGTGTGTGCTATAAAGTGTGTGGAGTGGGTGCTACAGTGTGTTTGTTTAAAGTGAGTGTGTGCGTGTGGATGTGTGTGCTATGTGCGTTTGGTGGTTGTTGTTGTGTAGTGTTCATTCATTGTTCGTTTAGCAGCCTGATGGCCTGGGGATAGAAGCTTCTTCTGAGTCTTTCTGTGCTCGCCTTGAGACTCCGGTATCGCTTGCCTGACCGCAGCAGTTCAAAGAGGCAGTTGTTCGGGTGACTGGAGTCTTTAATGATTCTCTTAGCCTTGCCCGTGCAACGCTTGTTGTAAATGTTCTGGAGGGTGGGGAGCCCCCCTCCAATTGTGCGTTCGGCTGAACGTGTCACTCTTTGTAGTCTGCTTCGGTCTTGTGCAGTGCTATTCCCAAACCAGGAGGTGATGTTGCCAGTCAAGATGCTCTCTATTGTACATGAGTAGAAGTTCTTAAGGATCTTCTGACTGACTTGGAACTTCCTTAGGCGCCTGAGGAAGTAGAGGCGTTGTCGTGCCCTTCAATGTGTGCAATAGACTGCTGCAGTCATTCTACCAGTCTGTAGTAGCCAGCGTCCTCTTCTATGCTGTGGCATGCTGGGGGGGCTACATCAACTCGAGGGACACCAACAAACTGAACAAGCTGGTGAGGAAGGCTAGCTCTGTGGTGGGAGTCGAGCTGCTCAGACTAGAGGTGGTGGCAGAGAGGGGGATGAGAAGGAAGTTGGCTGCTATCCTGGAGAATCCCTCCCACTCCCTCTACGACGAGCTAGTCAAGATGAGAAGCACGTTCAGTCACAGACTCATACCCCCCCGACACTCAACTAACTGCCAGTGGGCAGGGACTGCTGCCAGACATCCAACTACAACTACTAGGAACCTAAAAGGACAATAACACTACCTTATGCATACCGCACCTTATGTGAATACTGTATACTTCAGTTAGTTAGTTAATTATATTGATTTGTTATATTGTTTACAGCTTGTTTTTACTACCTGTACCTCCCCTCCCCCATGCTGCTATGATGCCTGCATTACCCCAAGGGGATCAATAAAGGAATATCTTATCTTGAAACTCTTAATGCAAAGTTCTAAACGGACTTGCCGAATTCTTACCTTAAGACATTACATCCTATGCTGAAATGCAAAGTGCAAAACTGTTGATACAAAGTGCCAAACTCTAAATCATATGCTCCATTCTCAGAATACAGCCACCTAATATTACAACAATGTTCAATTGCTTATTGCTATAAAGGCAGATCACTAAATCAATAATTGTTTGTACTAATGTCTCATTACCTTCAACAACCTTTCCCAGTTGAGGAGCATTGCAATACAATTGATCATCTCTTCACCCCTACATAAAAGGCTGCTTATAACCCTGAAGAAAGGAGCAACATGGAGCAAGTCGGTGCAGCTGAGGTTGGCAACGAAGGACAGGGTCGTGGACAGGGTTGTGGTCGTGGCCAAGGAGGCAGAAGAACATCTGTCTCAAATGAAATTATAACCACAATTGTTGACCACGTAATACAGTAAACCGAGGTCTAGCACAGGCTGAAGCTGGCAGGGTGGTGCAGCCAAACCTGAACAGATCAACAGTGGCATCCCTTATACGATTTTTTACAGTAAGAGAGATAATGGGTAAGTCAATATGTGTAATGTACTGTTCAGTAACTGTATATCGAAATTACAGTAATTGTAAAATGTATATTGTTGTCTGTTACAGTATATTTCATAAATACTAAAGGTGTGAATTATTTCTGTATTTGTTCTTTTTACTGTACTTTAGAACTGAAGGAGCACCACCAAGTGGAGTACGTGGCCATCTTCTCTCTGTGCCGTACTTACAGTACTTTACAATAGTTTGTTTACTGTAACTGTTTTAGTTTTTACTTTAAAATACAGAGCATTACTGTAGGTATTTTCCTTTACTGTAATGATTAAACTTTAAATACTGTAATCAAATATTTAGTTTGTCTTTCATAAAAACACAAGCACTATACTGAAGTCTATCACAGGGGTTATGAGGAAATTACCATTACATAGTCTATTTTGGTAACAAGTATTCTGTGTTTGACCGCATTATTTGTGTTAAGAGTTTTGCACATTGAAAGTCACTAAGCCAAACAAGGAAGAGCAAAAGTGGACAAACCATGGCTGTAGTCAAGAAGCTGATGGGAGATGGGTGTTTCCGTCTTCCCTATGACCAGTGTTGGTCCCCCTGGCTCCCGATGACACACATGAATCAAAACATTCACTGACCAGCCACATTCAGTCAGTCACAATGTCAAACAGACTCTCCACCGCTTTCCACCTGGTCGACCAAGAACAGAGTCAAACAGACTCTCCACCTGGTCGACCAAGAACACAGAGTCAAACAGACTCTCCACCTAGTCGACCAAGAAAAGACCACAATGTCAAACAGACTCTCCACCTGGTCGACCAAGACCACAGAGTCAAACTGACTCTCCACCTGGTCGACCAAGACCACAGAGTCAAACAGACTCTCCACCTGGTCGACCGAGACCACAGAGTCAAACAGACTCTCCACCTGGTCGACCAAGACCACAGAATCAAACAGACTCTCTACCTGGTCAACCAAGACCACAGAGTCAAACAGACTCTCCACCTGGTCGACCAAGACCACAGAGTCAAACAGACTCTCTACCTGGTCAACCAAGAAAAGACCACAGTGTCAAACAGACTCTCTACCTGGTCAACCAAGAAAAGACCACAGTGTCAAACAGACTCTCCACCTGGTCAACCAAGACCACAGAGTCAAACAGACTCTCTACCTGGTCAACCAAGAAAAGACCACAGAGTCAAACAGACTCTCCACCTGGTCGACCAAGAAAAGACCACAGTGTCAAACAGACTCTCCACCTGGTCAACCAAGGCCACAAAGTCTCACTCAACTCTCCTGTCCTGCAAACCCACCTGCACCCTGATGAATCATCCCAAAGACATTGTATCATCAAAGACATCATGCATGAAATCCATGAAGCAAAATGGCCCCACAGCTCTCGCCTTGATCTACCAGGCAACTCTTCCTTTTCACCTCCATGTCACAGACACCTTCATATATATATACATGCACACATAAAACCTACATACATTGGCACGTATAATTTAATGTACCTACAGATATTCAGATATCGTTTTCTGCCCCTGTGATGATACAATTGAAAATCATCTGATAATTATTCAAATATATGTTTCAGGGGCGCCCTCGTGGCGCACCACATTAGTGCATCGCACACCTACGCGGCCGTCCCGGGCTCACCTCCCGCTCCCGGTGACATTTGTCGCATGTCTTCCCCGCCTCTTCTCCCGTTCATCCTCTCCTCATCTGTCGGTCATGTATGACCAGGAATAAAGCAATAAATGCTAAAAAATAAATCTTAAAAAATAAAAAATATATATATATATATGTTTCACATTATGCCACTCTGCCAAGGCTATATGAATGAATTAATGTTATGTCTCAGTGTCCAAGCTTCATATAAATAATCCACAAAGGGAAATGTTTTTCGTATAGAATCTTCAGTATTTCTGACTCTCTATTTAATCTTCTAATCTATGTCAGAATCAGAATCTATGTATCTTATCAAACAAACACTTCTTCTGATCATTATACAGAAGGCAGTATGAGACTACATTTATAAAGATAATTTAAAAAATAGTTTGTTTTCAAATTCTTAGCCCACATAAATGACAAGCCTATGCTGTTCTTCAGTGAGTATGCTCTGGGCAAGGTCCACACAAAATGCTCTCTATGCTCAAGGTCCACTCTTACTCCCTCATACACTCTCTCTCTCACTCTCTCTCACACACAGATTTTGATATGTTATAATGCATCACAGCCAATCTTTTACACTCCTTGTCTTTCTGCCTGGCTGCCTTTTACACATCCTACAGCATCAATAAGGGGACAGGTCAACATTATGGGAAATGTGTTTATCGTCTTCTTCAGAGTCAGACAAAAAAAAAGTCCTCTCTGTGCATTCAGTAGAAAGCTATCCGGCTGCAAGCTAGCCATGCTTAGCAAACATCAATGGAAATGGATATGGACCAGCTAAATCAAAACAAAATGTATTTGTAAGGCCCAACAACACACGTTAATGTCCCCATGGGCTGGACACGTCTTCTTTAAACATGTCAAGAAGAAACAACATCACAATAAATCAAGAACACAACAAGAAACACCATGAAATCCAAAATAAAATGTAAAATAAATAAATGCAACACTCCCAGGGCCATTCAAGGGGCTTAGATGTTGGTGATAGTAGTGTTGCTATGGATGATCAATGGGTGGAGAATAAAACAGGTGAAACAGTTGGTATGTACGTATGTACACATACGTATATGTGTAATAAAACACAAATATGTACATGCAATAGCAACTGGGGTACATAAGAACATTTTGAAAGATTGAAAATAGAATAGAGCTAATAACGGATCCATTTGAGGTTGCCTAGCTAGCTGTTGGGCCAAAAACACAGTTCTGGTGCAAGCTAGGCTACCTTGCAGCCAGATAGCTTTCTACTGAATGTACAGAGAGGACATTGGTATCTTATCTTCTTGTCTGACCCTGGAGAAGACAGTAAGCAACATTTCCTATAATGTTGGCATGTTCCTTTAAAACAGTAGTTAACCCTGCCTTTTAGGCTTTTACACATCCAACAGTGTCATTAAAACATTACCTCTGCTCCACACCAGGAGGAAGAGCAGCAGGATTGGGTTCATCTCTGTGTCCAGCGGCCAGGCAGCTAGATGGATACGGAGCTGGAAGCCTGATGTCTTGTCCAGTCTGAACTGTGGAAGCCTGTTGTCTTGTCCAGTCTGAACTGTGGAAGCCTGATGTCTTGTCCAGTCTGAACTGTGGAAGCCTGTTGTCTTGGGAGTGACCTGGTACTCTTCTCTTCTCTGTTCTTCTCTTCTAATATCCTCTCCTCTGCTAGTCTGATGAGCTGTACTTCTGTTTATCTCTTGATCTACCCACATCCTCTAGAAGATGCTTACGTCACACGCAAGGTGACAGAAATGTTCCGCTAGTCTCTAGTAGTTGTTTATTTTTATGTCTGTGACAAGGAGGCTAAATGGAGTCATTACTGTCATATCTAAATTGGAGTATAACACATCTGTATCTTCATTTGATTTAGTCCCCAAACACTCCACCAGTGCAATGTTCCGTACCCCAATCTGACTTAGCCTATTAGCCTTGATCTGTGCACACAGGAAGCTCCTCACAAACAGTACTGTATTTGAAAATCTGGTATGTCATAAATGTATAGATGTAGCAGTACTGTCTATCTGTATGTCGTGTGTGTCATATGATGAATTGAAAATGGAGGACCCTGATGGAAACAAGACGAAAGTCTTTCTCTGGTCTGCATCCTCTTAACAATTGTATGTATTGAGCTGTACTGAACTGTACCCATTCTGCAATCTGTTAATAAACTTTTCAATCAATCAATCAATCTCTCAAATTTGATGGCAAAGTGCTGACATCTCCCCTGGTCCCCGTCCCAATCTCTGTAGCACTGCCAGCCCTGCCCCATCAACATGGGGACCCTAAACAGGGGGGGGGGGCCTGACTACATAGCAGCCCTGCCTCTGAGGTACAAGGCTCCTGTCTCCCCTCCTCCAGGGCCACATTCACCTGGTGATGCTCCCACCAGAGTGGAGGGAACCAAACCAGAGTCCAGCCCCTCTATACCCCACCCCCACCACCTGGACAGAGATACAGTACATGCCTGTACCAATAACGGGGTGGCAGCCTTACATGAAGGAATACCCCATTGAGTACCTCCGGAGAGTGAGGCCTGATGCCATTGTACCTAAGTATGCATACTTCCCCCATCTGCATAACCCCAGAGAGAACCCAGCACAGTAGTACTCTGTGTGTACAGTAGGGGAGACTGGGGTAAGTTGAGCATAGGGGTAAGTTGAGCCACCCCTTGTTGCAGCCAGGCAGAGAAGACAATTATGAATGTAAAATGTGACCCCCAAATAGGTTTTAGCCTGTAACCACTTTAAGGATGGAAAGTAACTAAGCATGTTTACTCAAGTATTGCATTTACTGTAAGCACAATTTTGAAGCAGGCTACTTGTAGTTGAGTGTTTTTACCTAAAGGGGCACTTCATCAAAAACAACACTGATTTATTTTGCACATAATCTCACATGCATCCCAAAATGTTAAGCTGCTTTGCACACATGAACTTAGTTATTTGAAGAGTTATTGTTTGAATATGTCCTCCATTGACATCAATGGACTCATCAATTATGGGTTTGATGGATCTTCATGATCAATATGGGTTTAATAGTGGAACACATACAAAGTACATTTAAGGTTAAATGAGCTCTGATAAGAGGAGTGATCTCATCCTGGCCAGCAGGGAGAACACTGAGGTGGATCGAGACGTTAGGGTTCCAGCTCTCTTGTGGACAGAGCCGGTTGGGTTTAGGGTTCCAGCTCTCTTGTGGACAGAGCCGGTTGGGTTTAGGGTTCCAGCTCTCTTGTGGACAGAGCCGGTTGGGTTTAGGGTTCCAGCTCTCTTGTGGACAGAGCCGGTTGGGTTTAGGGTTCCAGCTCTCTTGTGGACAGAGCCGGTTGGGTTTAGGGTTCCAGCTCTCTCGTGGACAGAGCCGGTTGGGTTTAGGGTTCTGTTGTGTATTGACGTACCACGCTGTTACGTGGTTACGTCATAGGAGCTGACGCTGTGCGTGCACTCCAGAGTTTGCAGACTGAGAGTAAGTCGCGTGCGGGAGCACGAGAACGGACGATGCAAATAAAAGACTATTGTTTAAATACTGAGTCGTTCTTAAATGAAGAGATACTAAATATCTAACAATGGCGACGAGGATAAACTCAGAAGAGTAGAGTTATCACAGTGTTGAGAAGAGAACATGGACAACGTGCCGAAGTTTGAATGCTACAACGAGCCTGCTACACTGGGACCGAGGTGGACCAGGTGGCTAATGGCGTTTGAGCTGTACGCTGACGGAAAAGGGATGATTCTGTCTGTCGGTGTGGACGCCACAGTGAGACAGAGAAGAAGGGCTATGCTCTTACATCATGCAGGTACCGTACAGACGTACAAGATATATTCGCTACATTGCCCGACGGGGGAGGACCGACGGACTATGCTAAAGCTGTTAAGGCGCTAAATGACTACTTTGTGCCGCAGGTGAACACTGCGTTTGCGCGCCAGGCTTTCTACCAAGTATCACAGAAACCAGGTGAAACTGTACAGCAGTTTGTGACGAGGCTTCGTCAGGCTGCCAGAGACTGTGCGTTTGCTGCGGACATTAGCAACCAAATAAGGGATGCGGTGCTGAGCAGGGGCACGTCAGACTATGTACGGAGAAAGTTACTGGAGGAACCACAACTGGTGCTGCCACGCGCTGGAAATAGCGTCGCAGTGTGAACGAGTGGAGCTGCAAATGGCGGCGATGAAGATGAGTGACGGCGCTGAGGGGAGAGAGACGATGAACCGTGTCTTCAAGAAAGAGGGCCAATTCCAGAAGTGGAAACCATCGCCTCGTGGAGATCGTGGAGAAGGAAAAGAGAAATCCAAATCCGATAAAGTGTGCTACAGATGTGGACACGGGGATCATCTGGCCAACGATTCTGCATGCCCTGCAAGAGGACAGACATGCAGAAAGTGTAATGGAAAAGGCCATTATGCCAAAGTCTGTAAATCCAAAGGTAAAGAAAGACAGACTGTGAGATGTGTTGAAACTGAGGACCAGAACACTGGGAACAGAGACTATGCATTTGTGGTTGAAGATGATTCAAATACTGAGAGGGTCACATTTGATGTTGGGGGAGTAGATCTACTTATGTTAATCGATTCAGGTGCATCAAGTAACATTGTAGATGAGAATGCTTAAGAGTAAAAATATTAAGTGTGTTTCTACCAAGGCAGCTAACAAACCGCTGTATACATACTCTTCCAAGGTGCCTCTTCCAGTAATGGGTATATTCAAATGTCATGTTAAGGTGGGAAAGTGTGACACTGAAGCAGAGTTCACTGTAATACAGGGACGGGGGGAGCCGCTGCTAGGCAGGAGGACTGCTATTGAGTTAGGTGTACTGAGGGTGGGCACAAACATAGCAGCAGTGACAGATGCTAAATCTGAAATACAGAGGCAATACCCCAAACTGTTTAAAGGTGTTGGTAAACTAAACACAAAGCAAATCAGTTTGCATATTGATGAGAGTGTAACACCAGTGGCACAACCCCTGAGGAGGGTGCCATTTCACCTGAGGGAAGCAGTAGAGAAGAAAATAAATCAGCTGCTAGACAGGGACATTATTGAGAAGGTTGAGGGACCTACACCGTGGGTGAACCCTGTTGTAGTTGCACCAAAAGCTAATGAGGACGACATCAGGATGTGTCTAGACATGAGAAGAGCTAATGCAGCTATCATCAGAGGTAGATATCCAATACCCACAGTGGATGAGCTATTACAGGGAATGAACGGGTCTGTCATTTTCAGTAAACTGGATTTGAAATGGGGATACCACCAATTAGAGCTCACACCAGAATCCAGGGGTATCACTACGTGTGCAGTACACACAGGTACCTACAGGTACAAGAGACTCATATTTGGAGTGTCATCAGCTAGTGAACAGTATCAACATGAGATAGCCACTGCTACAGCGGGCATTGAGGGGGTAGAAAATATCTCCGATGACATAATTGTTCATGCCCCAGATCAGGAGACTCATGAAAAACGACTCCATGCAGTTCTGAAGAGACTAGAGGACTGTGGGCTGACTCTAAACAAAGAAAAGTGTCAGTTTAACATGGACAAGTTGATTTTCATGGGCATGTTACTCTCAGAGAAGGGCATAGGCCCCACCACAGAAAGGGTGAGAGCAATAGCAGAGGCACGAGAGCCTGAGAACGCCTCTGAGACCCGTAGTTTTCTGGGCCTAGCAGGGTATAGTAGCCGTTTTATACCACAGTTTGCTAGCATATCAGAGCCACTGCGGAGGCTTACCAAGAAAGACACAGCTTTCATATTTGGGCCAGAGCAAAAGCAGGCATTTAGAACGCTGAAAGAAAAGCTAGCTGAGGCCGGCACTCTAGCATATTTTGACAAAGATGCGCCTACTAAAGTCATAGCAGACGCAGGACCAGTAGGAATAGGAGCAGTGTTAGTACAGCAACAGCAACAGGAAATGGTGCCAATATGTTATGTGAGTAGGAGCCTGACTGATTGTGAAACAAGGTATTCACAAACTGAACGAGAAGCTCTCGCCTTAGTTTGGGCGTGCGAGAGGCTGCACCCATACATATATGGTAAAAAGTTTGACCTAGTAACAGACCACAAGGCTCTAGAGGCCATATACAGTCCGACCTCTAAGCCATGTGCCCGTATTGAGAGGTGGGTGCTGCGGCTCCAACCATATGAGTTCAGAGTGATCCACATACCTGGAAAGGACAACATTGCAGATCCACTGTCGCGACTACTGGGAGAAAGCACGACAGACGGGAACCACAAGCACGGAGCGGAGGAATACGTGCGGTTTGTAGCCACACACGCTACGCCACGAGCACTGACTACCAGGGAGGTAGAGGAAGCCTCTGCAACCGATGAGGAACTCAGTGACCTGAGAAGTGCAATACAAAGTGGATGTTTTGACAAATGCCAAGTGTATGCACGCATTGCATATGAACTGTGTGTAATTGGACAGGCATTGTACTGCCACACACACTCAGAGACAGAGCCCTGGAGTTGGCTCATGAGGGACACTTGGGGATTGTCGGTACGAAGCAGCACCTCAGGAGTAAAGTGTGGTGGCCAGGTATAGACAAGGCAGCAGAAAAGTATGTGAGGTCATGTCACAGATGCCAAATAGTGTCGAGGCCTGATGTGCCTGAACCCTTGAGACCTACAACACTTCCAGATGGGCCGTGGCAGGACTTAGCCACTGACCTACTTGGTCCATTACCGACAGGACACTCGATATTAGTTGTAATAGACTACTACAGCCGGTACTACGAGTACGATATCCTGCAGTCGACCACTGCTGAAAAGGTCATTAACAGCCTGGAGAATATCTTCAGCAGACATGGACTACCTATTTCCATACGGTCAGACTGTGGACCACAGTATATGTCTGCCCAGTTTCAAGCATTCTGCCAGGAGAACGGAATTGAGCATGTGAAAACCACACCCAAGTGGGCACAAGCCAATGGGGAGGAGGAGAGACAAAACGCTTCACTGATGAAGAGGATTCGCATCGCACAGTCTGAGGGGCTGGACTGGAAGAAGGAGCTACGCAAGTATGTGACCATCTACCGGTCTATTGATCACTCCACAACAGGGAGAAGTCCTGCAGAGCTCCTGTTCAAGAGAAAGATCAGAGGAAAGCTCCCGGACATCATGACACCACAAAGAGACCTGGAGGTCAGAGACACTGACACCGAGAGAAAAGGAAAGTCAAAACTGTACACTGACAACAAGAACAGAGCAAAATACTCTGATGTGTCAGTGGGAGACCAAGTCTTACTCAAACAAGACAAAACAGACAAGTTTACAACAGCCTTTGACAAGACACCACACAAGGTTATCAGTAAAGATGGGAACAATGTGGTTGTCCAATCACCAAGTGGAGCGACCTATTCCAGGAATACTACGTTCGTCAAAAGGTACTACACAGAGGATCCTGCTCCACAATCGTCCAGCAAGACGCAATTAACATGGACTGAGGGTGAGGAGAAAGAAAACACACCTGACACAGAGTCCGATGCAGAGACTCACACTAGGGTGTCCACACCCAAAGCCACACCGCCTATGGCTAGGTATGAGAGACCCCACAGGCAGACCAAAATGCCTCAGAGATTGATGGATTTTGTCATTAAGTAAAATGAGTCCACTTCTTTGTCTCACGTGACACGACGGCGTCACGTGATCTCTGCTGATATGCCGGAAATAGCAAGATGGAGTCGTGGTCGCTCGAGCTTGTGGACCCCGTTAATGGCGGAGCGGCTACTGCCTTGTAGCCGGCTCTGAACGGGGAATAACAGTGGTCGAGTGTGTTTTTCCCTCTGGTGGAGCAAGCGATGTGCTGAAAAAAAGACGGCATCACTTTCTTCAGGTTGGCCTGGTTGAAGTCGCCGGCCACTACCATCGCTGCATCTGGATGTTTGATCTGGTGTCTGTTGAGATAGTCGTGTAGTTCTCCCAGCGCTTTGCCCGTATTCGCGTGTGGGGGGATATATACGGCGGTCATGACGACCGCGGAGAACTCCCTCGGGAGGTGGGTGTATGAGTGTATGTGCAGCATGAATGTGTAGGTGTAAAAGCAAAGACAAGTAACCAAAACAAATGAACCAAAAGTAACAGCCAAATGACCAAAGAACCAAATAATCAACCAACAGCAACCAGACAAACAAAGAACCAAAAATAAATGGGGAGTTCGCCCCGAGACCAGAGGCAGCCTCTCTCTGATGTCCTGCTGGGACACCCCGGCCCAGGTGTGCACCAATTAGCTGACGAGCCTCCCCCAGCTGTGCTCTGCCAGCCAGAGCAGAGGAAGACAACACAGTGTGGGGGAGGGTCGTCACACATCCCCCCATAAGACAGGGACCCTAGGGTCACTGTTCTCAACCCAGACATCGTATTACACTCTGTAATAAAAATTACATTTCCTCCAAAAAGTGACAGCTGAACATGGGTCGCATAGACATGCCTGCCAACTCCCCATCCAGCCACTCCACCCCAGCCTCAGCAACTCCGGTGCGCCAGAGAAGCCCTTTAAGAGTAGAGGGAGCCCCAGCCTCAGCAACTCCGGTGCGCCAGAGAAGCCCTTTAAGAGTAGAGGGAGCCCCAGCCTCAGCAACTCCGGTGCGCCAGAGAAGCCCTTTAAGAGTAGAGGGAGCCCCAGCCTCAGCAACTCCGGTGCTCCAGAGAAGCCCTTTAAGAGTAGAGGGAGCCCCAGCCTCAGCAACTCCGGTGCTCCAGAGAAGCCCTTTAAGAGTAGAGGGAGCCCCAGCCTCAGCAACTCCGGTGCTCCAGAGAAGCCCTTTAAGAGTAGAGGGAGCCCCAGCCTCAGCAACTCCGGTGCGCCAGAGCATGTGAATGAATGTTGGTGGTGGTGGGAGGGGCCGTAGGCGGTGATTATTCGCCACGCTTCCGTGAGTCTGCCTCAGGGCAGCTCTGGCTGCAATTGTAGCTTACCACCACCGATATGACTGTGTATGAACGAATAATGGACTCTGTAAGCGCTCTGGGGTCTCTGGGGTGTCACGAAGAGCGCTATATAAATCCAAAAGAAGAAGAAGAAGAAGAAGAAGAAGAAGAAGAAGAAGAAGAAGAAGAAGAAGAAGAAGAAGAAGAAGAAGAAGAAGAAGAAGAAGAAGAAGAAGAAGAAGAAGAAGAAGAAGAAGAAGAAGAAGAAGAAGAAGAAGAAGAAGAAGAAGAAGAAGAAGAAGAAGAAGAAGGATCAGAGACATTTCAGCAGGAAAATAGTCTATCCTCCTGAAAGGAAGCGTCATTGCCTCTATGCATTGCACAGAGTCTTTCATGTGGTAGCACACCGAAGCTCTCTCTGTACCACATTTGTATAGATGGAGGCTCTTAATCCAGTTTATCAGAATGCATTTCCGGGCTGAAAGCAGAAGTTTATCAAATAGTTTGAATTGTAAGGGTGTCAAATGAATTTCCTTTGATGGGAGTCCCAGTAAGAAAGCTCCTGGATCCTTCTTTATTTTCACCTTGAAAATGTCGCTCAGCTCACGCGCCACTTGGCCCCAGAACCTGGATAAACACTTACATTCCCAAAAGTAGTGATAGTAGGTACCCAGATCTGTTTGACATTTCGAACATAAATGAGATATTGAACGGTCCATTTTGTTAGTTCTTTTTTCAATACGTTGCTGCAAGCTATTATTTGTAAAAATGATTGAACCACAGACAGCAATCGGAATACTGGCATTTCCATAAGGCTTTGCTGCCGCCCATTCAGTCCACACTAGTAGCAGCTGCAGCTTTCATCTCTACAGTATATTTTCAAAAACATGAGGGAAAACTTTGCTTGAATTGTCTTTATTATGAAAACAAAAACAGGACGTTTACTTATTTTCAATGCGCCGTTTAAGGTTTGCTGTCGACGTCGTCGATGTACGGACTTGCTTCTTCAAACCGGGTGGACAAAGTTTACAGACAAACGTTAGATTTGTTCCATCTGAATCAGTACTGACTTTAACGTTAAACTCTTTTACATTTACATTTACATTTAGTCATTTAGCTGACGCTTTTATCCAAAGCGACTTACAAGTTCTGTGCGACAAGACAGCAAGAAGGGTATAACTCTATCAGCTGAGTAACAATGTTCATCAAAGTGTTGCGTGTTACAGTGTAGGTTAGTTTATTAGGACAAGTGCATGACATTAAGGTTAGTCGGGGTTAGATTTTTTATTTTTTTTTTTATTATCAATGCTTTTAAATGCTCATACGCCGACGTCTAGAGGTAGAGTCTGACTACTGCTGCAGCTCTCTGACGTCTAGAGGTAGAGTCTGACTCTGAGTGAGTGCTGCTGCAGCTCTCTGACGTCTAGAGGTAGAGTCTGACTCTGAGTGCTGCTGCAGCTCTCTGACGTCTAGAGGTAGAGTCTGACTCTGAGTGAGTGCTGCTGCAGCTCTCTGACGTCTAGAGGTAGAGTCTGACTCTGAGTGCTGCTGCAGCTCTCTGACGTCTAGAGGTAGAGTCTGACTCTGAGTGAGTGCTGCTGCAGCTCTCTGACGTCTAGAGGTAGAGTCTGACTCTGAGTGAGTGCTGCTGCAGCTCTCTGACGTCTAGAGGTAGAGTCTGACTCTGAGTGCTGCTGCAGCTCTCTGACGTCTAGAGGTAGAGTCTGACTCTGAGCGAGTGCTGCTGCAGCTCTCTGACGTCTAGAGGTAGAGTCTGACTCTGAGTGCTGCTGCAGCTCTCTGACGTCTAGAGGTAGAGTCTGACTCTGAGTGAGTGCTGCTGCAGCTCTCTGACGTCTAGAGGTAGAGTCTGACTCTGAGTGCTGCTGCAGCTCTCTGACGTCTAGAGGTAGAGTCTGACTCTGAGTGAGTGCTGCTGCAGCTCTCTGACGTCTAGAGGTAGAGTCTGACTCTGAGTGAGTGCTGCTGCAGCTCTCTGACGTCTAGAGGTAGAGCATGCATTTGCGGAGCTAATGATGCTAATGATGGAGCATCGCCGTCGGTTGTGTGATAGTAAAGGGCTAACCTTCTGTTGTGTGGCAGTGAAAGGGTTAAGGACAAAGGATGAGCCGCTGTGAAATCATTCTGAGTCGAGTTGTTAAAAATAGAAACATAGTTTTATTTCTCCGTGGCCGCAGTGAAAAGTGATCAGTTTACAGAAAGACACGTCGTGTTCACACACACAAGCGTCTGACCAGAAAGTGACCAAGGGGTCTGGTCAGACGTACATTAATACACAGTTGAAAGACGTAACTCCAGACATTCAGATATATGACTGAAAGGTAAACTAAATGGGCCCAGTTAGGGAAATCCAATAACAAGCCTGGCTCAATAGAATTAGTTATGGCTTGACGTAGGAGAGAACCTTGGCACTCTCCACTGCTCCCACACTTAAAGGGACAGTCCACTGCTCCCACACTTAAAGCCCAACCTCCAGGTTAAACCCTACTGATCAATTATGGGTAGTTTACATCATTGGTATATAATTTCATTATTTATTTTTTTCCATTTGACACCGGAAATGCCACTCTGAAAGAGTTAAAAAGGTCCACGCACGAATAACATGCACGTGCGAATCAAAAAAGCTTATCAAACGCCGACGTCACAACAGGACAACAGGTGCATATTAATGAGCCGAATCTAAAAGCTTATCAGACGCTAGCACCTAGCACGGCCGTGACGTCACTTCAGGAAACGTATGCCTTATGTCCGTCCGGGTCATAGTACTAGATCAATGGTGGCTCACTCGGTGCATCACAGTTAGCCTATATCTCCGCCGTCCCTGCTACACTCACTGACGTTAGCCTATAGCCCGCCGTCCCTGCGGGTGGTTCTCTCCTCTTTGTGTGCCCCCGTCCCCGCGGAGGAGCTTGTGGACTCGACGACGGCGGCGGCCGCGGGGCGCCGGAGCCCTCAGCGCTAGTTAGCTCATAGCTATCGTGTAACACTAGCCTTTGCGGGCTCGGGCGCCCTGCGGCTGCTGCCGCCGTCGCGTCCATGGGCCCCCCGGCACGGCACCCGTGGGGACGGGGTGTACAGAGAGGAGAGAACCATTTTGGGTCGGCCGTTCATGCCGGCCAGCGAGCCGGATGTCGGGATATGTTGTTAGCACAATAGCTACCAAGCTAAGCTATGTTATCTACTAACGTTATAAACACAATATGTGTACAACGACACAATGATTTACATTATTACAAATATGGTAACGTGGTTGTGGCTTTTACAAATAGTGGTTAGCTTTAGAGATGGATGGATGGCTATAATCACGGAGCAATAGTGTTAGGTGAAACAGATACATTTTCATTCGGCTAGTAGCAAGCATATATCTATGGTAGCAAGGCTCTCTGCCTGCCACTAGCTGTGTGACTCTCAGCGCCCCCTGGTGAGCCCCCTGGTGCCATGCACCTGTTGTGACGACATTACACACGCACGTTATGAACCATAGATTAAAATATGCACGTGCGTGGTGATTGTGTTGGGCAGACAAAATGTTTGATAAAAACGCTAAAACTGGGTCAATTTCAATACTTTTTTTTCCCTTCTTCATGAAAGCCACTGTTGGCCTAGTCCACATTGTTTATTGAACAAAAATACAACGTGGAGGTTGACCTTTAAAGGGACAGTCCACTGCTCCCACACTTAAAGGGACAGTCGAACATGTAGCCTAGTGTCAGACTAGTTCACTAGTTGGTCATATTGAACCAGTCAAGCTGTACAAAGAGAGAATATGTATTTTCACTAGGGCTGTCTTAAATACTTCGAAGCTTCGTTCGATGGGCATGGGATTCGAATATGAAAATAAAATCCGATTATTAAAAAAATATATATATAATTTTTTTGTTTGCAAAATCAACTCTGCCTCTCTTTGTTAACTACAACAAGCAATGCTGTTTGTTATTTAAGACGAGGTCGGACTCGGCACTGACAGATTTGTGTTCATTGTGCTGCTTTTATAAAGCCTCAAATGACGGCTTACAATATTTCATGAAAGCAAAGTGTTTTGTTTGTCTAAGATTTAAAAAGGTTTAAACTTTACAGCACTGACAAAGTTGAACAAAGTGCTGTACAAGTCCCCCCCCCCCCCCCCCCCCCCCCCCAATTAAAAAAAAAATTTAAATCATATTTATTTTTTTATCTCGAAGCTTCGAATTAAAATCCAATCTCGGCCCCGAAGCTTCGAATTCCAAAAAAATTATCGAAGGTCAGCCCTAATTTTCACAGAGATGTATAGATAACATTCCCATCACAGATCCCCTCCTGGGACAGTTTCTTTCTAGGGTGGGACTGGGATCCCCTCCTGGGACAGTTTCTTTCTAGGGTGGGACTGGGATCCCCTCCTGGGACAGTTTCTCTCTAGGGTGGGACTGGGATCCCCTCCTGGGACAGTTTCTTTCTAGGGTGGGACTGGGATCCCCTCCTGGGACAGTTTCTTTAGGGTGGGACTGGGATCCCCTCCTGGGACAGTTTCTCTAGGGTGGGACTGGGATCCCCTCCTGGGACAGTTTCTCTAGGGTGGGACTGGGATCCCCTCCTGGGACTGTCTCTCCCGCTGCCTCCTCTTCTTCACGAAGGCCTGGGTGCCCTTGTCTCCTCTCCTGGACTCCAGTAGCTGCACAATCCTGTCCTCTGCAAAAGACGCACATGTTTTTAGAAATTAATTTCATTTAATTTCAAACCTTTTATTTATACAGGTAAAAATCTCATTGAGACATGATCCACCAAACAAACGTAACAAATACATAAAACAAGTTCCAGACTAAAACAAGACAAGTAGCTAAAAGTGTAACAGGGGCTCAAATCTAGATACATTAAATTAAGAACAGGCCCCCCCCCCATGGATGCCCTCTCAATATTCCGTTTAAGAAGCTTAAATTCTCCCGCGGGAATCAGGTCCAGGGGCCTCAGTTCCTGCCGTAATAAGTTCCACGCAGACGGGACAGAACAGGAAAAGGCTGTTTGGGCAAATGGTACAGAGAGGGTTAAAATATCCCGTGACCGCCGGCCCAAACGACCATGTTTCTGCATCGCGAGGGACCACTTGATTGATTGATTGAAAACTTTATTAACAGATTGCAGAACGGGTACAGTACAGTACGGCTCAATACACACAATTGTTAAGGGGATGCAGACCTGAGAAAGACGTTCGTCTTGTTTACATCAGGGTCCCCCATTTTACATTCATTGTGATATTTTTTTGACATACAGATATAAAGTACTGTTTAAGAGAAAGAGATCACAAAAAATATATATACTGTACATTCGAGGGGAAGAAACTATACATTGGAGGGGGTGGGGGGGGGGGGGGGGGGTACCTTAGGGGCACGGTTGCCTGGATCCAGACTCTGAATCGTCCGATCACTTGTCCAATTCAATTGCAATCCAATTGAAACGGAATGAAATCCAGTCTTCATCATCAGACCCAGTGAGGCACCCAGGGAGGACCCAGTGAGTGACCAGTGAGTGACCAGTGAGTGACCAGTGAGTGACCAGTGACCAGTGACCAGTGAGTGACCAGTGAGTGACCAGTGAGTGACCAGTGAGTGACCAGTGAGTGACCAGTGAGTGACCAGTGAGTGACCAGTGAGTGACCAGTGACCAGTGAGTGACCAGTGACCAGTGAGTGACCAGTGAGTGACCAGTGACCAGTGAGTGACCAGTGACCAGTGAGTGACCAGTGAGTGACCAGTGAGTGACCAGTGACCAGTGACCAGTGAGTGACCAGTGAGTGACCAGTGAGTGACCAGTGAGTGACCAGTGAGTGACCAGTGAGTGACCAGTGACCAGTGAGTGACCAGTGAGTGACCAGTGAGTGACCCAGTGACCAGTGAGTGACCAGTGAGTGACCAGTGAGTGACCAGTGAGTGACCCAGTGACCAGTGAGTGACCAGTGAGTGACCAGTGAGTGACCAGTGAGTGACCCAGTGACCAGTGAGTGACCAGTGAGTGACCAGTGAGTGACCCAGTGAGTGACCCAGTGAGTGACCAGTGACCAGTGAGTGACCAGTGAGTGACCAGTGAGTGACCAGTGAGTGACCAGTGAGTGACCAGTGAGTGACCAGTGAGTGACCAGTGAGTGACCAGTGAGTGACCAGTGAGTGACCAGTGAGTGACCAGTGAGTGACCAGTGAGTGACCAGTGAGTGACCAGTGAGTGACCAGTGAGTGACCAGTGAGTGACCAGTGAGGGACCAGTGAGTGACCAGTGAGTGACCAGTGAGTGACCAGTGAGTGACCAGTGAGTGACCAGTGAGTGACCAGTGAGTGACCAGTGAGTGACCAGTGAGTGACCAGTGAGTGACCAGTGAGTGACCCAGTGAGTGACCAGTGAGTGACCAGTGACCAGTGAGTGACCAGTGAGTGACCAGTGAGTGACCAGTGAGTGACCAGTGAGTGACCAGTGAGTGACCAGTGACCAGTGAGTGACCAGTGAGTGACCCAGTGAGTGACCAGTGACCAGTGAGTGACCAGTGAGTGACCAGTGAGTGACCAGTGAGTGACCAGTGAGTGACCAGTGAGTGACCAGTGAGTGACCAGTGAGTGACCAGTGAGTGACCCAGTGAGTGACCCAGTGAGTGACCAGTGAGTGACCAGTGAGTGACCAGTGAGTGACCAGTGAGTGACCAGTGAGTGACCAGTGAGTGACCAGTGAGTGACCAGTGAGTGACCAGTGAGTGACCAGTGAGTGACCCAGTGAGTGACCAGTGAGTGACCAGTGAGTGACCAGTGAGTGACCCAGTGAGTGACCAGTGACCAGTGAGTGACCAGTGAGTGACCCAGTGAGTGACCAGTGAGTGACCAGTGAGTGACCAGTGAGTGACCAGTGAGTGACCAGTGAGTGACCAGTGACCAGTGAGTGACCAGTGAGTGACCAGTGAGTGACCAGTGACCAGTGAGTGACCAGTGAGTGACCAGTGAGTGACCAGTGAGTGACCAGTGAGTGACCAGTGAGTGACCCAGTGAGTGACCAGTGACCAGTGAGTGACCAGTGAGTGACCAGTGAGTGACCAGTGAGTGACCAGTGAGTGACCAGTGAGTGACCAGTGAGTGACCAGTGAGTGACCCAGTGAGTGACCAGTGACCAGTGAGTGACCAGTGAGTGACCAGTGAGTGACCAGTGAGTGACCAGTGAGTGACCAGTGAGTGACCAGTGAGTGACCAGTGAGTGACCCAGTGAGTGACCAGTGACCAGTGAGTGACCAGTGAGTGACCAGTGAGTGACCAGTGAGTGACCAGTGAGTGACCAGTGAGTGACCAGTGAGTGACCAGTGAGTGACCAGTGAGTGACCAGTGAGTGACCCAGTGAGTGACCAGTGAGTGACCAGTGAGTGACCAGTGAGTGACCAGTGAGTGACCAGTGAGTGACCAGTGAGTGACCAGTGAGTGACCAGTGAGTGACCAGTGACCAGTGAGTGACCAGTGAGTGACCAGTGAGTGACCAGTGACCAGTGACCAGTGAGTGACCAGTGAGTGACCAGTGAGTGACCAGTGAGTGACCAGTGACCAGTGACCAGTGAGTGACCAGTGAGTGACCAGTGAGTGACCCAGTGAGTGACCAGTGAGTGACCAGTGAGTGACCAGTGAGTGACCAGTGAGTGACCAGTGACCAGTGAGTGACCAGTGAGTGACCAGTGAGTGACCAGTGACCAGTGACCAGTGAGTGACCAGTGAGTGACCAGTGAGTGACCAGTGACCAGTGACCAGTGAGTGACCAGTGAGTGACCAGTGAGTGACCAGTGAGTGACCAGTGACCAGTGAGTGACCAGTGAGTGACCAGTGAGTGACCAGTGAGTGACCAGTGAGTGACCGAGCCGACAACATGTAAACGTCCTACCGTTGGGTTTGGGGTGCATCAGGGGCAGGCGTATCTGAGCGGCAGGGTTAGGGTTAGGGTCCACCTCCCCCCCCCCCCTCCCCCTCCCGACCCCCGGCACGGCCCTCAGGAGCAGGAAGGCCTCGCCCTCGAAGTCGTCCGGCTTCAGGGTGTCTCGGTCCAACACCGTCAGCACCAGGCAGGCCCCCGGGGCGCGGCACTGCTGCAGGGACACCATGCTGAGGAGGGGGCGAGAGGAGGGGGGTCAGGGTGCTGCGGGGGCAGAGAGGAGGGGGGTCAGGGTGCCCAGAGAGGAGGGGGGTCACGGTGCAGAGAGGAGGGGGGTCAGGGTGCTGCGGGGGCAGAGAGGAGGGGGGTCACGGTGCCGTGGGAGCAGAGAGGAGGGGGGTCACGGTGCCCAGAGAGGAGGGGGGTCACGGTGCCCAGAGAGGAGGTGTATCACGTCATGTGGTCTGAGAGACGAGGTGTATCACGTCATGTGGTCTGAGAGACGTGGTGTATCACGTCATGTGGTCTGAGAGAGACGAGGTGTATCACATCATGTGGTCTGAGAGAGACGAGGTGTATCACGTCATGTGGTCTGAGAGAGACGAGGTGTATCACGTCATGTGGTCTGAGAGAGACGAGGTGTATCACGTCATGTGGTCTGAGAGAGACGTGGTGTATCACGTCATGTGGTCTGAGAGAGACGAGGTGTATCACATCATGTGGTCTGAGAGAGACGAGGTGTATCACGTCATGTGGTCTGAGAGAGACGAGGTGTATCACGTCATGTGGTCTGAGAGAGACGAGGTGTATCACGTCATGTGGTCTGAGAGAGACGAGGTGTATCACGTCATGTGGTCTGAGAGAGACGTGGTGTATCACGTCATGTGGTCTGAGAGAGACGAGGTGTATCACGTCATGTGGTCTGAGAGAGACGAGGTGTATCACGTCATGTGGTCTGAGAGACGTGGTGTATCACGTCATGTGGTCTGAGAGACGAGGTGTATCACATCATGTGGTCTGAGAGACGAGGTGTATCACGTCATGTGGTCTGAGAGACGAGGTGTATCACGTCATGTGGTCTGAGAGAGGCGTGGTGTATCACGTCATGTGGTCTGAGAGAGGCGTGGTGTATCACGTCATGTGGTCTGAGAGAGACGAGGTGTATCACGTCATGTGGTCTGAGAGAGACGAGGTGTATCACGTCATGTGGTCTGAGAGAGACGAGGTGTATCACGTCATGTGGTCTGAGAGAGACGAGGTGTATCACGTCATGTGGTCTGAGAGACGAGGTGTATCACGTCATGTGGTCTGAGAGAGGCGTGGTGTATCACGTCATGTGGTCTGAGAGAGACGAGGTGTATCACGTCATGTGGTCTGAGAGAGGCGTGGTGTATCACGTCATGTGGTCTGAGAGAGACGAGGTGTATCACGTCATGTGGTCTGAGAGAGACGAGGTGTATCACGTCATGTGGTCTGAGAGACGAGGTGTATCACGTCATGTGGTCTGAGAGACGTGGTGTATCACGTCATGTGGTCTGAGAGACGAGGTGTATCACGTCATGTGGTCTGAGAGACGAGGTGTATCACGTCATGTGGTCTGAGAGAGACGAGGTGTATCACGTCATGTGGTCTGAGAGAGACGAGGTGTATCACGTCATGTGGTCTGAGAGACGTGGTGTATCACGTCATGTGGTCTGAGAGACGAGGTGTATCACGTCATGTGGTCTGAGAGACGAGGTGTATCACGTCATGTGGTCTGAGAGAGACGAGGTGTATCACGTCATGTGGTCTGAGAGAGACGAGGTGTATCACGTCATGTGGTCTGAGAGAGACGAGGTGTATCACGTCATGTGGTCTGAGAGAGACGAGGTGTATCACGTCATGTGGTCTGAGAGAGACGAGGTGTATCACGTCATGTGGTCTGAGAGAGACGAGGTGTATCACGTCATGTGGTCTGAGAGAGACGTGCTGTATCACGTCATGTGGTCTGAGAGAGACGTGTGGTGTATCACGTCATGTGGTCTGAGAGAGACGAGGTGTATCACGTCATGTGGTCTGAGAGAGACGAGGTGTATCACGTCATGTGGTCTGAGAGACGAGGTGTATCACGTCATGTGTTCTGAGAGAGACGAGGTGTATCACGTCATGTGGTCTGAGAGAGGCGTGGTGTATCACGTCATGTGGTCTGAGAGAGACAAGGTCTATCACGTCATGTGGTCTGAGAGACGAGGTGTATCACATCATGTGGTCTGAGAGACGAGGTGTATCACGTCATGTGGTCTGAGAGAGGCGTGGTGTATCACGTCATGTGGTCTGAGAGAGGCGTGGTGTATCACGTCATGTGGTCTGAGAGAGACGAGGTGTATCACGTCATGTGGTCTGAGAGAGGCGTGGTGTATCACGTCATGTGGTCTGAGAGAGACAAGGTCTATCACGTCATGTGGTCTGCGAGAGACATGGTGTATCACGTCATGTGGTCTGAGAGAGGCGTGGTGTATCACGTCATGTGGTCTGAGAGAGGCGTGGTGTATCACGTCATGTGGTCTGAGAGACGAGGTGTATCACGTCATGTGTTCTGAGAGACGAGGTGTATCACGTCATGTGGTCTGAGAGAGACGAGGTGTATCACGTCATGTGGTCTGAGAGAGACGAGGTGTATCACGTCATGTGGTCTGAGAGAGGCGTGGTGTATCACGTCATGTGGTCTGAGAGAGACGAGGTCTATCACGTCATGTGGTCTGAGAGAGACGTGGTGTATCACGTCATGTGGTCTGAGAGAGGTGTGGTGTATCACGTCATGTGTTCTGAGAGACGAGGTGTATCACGGCATGTGGTCTGAGAGAGACGAGGTGTATCACGTCATGTGGTCTGAGAGAGACGAGGTGTATCACGTCATGTGGTCTGAGAGAGACGAGGTGTATCACGTCATGTGGTCTGAGAGAGACGAGGTGTATCACGTCATGTGGTCTGAGAGACGAGGTGTATCACGTCATGTGGTCTGAGAGAGGCGTGGTGTATCACGTCATGTGGTCTGAGAGAGACGAGGTGTATCACGTCATGTGGTCTGAGAGAGGCGTGGTGTATCACGTCATGTGGTCTGAGAGAGACGAGGTGTATCACGTCATGTGGTCTGAGAGAGACGAGGTGTATCACGTCATGTGGTCTGAGAGACGAGGTGTATCACGTCATGTGGTCTGAGAGACGTGGTGTATCACGTCATGTGGTCTGAGAGACGAGGTGTATCACGTCATGTGGTCTGAGAGACGAGGTGTATCACGTCATGTGGTCTGAGAGAGACGAGGTGTATCACGTCATGTGGTCTGAGAGAGACGAGGTGTATCACGTCATGTGGTCTGAGAGACGTGGTGTATCACGTCATGTGGTCTGAGAGACGAGGTGTATCACGTCATGTGGTCTGAGAGACGAGGTGTATCACGTCATGTGGTCTGAGAGAGACGAGGTGTATCACGTCATGTGGTCTGAGAGAGACGAGGTGTATCATGTCATGTGGTCTGAGAGAGACGAGGTGTATCACGTCATGTGGTCTGAGAGAGACGAGGTGTATCACGTCATGTGGTCTGAGAGAGACGAGGTGTATCACGTCATGTGGTCTGAGAGAGACGAGGTGTATCACGTCATGTGGTCTGAGAGAGACGTGCTGTATCACGTCATGTGGTCTGAGAGAGACGTGTGGTGTATCACGTCATGTGGTCTGAGAGAGACGAGGTGTATCACGTCATGTGGTCTGAGAGAGACGAGGTGTATCACGTCATGTGGTCTGAGAGAGACGAGGTGTATCACGTCATGTGTTCTGAGAGAGACGAGGTGTATCACGTCATGTGGTCTGAGAGAGGCGTGGTGTATCACGTCATGTGGTCTGAGAGAGACAAGGTCTATCACGTCATGTGGTCTGAGAGACGAGGTGTATCACATCATGTGGTCTGAGAGACGAGGTGTATCACGTCATGTGGTCTGAGAGAGGCGTGGTGTATCACGTCATGTGGTCTGAGAGAGGCGTGGTGTATCACGTCATGTGGTCTGAGAGAGACGAGGTGTATCACGTCATGTGGTCTGAGAGAGGCGTGGTGTATCACGTCATGTGGTCTGAGAGAGACAAGGTCTATCACGTCATGTGGTCTGCGAGAGACATGGTGTATCACGTCATGTGGTCTGAGAGAGGCGTGGTGTATCACGTCATGTGGTCTGAGAGAGGCGTGGTGTATCACGTCATGTGGTCTGAGAGACGAGGTGTATCACGTCATGTGTTCTGAGAGACGAGGTGTAACACGTCATGTGGTCTGAGAGAGACGAGGTGTATCACGTCATGTGGTCTGAGAGAGACGAGGTGTATCACGTCATGTGGTCTGAGAGAGGCGTGGTGTATCACGTCATGTGGTCTGAGAGAGACGAGGTCTATCACGTCATGTGGTCTGAGAGAGACGTGGTGTATCACGTCATGTGGTCTGAGAGAGGTGTGGTGTATCACGTCATGTGTTCTGAGAGACGAGGTGTATCACGGCATGTGGTCTGAGAGAGGCGTGGTGTATCACGTCATGTGGTCTGAGAGAGACGAGGTGTATCACGTCATGTGGTCTGAGAGAGGCGTGGTGTATCACGTCATGTGGTCTGAGAGAGACGAGGTGTATCACGTCATGTGGTCTGAGAGAGACGAGGTGTATCACGTCATGTGGTCTGAGAGAGACGAGGTGTATCACGTCATGTGGTCTGAGAGAGACGTGGTGTATCACGTCATGTGTTCTGAGAGACGAGGTGTATCACGTCATGTGGTCTGAGAGAGACGAGGTGTATCACGCCATGTGGTCTGAGAGACGAGGTGTATCACGTCATGTGGTCTGAGAGAGACGTGGTGTATCACGTCATGTGTTCTGAGAGACGAGGTGTATCACGTCATGTGGTCTGAGAGACGAGGTGTATCACGTCATGTGGTCTGAGAGACGAGGTGTATCATGTCATGTGGTCTGAGAGAGGCGTGGTGTATCACGTCATGTGGTCTGAGAGAGGCGTGGTGTATCACGTCATGTGGTCTGAGAGAGGCGTGGTGTATCATGTCATGTGGTCTGAGAGAGGTGTGGTGTATCACGTCATGTGGTCTGAGAGAGACGAGGTGTATCACGTCATGTGGTCTGAGAGAGACGAGGTGTATCACGTCATGTGGTCTGAGAGACGAGGTGTATCACATCATGTGGTCCGAGAGAGACGAGGTGTATCACGTCATGTGGTCTGAGAGAGACGTGGTGTATCACGTCATGTGGTCTGAGAGAGGTGGTGTATCACGTCATGTGGTCTGAGAGACGAGGTGTATCACATCATGTGGTCTGAGAGACGAGGTGTATTACGTCATGTGGTCTGAGAGACGAGGTGTATCACGTCATGTGGTCTGAGAGACGAGGTGTATCACGTCATGTGATCTGAGAGAGGCGTGGTGTATCACGTCATGTGTTCTGAGAGAGACGAGGTGTATCACGTCATGTGGTCTGAGAGAGACGTGGTGTATCACGTCATGTGGTCCGAGAGAGACGAGGTGTATCACGTCATGTGGTCCGAGAGAGACGAGGTGTATCACGTCATGTGGTCCGAGAGAGACGAGGTGTATCACGTCATGTGGTCTGAGAGACGAGGTGTATCACGTCATGTGGTCTGAGAGACGAGGTGTATCACGTCATGTGTTCTGAGAGAGACGCGGTGTATCATGTCATGTGGTCTGAGAGAGACGTGGTGTATCACGTCATGTGGTCCGAGAGAGACGAGGTGTATCACGTCATGTGGTCTGAGAGAGACGTGCTGTATCACGTCATGTGGTCTGAGAGAGACGAGGTGTATCACGCCATGTGGTCTGAGAGACGAGGTGTATCACGTCATGTGGTCTGAGAGAGACGAGGTGTATCACGTCATGTGGTCTGAGAGACGAGGTGTATCACGTCATGTGGTCTGAGAGAGACGAGGTGTATCACGTCATGTGGTCTGAGAGAGACGAGGTGTATCACGTCATGTGGTCTGAGAGAGACGAGGTGTATCACGTCATGTGGTCTGAGAGAGACGAGGTGTATCACGTCATGTGGTCTGAGAGACGAGGTGTATCACGTCATGTGGTCTGAGAGAGACGAGGTGTATCACGTCATGTGGTCTGAGAGACGAGGTGTATCACGTCATGTGTTCTGAGAGAGACGAGGTGTATCACGTCATGTGGTCTGAGAGAGACGTGGTGTATCACGTCATGTGGTCTGAGAGAGACGAGGTGTATCACGTCATGTGGTCTGAGAGAGACGTGCTGTATCACGTCATGTGGTCTGAGAGAGACGAGGTGTATCACGCCATGTGGTCTGAGAGACGAGGTGTATCACGTCATGTGGTCTGAGAGAGACGAGGTGTATCACGTCATGTGTTCTGAGAGAGGTGTGGTGTATCACGTCATGTGGTCTGAGAGAGACGAGGTGTATCACGTCATGTGTTCTGAGAGACGAGGTGTATCACGTCATGTGGTCTGAGAGAGGCGTGGTGTATCACGTCATGTGGTCTGAGAGAGACGAGGTGTATCACGTCATGTGGTCTGAGAGACGAGGTGTATCACGTCATGTGGTCTGAGAGACGAGGTGTATCACGTCATGTGGTCTGAGAGAGACGTGCTGTATCACGTCATGTGGTCTGAGAGACGTGCTGTATCACGTCATGTGGTCTGAGAGAGACATGGTGTATCACGTCATGTGGTCTGAGAGAGACGAGGTGTATCACGTCATGTGGTCTGAGAGAGACGAGGTGTATCACGTCATGTGGTCTGAGAGAGACATGGTGTATCACGTCATGTGGTCTGAGAGACGAGGTGTATCACGTCATGTGGTCTGAGAGAGACGAGGTGTATCACGTCATGTGGTCTGAGAGAGACATGGTGTATCACGTCATGTGGTCTGAGAGAGACGAGGTGTATCACGTCATGTGGTCTGAGAGAGACGAGGTGTATCACGTCATGTGGTCTGAGAGAGACGTGGTGTATCACGTCATGTGGTCTGAGAGACGAGGTGTATCACGTCATGTGGTCTGAGAGAGGCGTGGTGTATCACGTCATGTGGTCTGAGAGAGACGAGGTGTATCACGTCATGTGGTCTGAGAGAGGCGTGGTGTATCACGTCATGTGGTCTGAGAGACGGGGTGTATCACGTCATGTGGTCTGAGAGAGGCGTGGTGTATCACGTCATGTGGTCTGAGAGACGAGGTGTATCACGTCATGTGGTCTGAGAGAGACGAGGTGTATCACGTCATGTGGTCTGAGAGAGACGAGGTGTATCACGTCATGTGGTCTGAGAGACGAGGTGTATCACGTCATGTGGTCTGAGAGAGGCGTGGTGTATCACGTCATGTGGTCTGAGAGAGGCGTGGTGTATCACGTCATGTGGTCTGAGAGAGATGAGGTGTATCACGTCATGTGTTCTGAGAGACGAGGTGTATCACGTCATGTGGTCTGAGAGAGGCGTGGTGTATCACGTCATGTGGTCTGAGAGAGACGAGGTGTATCACGTCATGTGGTCTGAGAGACGAGGTGTATCACGTCATGTGGTCTGAGAGACGAGGTGTATCACGTCATGTGGTCTGAGAGAGACGTGCTGTATCACGTCATGTGGTCTGAGAGACGTGCTGTATCACGTCATGTGGTCTGAGAGAGACATGGTGTATCACGTCATGTGGTCTGAGAGAGACGAGGTGTATCACGTCATGTGGTCTGAGAGAGACGAGGTGTATCACGTCATGTGGTCTGAGAGAGACGAGGTGTATCACGTCATGTGTTCTGAGAGAGACGAGGTGTATCACGTCATGTGGTCTGAGAGAGGCGTGGTGTATCACGTCATGTGGTCTGAGAGAGACGAGGTGTATCACGTCATGTGGTCTGAGAGAGGCGTGGTGTATCACGTCATGTGGTCTGAGAGAGACAAGGTCTATCACGTCATGTGGTCTGGGAGAGACATGGTGTATCACGTCATGTGGTCTGAGAGAGGCGTGGTGTATCACGTCATGTGGTCTGAGAGAGGCGTGGTGTATCACGTCATGTGGTCTGAGAGACGAGGTGTATCACGTCATGTGTTCTGAGAGACGAGGTGTATCACGTCATGTGGTCTGAGAGAGACGAGGTGTATCACGTCATGTGGTCTGAGAGAGACGAGGTGTATCACGTCATGTGTTCTGAGAGACGAGGTGTATCACGTCATGTGGTCTGAGAGAGACGAGGTGTATCACGTCATGTGGTCTGAGAGAGACGAGGTGTATCACGTCATGTGGTCTGAGAGAGGCGTGGTGTATCACGTCATGTGGTCTGAGAGACGAGGTGTATCACGTCATGTGGTCTGAGAGAGACGAGGTGTATCACGTCATGTGGTCTGAGAGAGACGAGGTGTATCACGTCATGTGGTCTGAGAGACGAGGTGTATCACGTCATGTGGTCTGAGAGAGGCGTGGTGTATCACGTCATGTGGTCTGAGAGAGGCGTGGTGTATCACATCATGTGGTCTGAGAGAGACGAGGTGTATCACGTCATGTGTTCTGAGAGACGAGGTGTATCACGTCATGTGGTCTGAGAGAGGCGTGGTGTATCACGTCATGTGGTCTTGAGAGAGACGAGGTGTATCACGTCATGTGGTCTGAGAGATGTGGGTCACGACGTACAATTTGAAGGTCTCGTCGAAGAGCGGGTTGAGGTCGCGGCTCCGGACCTGCGTGCTGCGCGGCTCCACCTCGGGGAACACGTGACGCGGCTCCAGGACCAGCTGCACGAACGGATCACTGCAGCCTGGAGGGGGAACAACGAGAGGGGGGTCAACACCGGGTCAACACTGGGTCAACACCGGGCCAACACCGGGTCAACACCGGGCCAACACCGGGTCAACACCGGGCCAACACCGGGTCAACACCGGGCCAACACCGGGCCAGGGCGGGTCAACACCGGGTCAACACCGGGTCAACACCGGGCCAACACCGGGTCAACACCGGGCCAACACCGGGCCAACACCGGGCCAGGGCGGGTCAACACCGGGTCAACACTGGGTCAACACCGGGCCAACACCAGGTCAACACCGGGTCAACACCGGGCCAACACCAGGTCAACACCGGGCCTGGGCGGGTCAACACCGGGTCAACACCGGGCCAACACCAGGTCAACACTGGGCCAACACCGGGTCAACACCGGGTCAACACTGGGTCAACACCGGGCCAACACCGGGTCAACACCGGGCCAACACCGGGCCAACACCGGGTCAA
>NC_140173.1:153189822-153192322 GCF_963971535.1 Notolepis coatsorum | reverse complement strand
AAAGGGTTAACCGTCTGTTGGATGTGTGGCAGTGAAAGGGTTAACCGGCTGTCGTGTGTGGCAGTGAAAGGATTAACCGGCTGTCGTGTGTGGCAGTGAAAGGGTTAACCGGCTGTTGTGTGTGGCAGTGAAAGGGTTAACCGTCTGTTGGATGTGTGGCAGTGAAAGGGTTAACCGGCTGTTGTGTGTGGCAGTGAAAGGGTTAACCGTCTGTTGTGTGTGGCAGTGAAAGGGTTAATTAACCGGCTGTGGTGTGTGGCAGTGAAAGGGTTAACCGTCTGTTGGATGTGTGGCAGTGAAAGGGTTAACCGGCTGTCGTGTGTGGCAGTGAAAGGGTTAACCGGCTGTTGTGTGTGTGGCAGTGAAAGGGTTAACCGGCTGTTGTGTGTGGCAGTGAAAGGGTTAACCGTCTGTCGTGTGTGTGGCAGTGAAAGGGTTAACCAGCTGTTGTGTGTGTGGCAGTGAAAGGGTTAACCGGCTGTCGTGTGTGGCAGTGAAAGGGTTAACCGGCTGTCGTGTGTGGCAGTGAAAGGGTTAACCGGCTGTCGTGTGTGGCAGTGAAAGGGTTAACCGGCTGTTGTGTGTGGCAGTGAAAGGGTTAACCGGATGTTGGATGTGTGGCAGTTTTTTTTTCTTTTTTTTTTCTTTTTTTTTTATATATGTTTTTATTTTCAATTTTCAACATAGAACAAGACATCACAGTACAATACCGTTAACAATAATAAAAATAATGACACTAACAACAATAATAACAGCACAAGACAGGCAAACAAAAAAGTAAGACAATAAAAATTAAATAAGGAAATGACAATAAAAAAATTCAAATAAATAAAATAAAATAAGTGTGGCTTTCACGTGTATGCATTATCTCGTGTGCTATATATATGTGTGTTCTACCTACCCATATGTGCGTGTGCTTTACCTATGTATATGTTTTATGTGTACATGCATATATGTGTGGTGTGAACGTGTGCGTATGACCGTGTATTCCCTAGTAGTCAAGAGGACATGTACAGTATCACTGTAGTCAAGAGGACATGTACAGTATTACTGCAGTCAAGAGGACATGTACAGTATTACTGCAGTCAAGAGGACATGTACAGTATTACTGCAGCCAAGAGTACATGTACAGTATTACTGTAGTCAAGAGTACATGTACAGTATCACTGTAGTGTAGTCAAGAGTACATGTACAGCATTACTGTAGTCAAGAGTACATGTACAGCATTACTGCAGTCAAGAGGACATGTACAGTATTACTGTAGTCAAGAGGACATGTACAGTATTACTGTAGTCAAGAGGACATGTACAGCATTACTGCAGTCAAGAGGACATGTACAGTATCACTGTAGTCAAGAGGACATGTACAGTATTACTGCAGCCAAGAGTACATGTACAGTATTACTGTAGTCAAGAGTACATGTACAGTATTACTGTAGTCAAGAGTACATGTACAGTATCACTGTAGTCAAGAGTACATGTACAGCATTACTGTAGTCAAGAGTACATGTACAGCATTACTGCAGTCAAGAGGACATGTACAGTATTACTGTAGTCAAGAGTACATGTACAGTATTACTGTAGCCAAGAGGACATGTACAGTATTACTGTAGTCAAGAGGACATGTACAGTATTACTGTAGTCAAGAGGACATGTACAGTATTACTGTAGTCAAGAGGACATGTACAGTATTACTGTAGTCAAGAGGACATGTACAGTATTACTGTAGTCAAGAGGACATGTACAGTATTACTGCAGTCAAGAGGACATGTACAGTATCACTGTAGTCAAGAGGACATGTACAGTATTACTGTAGTCAAGAGGACATGTACAGTATCACTGTAGTCAAGAGGACATGTACAGTACTACTGTAGTCAAGAGGACATGTACAGTATTACTGTAGTCAAGAGGACATGTACAGTACTACTGTAGTCAAGAGGACATGTACAGTATCACTGTAGTCAAGAGTACATGTACAGTATCACTGTAGTCAAGAGGACATGTACAGTACTACTGTAGTCAAGAGTACATGTACAGTATCACTGTAGTCAAGAGGACATGTACAGTATTACTGTAGTCAAGAGGACATGTACAGTATTACTGTAGTCAAGAGGACATGTACAGTATTACTGTAGTCAAGAGGACATGTACAGTATTACTGTAGTCAAGAGGACATGTACAGTATTACTGTAGTCAAGAGGACATGTACAGTATCACTGTAGTCAAGAGGACATGTACAGTACTACTGTAGTCAAGAGGACATGTACAGTATCACTGTAGTCAAGAGGACATGTACAGCATTACTGTAGCCAAGAGGACATGTACAGTATTACTGTAGTCAAGAGGACATGTACAGTATTACTGTAGTCAAGAGGACATGTACAGTATTACTGTAGTCAAGAGGACATGTACAGTACTACTGTAGTCAAGAGGACATGTACAGTATTACTGTATTCAAGAGGACATGTACAGTACCACTGTAGTCAAGAGTACATGTACAG
>NC_140173.1:153179822-153184822 GCF_963971535.1 Notolepis coatsorum | reverse complement strand
GCTAAGGTCCTGCGATAGTGCAATACAGTGTTAGCTACGGATGAGGCACTGGGTCTTATGTACACTACTATACAATACTATACAATACAATCTACAGTTATACTATGTGTCCTTATGCTAGCGTGCTATATCCATCTATTTACTATACAAGAACCACTTGCGTGTTCATGCTAAAGTGACTGTTAGTGTGTGAGCGTATACAGTGTGTGTGTTGTGTGTGTGCTCATGTGTGCTTGTGCGTGGAGAGTTCAGTGTTCAGGGCTCTGATGGCCTGGGGGAAGAAGCTGAGCCGAAGTCTCTCTGTCCTAGTTACTGGTGTTCGCAGGCGTTTGCCTGACCTCAGCAGCTTGAACAGGCTGTTGTTGGGGTGGTGAGGGTCTTTCATTATTCTGCAGGCTCTGGATTTGCACCTCTTGTTGTATAGAACCTGCAGGGGTGGTAGTGCAATACCCGTGGTACGCTCTGCTGAGCGCACCACTCTCTGTAGGGCCTTCCTGTCCTGTGCCGTGCTGTTTCCATACCAGGCAGTGATGTTTCCAGTCAAGATGCTCTCTATGTGTTGTCAAGTTATTGTTATAAGGACCCCAGTCCAAGCTACAACAGTCTGCATTCCCTTAACAATTGTTTGTATTGAGCCGTATTGTATTGTACCCATTCTGCAATCTGTTAAATAAAGTTTACATCCATTCATTCTGCTAGCATTAAGGATTGCATGAGCAGCGGGCTAACGTGAGCTAACGTTAGCTACCAGACCCTGTTAGCTCAGAGCTCCTCTTTCAATCTTAACAAGCATTAAACAAAATGGCCCAGTCATCTATTCACCTTTGTTTAATGCATGAGGCGTTGTCTAATGTTATCTAGCTACTGATAGCTCATGATATCATCAGTTTGGTGCTGGCTGGCTAACGTGAGCTAACGTTAGCTGCTAGCCACAATGCTATACTGTTATAATGGCATATTCCTATCGCGTTAGCATGTAAGCTAACAAAATCGACGCCGATGAGACTAAACTCCGCTCTTGGTGGTCAATTGTGTTGATGTTAGTTTTGTTTCATCAACAAATGAGAGGCAGAACACACAGTGAATGTATCCGTTTTGTTTATTGCACTTGTATAGCACTTTCTTTGATGAAAAATAAATGCTTCATTGGCTAAAATGGCTCACGGAGGCATTTAAAGATGGTGGCTTGTTGATATTTTTTTGCAGGAAGTGTATTGGCACATTCAAGTTCTGATTGGTTGAAAATTGCCTTCATGTTCGCCACCTACTGCCACCTACTGCTTTGGCATTGCACTACATCACTGTGCTCAGGAGGCAAAACGAATGTCTAACTCGGCTACCGCTACGTTGCGACCTGGAAAGCGAAACTCCATCTTGAAAACGAAACGAACACCCTAGGCGTAACTCCAGCCTCAGGTGGTAGAGGCGCTGCTTCGCCTTCTTTACGACTGAGTCTGTGTGTGTTGTCCATGTCAGGTCCTCTGAGATGTGGACCCCCAGGTACTTGAAGCTGCTCACCCTGTCCACGGTAGCCCCGTTTATCCACAGTGGTGTGTGTGTCCCCAAAGATGCTCAGATACACGGTGAATGGAGACCTTTATATTGCTTCCTGTAGCGTGACCTCATGGCTGGTAAGTGCGTGACAGCTTCCTGTAGCGTGACCTCATGGCTGGTAAGTGCGTGACCGCTTCCTGTAGCATGACCTCATGGTAGGGCTGGGCGATATGGCCTAAAAATAAAATCTCCGATTTTTTTCACACCACATCCGATTTACGATTTTAATCGATTTTTTTCTCTTAAAAACTAGAAGCGCCAAGGAAATCATTCAAATAAGCTTTGTTTTTATTTGAGACAAAAAAAGTATTAAACCAAGATGAATTTCCATATTGGGATTGAAGTGCAAACCCAACTTTCACCAATTCACTTAATATATATATATATGTAAACTCTCGATCAAACAAGAATGAATGTCCCTATTGGGATTAATAGTGCAAATCTAACTTTCACCACAACATCACTTTTTGTAAAATAAAAGGTGACTCCTAAAAAAATATATATATATATTTTTTTGAAAATCTATTCATTTTTTTTTTAAATCGTCCTAAATCATTCATTCGAATTAATTGATCAAATCGATTAATCGCCCAGCCCTACCTCATGGGTGGTGAGTGCGTGACAGCGCTGTGGCTGAAAATGACCTGTTTGGATGCTGGACCTAATGACAGAGCTGCTCTGCCAGAGCCGGCAGGCCATTCACATTCTTGTCCCCGAGAGAGAGAGAGAGAGAGAGAGAGAGAGAGAGGGTTCTCTTGTCCCCGAGAGAGAGAGGGTTCGGGTTCTCTTGTCCCCGAGAGAGAGAGAGAGAGATAGGGTTCGGGTTCTCTTGTCCCCGAGAGAGAGAGAGATGGGGTTCGGGTTCTCTTGTCCCAGAGAGAGAGAGAGATAGGGTTCGGGTTCTCTTGTCCCCGAGAGAGAGAGAGATAGGGTTCGGGTTCTCTTGTCCCCGAGAGAGAGAGAGAGAGAGAGGGTTCGGGTTCTCTTGTCCCCGAGAGAGAGAGAGGGTTCGGGTTCTCTTGTCCCCGAGAGAGAGAGAGAGAGGGTTCGGGTTCTCTTGTCCCCGAGAGAGAGAGAGAGAGAGAGGGTTCGGGTTCTCTTGTCCCCGAGAGAGAGAGAGAGAGAGGGTTCGGGTTCTCTTGTCCCCGAGAGAGAGAGAGAGAGAGAGAGGGTTCGGGTTCTCTTGTCCCCGAGAGAGAGAGAGAGAGAGAGAGAGGGTTCGGGTTCTCTTGTCCCCGAGAGAGAGAGAGAGAGGGTTCGGGTTCTCTTGTCCCCGAGAGAGAGAGAGAGAGAGAGAGAGAGGTCTGCGGGGAGAGAGAGAGGTTTGTGTGAGAAATGGGGTTTAGTGTTTTGGAATGACTTTGTGTCGCTGCTGCCACAAAACGCCACAATTCTGTTTCGTGCAGAATCGGATTGTGTGATGATGATGCCTGATGCCATGATGAAATTGCACCTGTATAACAGTATATCGGATCAGTATGGCTGAATCGGAACAAATGCACACGCACACGCACACACACACACACACAAATGCTCATATGCATTACATTTACATTTAGTCATTTAGCTGAAACGCTTTTATCCAAAGCGACTTACAAGTTCTGTACGACGAGTCATCAGGAAGGATATATGCTTATTATTCAGAGTTAATTAATTGTATTGGTTACACTGCTTATTTGTACTTTTTCTACTGTACTATAATTTGATTGCCTATATTTATATCTTTTACAATGCCCATAACTCCCCCATGCTGCCCATACCTCCCCCATGCTGCCCATACCTCCCCCATGCTGCCCATGCCTCCCCCATGCTGCCCATGCCTCCCCCATGCTGCCCATACCTCCCCCATGCTGCCCATACCTCCCCCATGCTGCCCATACCTCCCCCATGCTGCCCCATGCTGCCCATACCTCCCCCATGCTGCCCATACCTCCCCCATGCTGCCCATACCTCCCCCATGCTGCCCATACCTCCTCCATGCTGCCCATACCTCCCCCATGCTGCCCATACCTCCCCCATGCTGCCCATAACTCCCCCATGCTGCCCATACCTCCCCCATGCTGCCCATACCTCCCCCATGCTGCCCATACCTCCCCCATGGATGCTGCCTGGGATCTCCCCCAGCGGATCACTAAAGGAACGTCCTCCTACTACGACTGAACTAAAGGCTTTTGGCAGGTTTTCCTTCCAGCCTGAAAGCAAACATCCTAGTAGACACACATTGATTCAATGTCGTCATTGGGTTCCAGTCGCTCTGTCTGTGCGTTTGTCTGCCTGCCTGCCTGCCTGCCTGTCTGTCTGTCTGTCTGTCTGTCTGTCTGTCTGTCTGTCTGTCTGTCTGTCTGTCTGTCTGTCTGTCTGTCTGCCTGCCTGCCTGTCTGTCTGTCTGTCTGTCTGCCTGCCTGCCTGTCTGCCTGCCTGCCTGCCTGCGTACTGTTGGCCTGCGAGGGGAAGGAAAGAGACCACACAGAGACAGACAGAGGGGGGTGGGTGGGTGTGTGGGCAGGGCTGGTGGTTGGGGGGTGGGGGGGCGGGGGGGGGCAGGGCTGGGGGGGAGCTGAAATGCCGTCCTGCTGTGAGACAGTGTTTCTGGCACAACTCCTCACACAGACCATATGGGGTGACGGCTTGGGTTTCTTTTTATACCGCGAGCCGCGTCAAAACAAACGCGCACAACAAGGGCACAGTTTGCGGTCGTACCGCGAGGCAGACACACGTCTGCCGGGGCTGCTCCTCAGTAGGGATCGGTTTTCGTCGCTTCGTCGTTAAATGATAATAATGTGTATATTATATATATATTTGAGAGGGGGACCCTATTAACTGTTCCACCACCGGACGGCATGTCGAGTACAGGTAGCTAGCTAGCTGGCCAGGTAGGGTTAGGGTTAGGGTTAGACATGTGGAGTACAGGTAGCTAGCTAGCTGGCCAGGTTAGGGTTAGGGTTAGACATGTCGAGTACAGGTAGCTAGCTAGCTGGCCAGGTAGGGTTAGGGTTAGACATGTGGAGTACAGGTAGCTAGCTAGCTGGCCAGGTAGGGTTAGGGTTAGGGTTAGACATGTGGAGTACAGGTAGCTAGCTAGCTGGCCAGGTAGGGTTAGGGTTAGGGTTAGACATGTCGAGTACAGGTAGCTAGCTAGCTGGCCAGGTAGGGTTAGGGTTAGGGTTAGACATGTCGAGTACAGGTAGCTAGCTAGCTGGCCAGGTAGCGTAAAACAGTCTGTTCCCAGCTGGGAGGACAGAAAAGAAAGATGCAGAAAGAGACCGGAGATGTTTCATTGTCGCAAAGTTGGTCATGTTGTTTCACTAAGTTCAACACGTTTCAAGCACCAGTGATGTAACGTTCGCTAGCGTTAGCTTGTTAGCTTGTTAGCGATGGCGGCTGCCAGCTAGCTTGCTTGTTGGATTATCTCACGTTTGCTATTGAGTTAAAAACAAAAATGTACG
>NC_140173.1:153152322-153174822 GCF_963971535.1 Notolepis coatsorum | reverse complement strand
CTCGGGGAGACGGCCGCGTCGGTGAAGCACTGCTGCCCTGCTGCGGCCTGCAGGATTAACTGCTGCCCTGCTGCGGCCTGCAGGATTAACTGCTGCCCTGCTGCGGCCTGCAGGATTAACTGCTGCCCTGCTGCGGCCTTCAGGATTAACTGCTGCCCTGCTGCGGCCTTCAGGATCAACTGCTGCCCTGCTGCGGCCTTCAGGATCAACTGCTGCCCTGCTGCGGCCTGCAGGATTAACTGCTGCCCTGCTGCGGCCTGCAGGATTAACTGCTGCCCTGCTGCGGCCTGCAGGATTAACTGCTGCCCTGCTGCGGCCTGCAGGATTAACTGCTGCCCTGCTGCGGCCTGCAGGATTAACTGCTGCCCTGCTGCGGCCTGCAGGATTAACTGCTGCCCTGCTGCGGCCTGCAGGATTAACTGCTGCCCTGCTGCGGCCTTCAGGATTAACTGCTGCCCTGCTGCGGCCTTCAGGATCAACTGCTGCCCTGCTGCGGCCTGCAGGATTAACTGCTGCCCTGCTGCGGCCTTCAGGATTAACTGCTGCCCTGCTGCGGCCTGCAGGATTAACTGCTGCCCTGCTGCGGCCTGCAGGATTAACTGCTGCCCTGCTGCGGCCTGCAGGATTAACTGCTGCCCTGCTGCGGCCTTCAGGATTAACTGCTGCCCTGCTGCGGCCTGCAGGATTAACTGCTGCCCTGCTGCGGCCTGCAGGATTAACGCGACCCGTTTCGCTGCCGCCACAGAGGATAATGGAGGACAATGGAGGATAATGGAGGACAATGGAGGACAATGGAGGACAATGGAGGACAATGTAGGATAATGGAGGACAATGGAGGATAATGGAGGACAAGTCTGACAATGTCACGACAGTAAGGCTGTTTCCCCGAAGCCTGTTTTTGGGATGCGAACTTTGTCAGGGTTTTTCCAACGGACGTTCGAACCTTCGTTTTTAATTAAAAAAAATCTTTAAAAAATCGTATTATTATTATTATCTAACTAAATCCTCAATTTGAATAAAGTGATTAATCGGATTAAATGAGTATTTTTTCTTTATTAAATCAACTTTCTTTAATGAATATAACTATCAGTTTTTAATACTATAATATTAGCGTAGCCTAATCTTTATCTGCAACTGTGAAGAAAATAGACGCATACAAAAGATATATACGGAAAAAAAACCTTTTTTAATAAAAAAATTAGAATGTTGATTTTGAATGCCAACGTAACGCAACAAACGGTTGAATGTTTGGGCTCAGCCCTACAGGACGGAGAGGCTCGAGAGATTGGACGAAAAATTTGGAAATTCTGTGAAATCCGGACCGTTAAAAAAAAAGTGGCCTGATTTTCCCGCCTGTGGGTTGGATGGAATGCGGTTGGAGGCGTGGCTTTGGGAGAGTAGGGCGGGACATGTGGCGCTAAAAACGCACTTGGATTCACTTGATTTTAGTTTGTAATATCTTCAGAGGTGGAAAGAGACCGAGGGGGAGGGTTTGAAGAAGCCTTTTGTGTGGTCGGTCATCGCTGCCTCTGGGCGTGACGAGACGAGGACGACACAAATAAACGGAGAGAGAGGGAGAGTTTGAACGAGCCTTTATTGTAACGGTGCTAATAAATAAAGGTGCTTACAGCTCGCATGACGATGCTATGTACACAGACTATTGACAATAAAGAGAGAGAGAGAGAGAGAGGGAGAGAGAGAGAGCGGGAGAGAGAGAGGGAGAGGGAGAGTTTGTTTTGTTTATTTAGGATCCCCATTAGACGTTGCCCTGGAAACGACTGGTCTCCCTGGGGTCCTCACACAAGACACGATAAAATATAACCATCACATGACGTATGTTCACACAGTTAGAATTATCAATGAAAACTATTGAAGTGAAAAAAAGATACAGTATACATTGGAAGTTCTCTCACCAGAATAACATTTTTAGTTAAGCACCACAGTTAGGCTATAGTCGGCCATCGGAGAGAATGTCACATCATATAAAGTCCGAACTGATTTCTTTCTGAATAATCGCTGTTCTTAATTTCTGATCTTAATTTTATTAAATTTGAACTGATCTTACTTGTAATCTGTGTTAAATACAGTGGTAGTCTGTTCCAGTTTGACATAGTTCTATACATTACAGTTGTCTTTAAAGCATTGGTTACCGTCTGTAGTGTGGTAGTGAAGGGGTTAACCTTCTGTGGTGTGGTAGTGAAAGGGTTAACCGTCTGTAGTGTGGTAGTGAAGGGGTTAACCTTCTGTGGTGTGTTAGTGAAAGGGTTAATCTTCTGTAGTGTGGTAGTGAAGGGGTTAACCTTCTGTGGTGTGGTAGTGAAAGGGTTAACCGTCTGTAGTGTGGTAGTGAAGGGGTTAACCTTCTGTGGTGTGTTAGTGAAAGGGTTAACCTTCTGTAGTGTGGTAGTGAAGGGGTTAACCTTCTGTGGTGTGGTAGTGAAAGGGTTAACCTTCTGTAGTGTGGTAGTGAAAGGGTTAACCTTCTGTAGTGTGGTAGTGAAAGGTTAACCGTCTGTAGTGTGGTAGTGAAAGGGTTAACCTTCTGTAGTGTGGTAGTGAAAGGTTAACCTTCTGTAGTGTGGTAGTGACAGGGTTAACCTTCTGTAGTGTGGTAGTGACAGGGTTAACATTCTGTAGCGTGGTAGTGAAAGGTTAACCTTCTGTAGTGTGGTAGTGAAAGGGTTAACCTTCTGTAGTGTGGTAGTGAAAGGTTAACCGTCTGTAGTGTGGTAGTGAAAGGGTTAACCTTCTGTAGTGTGGTAGTGAAAGGTTAACCGTCTGTAGTGTGGTAGTGAAAGGGTTAACCTTCTGTAGTGTGGTAGTGAAAGGTTAACCGTCTGTAGTGTGGTAGTGAAAGGTTAACCGTATGTAGTGTGGTAGTGAAAGGGTTAACCTTCTGTAGTGAAAGGGTTAAGGGAAGCGTGCAGCGTTTAGTAAAAGCATGTCTCGTATCATAATGATGTCCGTCGCTTGTGTCTGGTGATCGGTGCTAATGGGCTGAGAGGAGACTGAGTGTTCCGTGGGGCCTGGGGGGGGTTCAGGGGGGGGGTGGGGGAGATAAACACTGCAGAGGGAGGAGTTGTATGAACCAGCCAGATCTCTCTTAAGGCGAGACAGTACCCCCTAATAGGCAAACAAATATTTTAATAGATATTACTATGAAACTTTCCCAGTTTGTTATGTACATAAAAGATGTATTGCACGTTTTCAGAATCTTATGTTTATTATATGCAAATGTGGCACTTCCTCATTAAATATGCTTACATTTGCATGTATCGCCAAGTCTCGCATCACCGACATGGATAATGCCAGATTCAAAAACTTGGTTTCATTTTGTTGATGCATTCAAAAAGAAACTTTTTCCAGAGGGGATTGTGGCGATGTCCTCTTATCAGCCCATAGTATACATCGGGAAATACTGTCTATTGTCATAAAGAAAATATCGATTTTCGCCTAGTTTTGGTATAAAATGTATGAATGATAACAAACCCTTCTGTAATTAGAAGCAGGATATGGATGGGAAGAGATGTGGAAAGTTTGGTGTGTAGGTATTGGGGAAATGGGGTTCCGTGTCTTTGTGTGTAAGTAAAATGCATAAAAACTAGTTTTTGAGAAAACGCCCTCAAAGTTCTGTATTATAATTGTGATCTATGGACACAATCAGACTAAATTAAGTAAAATAAACAACTAATTGTCTGTTTTCGATATTTTATTGCCACTAGTTTGAAATAAGACATGTTAAGGAAGCAAAATATAACAATCTCTATCGTAGAAAGCAAAAAGCTGTTTTCGGGGATACTGTCTCGCCTTAAAACACATAAATAAAGTACTTAAATCAACTATAGGAAAAAGGGTAAATAATGTATGTTATGTTATAGCTATACCGTAATATATTTTTACGTTTTTGTATCTGCGAAAGTCCAAGAAGAAAAAACGGCGCAATTGTGAGTCAAGTCAAGTCAGTTTTATTTGTATAGCACATTTCCAGGCAGCGGCAGCTTCACAAGCAAGTTGATAAAAACAAAATAGTGTGAGGCAAGGTATAAGATTAAAAGAAAAAAAACATAGCAAAGCAATGAAAGCAACAAAAACAAAACAATATGGTGCAAGTTATAGGATTAAAAACATAATAAAGCAATGAAAGTAATAAAAACTGGTAGGACACAGTAAAACAAAGAGGATAAAAGGGCCAGGGGTCTAGTGGTGGTTAAGTAGGGGGGAAGGCCAAGGAGAACAGGTAGGTTTTCAAGAGTGATTTAAAAGCCTGTACGGTCTGGGCAGTCCGTACGCTGAGGGGGAGGCTGTTCCACAGTCTAGGCGCTGCGGTGGAGAAGGCTCTGTCTCCCCTAGTCTTGAGCCTGGTTCTGGGTACCACCAATAGCATCTGGTCAGCTGATCTGAGGGATCGGTGGGGGGTGTGGCGGTGCAGGAGCTCGGACAGATAGGAGGGAGCCGTGCCATTTAATGATTTAAAAACATTTAGGGCTAATTTAAAATTGATCCTGAAGCTAACAGGCAGCCAGTGGAGCGAGGCCAAAACTGGGCTGATGTGTTCGTGTTTTCTTGTTTTGGTGAGGAGGCGCGCGGCTGCGTTCTGCACCAGTTGTAGGCGGCGGAGGAGGGACTTGTCGATGCCCGTGTACAGAGCATTGCAGTAGTCGAGGCGAGTGGTGACAAAGGCATGTATCACCGTCTCTAGGTTACTTTGGGAGAGGTATGCCTTTGTCTTCGCCAGGAGTCTAAGGTGGTAAAAGCTGTTTTTAACTACAGCGCTGACCTGTTTGTCGAATTTAAAATTGCTGTCGAAGATGACCCCGAGGTTCCTGAATGGAACTAACCATGCTGGCGGGGGCGGGGGTGCACTCACTACTAACCCTAACCTTAACCACACGGTTAAACCTTAAACTAACCCTAACCCTATCTTAATGTTAAAACAAACCATCATCATAGTATCGCTGTGTTTGTATCAGGGTGGGTGGGTGTCTTGGTCTAGTGGTGAGCTCAATCAATCAATCAATCAATCAAATCCTTTATTTAACCAGATAAGCATCATTGAGATTAAAATCTTTTTTTCAAGAGCGATCTGGCCAACAAGCGAGGCAGCAGAACGTTTCAACATAAAAAAAGAACATCACAATAAAATACAGATAAAACATTCACAGCCAGCTCCAATTTCAGGCAAGTTATCAAACACAGTTGCACTCTGTCCGAGGGAACTGAGTTCGTAGGATTTTAAAATGGCTTTGAATTCTCCGAGGGTGGTGACCAGTCCTGGTAAGTTTAGGTCCTCCTGTATCTTGTTCCAGGATGAAGGAGCAGCAGCATATTTAAAAGCCCTTTCTCCCCCCATTCAGTTCTCATATGGGGAACATCCAGTTGTAGAGCCGCTTGAGAACGAAGGGCGTGCTTGTGTTGCTTACAAGTTTCCCTGCCCTGAAGTCACCCCCTCCGGGTGCCCCTCCTGCTTGATCACCCTCCCTCTCTTTGTAGCCCACCGTCCTGAATCGTCTCATCTTCTTACTCCCTTTCCGTCAAGAGCAATTAACCGGAAAGGTCGCTTTTAAGGGGTTCACTTGATCTCGTTAGCGAGTGGAGTGAACGTGGCGGTCGCAGGGGAAGGGGGAGGCGCCGCGCCGCTCTTTGCGTTAGAAGATAACACGACGAGGAGTGACGGGAGCGACGGAAGGACGGGTACGATCTTTGTTTCGTTTCATTACGTTTCATTTCAAACCTTTTATTTAAACTCGAAAGGCAACTGAGGTTTCCCTCGTTTACCGTCACGTCGAGTGCACGTAAAGGAACGGGCAGAAAAAAACATAAAACCACACGGGCGTATAAAATCGTAACGTTAAGACGACAAGGCGAGGGGAAAAAGCACGGATTTGGTCGAGTGAGGTGGCGTTTCGAAAGGCGGCAAATTGAAGTTTCTAACGGTATAGTACGTGATCGGTGGAAAATGCAGCCCGAGCCGCTGGACGTCCCACGAATGCACGCTAAGAGGTTAAGGACCAGCCAGTCACTACAACGGGATTCCATAGGTTCCAAAATTCCATTCCAATAATGATGTAGTGTAAGGAGGTAGCTTACCTAAGAAAATGAACAAATACCAGTGTTTGTTGTGCCTCTCCATCCGAGAGGACAAACCGACCTCATAAAGGACACAGTGATGAGTGTCGTATCTATCATCATTAGTGATAAATCTGAGGGCAGAGGGATTTAAGCTACTTCCTGTTGACATGAGCCAGTGTCTTCTTCGTGGGTTATTATTTGTGGCGGGGAGCTGGGAAGATACACATAGTTACCAGCAGGAAGGTGTGGACCTGCAATGCAGAAAGCACGGGTAATATGTTATTTTTTTTTATCCACTTTTTCTCCCATTTTAAATTTTTCTCCCATCCCCAATTTCGTATCATCCAATTCAACCCTCCCCTGTCTCGAACGCTGTTTCTTGCCTCCCACAAGCCGGCTGCAATGTGGACGAAGTCATACATAGCACGAGTCCCCTCCGGTACTCGAGGTAACAGCAGTCGCATCTTTTCACCTGCGCGGCGCAATCTTTCAGCGTCAGGGGTCTGCGCTTTGGAGGGGCGCTGCCCCCGTCGCTTCCTGATTCTACTGCGCAGGCGCACCAACCAACCTGTATGAGTCGCTGTCCACAACGCCCGATCCCCACCCATCAGTTTCCCACCCCCTAATACGGCCAATGTGTATTAGTGCGGACGACCAGCTAAACTGAAAGCAATGTGGAGCGCTGGGCTCGAACAGGCGAACCCAGCGTCTCCAGCATTCGTGGTGAGCGCCTTGCCCACTGCACCACATAGCCGCCCATCAGGTAATATGTTATTTAGTCAATTTGAGAAATCCAATAATGGTGTGCTATATATTATATATATCTCTGAGGGCAGAGTGGTAGATGGAGTCCAGGGATTTAAGGGTTGATGCCGCATGATGACACAAACCTAACCCATGATAAAAGGTAAATGGTGCATTTATATACAGCAGCTTTTATCCAAAGCGCTTTACAACCTGTTCCTCACATTCGACCCGCTCACTCACTCACACGACACTCACACACCGACGGCAGAATAGGTGCCAGCCTGCTCATCCGGAGCAATTAGGGGGTTAAGCGTCTTGCTAAGCGTCTAATCCGGGAACCTCCGGATTACCAGACGACCGCTCTACCTCCCGAGCCTCTGTCGCCCCCCCCATATGTTGCCCCATGATGTTGTGACTGAGTGATTATTGATTATTAGTGATTAACCCTAACCTTGAGCCACCTTGAGCCACCCGGTAATAAGTCTTCCAGTAAAGTTCTTAAAGTATCTTCTCACGGAGGGACTGTCCGCGCTGTTGTTGTTTTCTCTATAGACCTGTTCGCTGTATACAGACATACCGCGTTCCAGCCAATCGGCGACACCAACTGGGTCACGTGACTACAGACATACTGCGTTCCAGCCAATCGGCGACACCAACTGGGTCACGTGACTACAGACATACCGCGTTCCAGCCAATCGGCGACACCAACTGGGTCACGTGACTACAGACATACTGCGTTCCAGCCAATCGGCGATACCAACTGAGTCACGTGACTACAGACATACCGCATTCGAGCCAATCAGCGACACCAACTGAGTCACGTGACTACAGACATACTGCGTTCCAGCCAATCGGCGATACCAACTGGGTCACGTGTAGGGTTGGTTGGGCATCATTTGGATTTGAACGATTCCGGTTCCGATTCCGGTTCTCCATATCGATTCCTGTTCTAAACGATTCTCGGTTCCGATTCTTTGAGGTACAGGTCACAGCTTATTTCGCAGGAGAATTTATATTTTTTTGAAAAATCTAAAAGAAATGTCATACTATTCACATTTTCAGTTGACTTGATACAGTTTAATTTGGTTGCTGTACTGTAACTAGGGTATTAATGAACAAAGTAAATATTCATTTTTTTAAGAATCGAAATTAAGAATCGAAATGCAAATATGTTACTTCCGGTTCCAGAACCGGAAGTTAGGAACCGGTTCCTATTAGAACCGGTTTTCGGTGCCCAACTCTAGTCACATGACTAAGTTGTCCCCTACCTGCGCGAGCTGCTGCGCTAAAAAAAGTACGACGGGGCTCTATGGAGAAACCATGACACTCCCCTGACTATAAGTATAATGGAGCTCTATGGAGAAACCATGACACTCCCCTGACTATAAGTATAATGGAGCTCTATGGAGAAACCATGACACTCCCCTGACTAACAGTATAATGGAGCTCTATGGAGAAACCATGACACTCCCCTGACTAACAGTATAATGGAGCTCTATGGAGAAACCATGACACTCCCCTGACTAAAAGTATAATGGAGCTCTATGGAGAAACCATGACACTCCCCTGACTAAAAGTATAATGGAGCTCTATGGAGAAACCATGACACTCCCCTGACTATAAGTATAATGGAGCTCTATGGAGAAACCATGACACTCCCCTGACTATAAGTATAATGGAGCTCTATGGAGAAACCATGACACTCCCCTGACTAACAGTATAATGGAGCTCTATGGAGAAACCATGACACTCCCCTGACTAAAAGTGGTTTCAAACAAAAAAACTGTTAGATGTCATTTAGCCAAATCAGCAGCATGGCTAACAAATGCAAATATATTGTAGTCTGCCCCGTTGTTCTGACCAGGATTACGTTCCTTTTGCCCCTTTGATGCGCTGAGTCTGCGTGGACAGAGAACAGGTCTATAGACACTGAGTCTGACGTGGACAGAGAACAGGTCTATAGACACTGAGTCTGACGTGGACAGAGAACAGGTCTATAGACACTGAGTCTGATGTGGACAGAGAACAGGTCTATAGACACTGAGTCTGACCTGGACAGAGAACAGGTCTATAGACACTGAGTCTGACGTGGACAGAGAACAGGTCTATAGACACTGAGTCTGACGTGGACAGAGAACAGGTCTATAGACACTGAGTCTGACGTGGACAGAGAACAGGTCTATAGACACTGAGTCTGACGTGGACAGAGAACAGGTCTATAGACACTGAGTCTGACGTGGACAGAGAACAGGTCTATAGACACTGAGTCTGACGTGGACAGAGAACAGGTCTATAGACACTGAGTCTGACGTGGACAGAGAACAGGTCTATAGACACTGAGTCTGACGTGGACAGAGAACAGGTCTATAGACACTGAGTCTGACGTGGACAGAGAACAGGTCTATAGACACTGAGTCTGACGTGGACAGAGAACAGGTCTATAGACACTGAGTCTGACGTGGACAGAGAACAGGTCTATAGACACTGAGTCTGACGTACTGGACAGAGAACAGGTCTATAGACACCGAGTCTGACGTGGACAGAGAACAGGTCTATAGACACTGAGTCTGACCTGGACAGAGAACAGGTCTATAGACACTGAGTCTGACGTGGACAGAGAACAGGTCTATAGACACTGAGTCTGACGTGGACAGAGAACAGGTCTATAGACACTGAGTCTGACGTGGACAGAGAACAGGTCTATAGACACTGAGTCTGACGTGGACAGAGAACAGGTCTATAGACACTGAGTCTGACGTGGACAGAGAACAGGTCTATAGACACTGAGTCTGACGTGGACAGAGAACAGGTCTATAGACACTGAGTCTGACGTACTGGACAGAGAACAGGTCTATAGACACCGAGTCTGACGTGGACAGAGAACAGGTCTATAGACACTGAGTCTGACGTGGACAGAGAACAGGTCTATAGACACTGAGTCTGACGTGGACAGAGAACAGGTCTATAGACACTGAGTCTGACGTGGACAGAGAACAGGTCTATAGACACTGAGTCTGACGTGGACAGAGAACAGGTCTATAGACACTGAGTCTGACGTGGACAGAGAACAGGTCTATAGACACCGAGTCTGACGTGGACAGAGAACAGGTCTATAGACACTGAGTCTGACGTGGACAGAGAACAGGTCTATAGACACTGAGTCTGACGTGGACAGAGAACAGGTCTATAGACACTGAGTCTGACGTGGACAGAGAACAGGTCTATAGACACTGAGTCTGACCTGGACAGAGAACAGGTCTATAGAGCAACACACTGAACAGGTCTATGCTGATGAAACCAGGCCCTACTCGTGACTGTTCGCCCGGTCCTGCATTATTCAGTGGCTCGCTCTTGTGTCTGGACTGGAGGCTGAGCAGGGGGGGGGGGTTCTGAACACGAGAACGAGAATATATTACTCCGAACCTAATGTATTCCACCACAGGAGGGACGGTATATCCTCTGTGAATTAATGTACCGCAATGTTGCATAGTTTCGACTCGAGGCCAATTTTTTTTCCCCCCGCTTAGAAATTGTATGGAAATCACGTTTTGGTTTTAAATGGCTCCCGAACTGCTTGATTTGCCCCTGAGATCCTTTCCTCCGCCTCTGGGAACTCGCTGCCCCTTCACCTTTCACCAAGTGCGAGATGAAAGGGTTGTCTCTTTACACAAGCGGTGTCTCCTTTCACAGGGGGGGTGTGCCTGGCTGGCCGCGGGCTCGGAGCGCTGCGCCGATGCTCATACCTCTCCCAGATGGCAGCTTATTAGCCGCGACACCCCCTCGCTGCGTCTTACTGAGGGTTAAATGGCCCACCCTGTCCTGAGCGAGCAGCAGAGGTCGAAGGTCACGACCTCTCTGTTAACTAGCCCCCCTCGGGGTCACGGAGCTCGAGGCTGGAGCCTCATAAAGCCGCTTACTCCAGCTGTTTCTCGCTCGGAGGCCAGTGGTGGAGGAAGTACACACGGTTCCTTTACTTGAGTAAAAGTAGAAATACTCAGATAAATGAGTACTCTGGTCAAAGTAAAAGTCCTCCATTAAAATTCTAAGTAAAAGTAGAGAAGTATTTGCTATTGAATGTACTTGCGTATCTAAAGTAAAAGTACACATTCTACATGACGTTTGTGTATCCATTGACCTCTATAGGTGATGTTAAAGTGGTATGTGGTCCAGTTATGCTGCTCTGATTAAAGGTTGTGTTAAAGTGGTATGTGGTCCAGTTATGCTGCTCTGATTAAAGGTTGTGTTAAAGTGGTATGTGGTCCAGTTATGCTGCTCTGATTAAAGGTGATGTTAAAGTGGTATGTGGTCCAGTTATGCTGCTCTGATTACAGGTTGTGTTAAAGTGGTATGTGGTCCAGTTATGCTGCTCTGATTAAAGGTGATGTTAAAGTGGTATGTGGTCCAGTTATGCTGCTCTGATTAAAGGTGATGTTAAAGTGGTATGTGGTCCAGTTATGCTGCTCTGATTAAAGGTGATGTTAAAGTGGTATGTGGTCCAGTTATGCTGCTCTGATTACAGGTTGTGTTAAAGTGGTATGTGGTCCAGTTATGCTGCTCTGATTAAAGGTGATGTTAAAGTGGTATGTGGTCCAGTTATGCTGCTCTGATTAAAGGTGATGTTAAAGTGGTATGTGGTCCAGTTATGCTGCTCTGATTAAAGGTGATGTTAAAGTGGTATGTGGTCCAGTTATGCTGCTCTGATTACAGGTTGTGTTAAAGTGGTATGTGGTCCAGTTATGCTGCTCTGATTAAAGGTTGTGTTAAAGTGGTATGTGGTCCAGTTATGCTGCTCTGATTAAAGGTTGTGTTAAAGTGGTATGTGGTCCAGTTATGCTGCTCTGATTAAAGGTTGTGTTAAAGTGGTATGTGGTCCAGTTATGCTGCTCTGATTAAAGGTGATGTTAAAGTGGTATGTGGTCCAGTTATGCTGCTCTGATTAAAGGTGATGTTAAAGTGGTATGTGGTCCAGTTATGCTGCTCTGATTACAGGTTGTGTTAAAGTGGTATGTGGTCCAGTTATGCTGCTCTGATTAAAGGTTGTGTTAAAGTGGTATGTGGTCCAGTTATGCTGCTCTGATTAAAGGTTGTGTTAAAGTGGTATGTGGTCCAGTTATGCTGCTCTGATTAAAGGTTATGTTAAAGTGGTATGTGGTCCAGTTATGCTGCTCTGATTAAAGGTTGTGTTAAAGTGGTATGTGGTCCAGTTATGCTGCTCTGATTAAAGGTGATGTTAAAGTGGTATGTGGTCCAGTTATGCTGCTCTGATTAAAGGTGATGTTAAAGTGGTATGTGGTCCAGTTATGCTGCTCTGATTACAGGTTGTGTTAAAGTGGTATGTGGTCCAGTTATGCTGCTCTGATTAAAGGTGATGTTAAAGTGGTATGTGGTCCAGTTATGCTGCTCTGATTAAAGGTGATGTTAAAGTGGTATGTGGTCCAGTTATGCTGCTCTGATTACAGGTTGTGTTAAAGTGGTATGTGGTCCAGTTATGCTGCTCTGATTAAAGGTTGTGTTAAAGTGGTATGTGGTCCAGTTATGCTGCTCTGATTAAAGGTTGTGTTAAAGTGGTATGTGGTCCAGTTATGCTGCTCTGATTAAAGGTTATGTTAAAGTGGTATGTGGTCCAGTTATGCTGCTCTGATTAAAGGTTGTGTTAAAGTGGTATGTGGTCCAGTTATGCTGCTCTGATTAAAGGTTATGTTAAAGTGGTGTGTGGTCCAGTTATGCTGCTCTGATTAAAGGTTATGTTAAAGTGGTATGTGGTCCAGTTATGCTGCTCTGATTAAAGGTTGTGTTAAAGTGGTATGTGGTCCAGTTATGCTGCTCTGATTAAAGGTGATGTTAAAGTGGTATGTGGTCCAGTTATGCTGCTCTGATTAAAGGTTGTGTTAAAGTGGTATGTGGTCCAGTTATGCTGCTCTGATTAAAGGTTGTGTTAAAGAGATATGTGGTCCAGTTATGCTGCTCTGATTAAAGGTGATGTTAAAGTGGTATGTGGTCCAGTTATGCTGCTCTGATTAAAGGTGATGTTAAAGTGGTATGTGGTCCAGTTATGCTGCTCTGATTAAAGGTTGTGTTAAAGTGGTATGTGGTCCAGTTATGCTGCTCTGATTAAAGGTGATGTTAAAGTGGTATGTGGTCCAGTTATGCTGCTCTGATTAAAGGTTGTGTTAAAGTGGTCTGGTCCAGTTATGCTGCTCTGATTAAAGGTTATGTTAAAGTGGTATGTGGTCCAGTTATGCTGCTCTGATTAAAGGTGATGTTAAAGTGGTATGTGGTCCAGTTATGCTGCTCTGATTAAAGGTTATGTTAAAGTGGTATGTGGTCCAGTTATGCTGCTCTGATTAAAGGTGATGTTAAAGTGGTATGTGGTCCAGTTATGCTGCTCTGATTAAAGGTGATGTTAAAGTGGTATGTGGTCCAGTTATGCTGCTCTGATTACGTCCTCTTGAAGTTGACAGGCTGTGAAAGTATATGATCTTCATACATTTTCTATTTTGTATATTATGTTATGTTTTCTATGCAAAATCTTCAAAGTAACTAGTAACTGATGGGTTCAGATAAATGTAGTAGAGTAAAAAAGTATAACGTTCCCTGTACACTACACAACACTACACAACATATTACACCGTTGTGTAGTGTAGTGTCGTGTTGTGTTGTGTCGTGTTGTGTTGTGTAGTGTAGTGTAGTGTAGTGTAGTGTAGTGTTGTGTAGTGTAGTGTCGTGTAGACCATCGCACAGAGGTGTAATATGCAATTTAAATAAATATCGGCTCTACCACCGATTTTATAAAAAATTAAATATACATTTTGGGTGACTGCAGAAAAACGTTTGAATTCTCGGGGCAAACGCCTACAAAACACGCTAAGCCGCCCAGACCCCCGTCAGACGAGTCGAGTGGTCTCGTCGGGGGTCGGGCGGTTACGACGCGCGGCCCGTCGTAAACCTACACAACCAGGCGGCCTGTGATTGTGCTTCTTTACAGCCTATTTCTGCCTTCACTGATTGTCTGCCACTGTTTTGTCAGAGGGAGTTTAACGGCCATGATTGGAGGATCAAGAGCAGGAGATGGGGTCAATATATGGCATCGGTGCGTTCCTGTTTCACAAGTGCTCTGCTCTGCCTGTGTGTTCTGACTACCGGCTCACCACAGAGGAGAACAGCATCCAGTCCAACTGCCTCTGGGAGAAATAAAGGTTTATATCCAACTCCAGCTCCTTTAGTAGCAACAGTGCTGCACTTTGCCACTAAGTAATCTACCTATATTACTACATACCTATAGGTAGGTACCTACTAGCAGCTACCTATATCACTACTTACTATGCTATTATGTCTCTACTACTATTAGAGATGGGTACCGAATTCGGTACTTTTGAGGTACCGAACCGAAACACGTCGGTACTACCGAGTATCGATTCAAGTGAGAAATATTTTTTTTTAACTTTTTTTATTATTATTTGTTTTTGCTTTTTTCTTTTTATGTCAACGTTCACACGCACAATATATGCTTACCTAGGATTTGACTTGATTCAACAACAAAGCAGTCGGAGCAATGGCAAGCCGAAAACGGTCGAAATTGTAGTTATATGAAGTTTGGGAAAAAAATTTCACAACTGAGGTAGGTAAATAAAAAAATTTGAGACTAAAGTACCGAAAAAAGGTACCGCTGGGTACCGGTATCGATTCATAGGTACCGGTACCGTATATGTTCAAATGTGAAAGGTACCCATCCCTAACTACTCTGCACGCAAGACTGTAGCACTCCGGGTCGACACTGTTTGACGAACAATGTTACTGACTCTTAGCTGCCAGAGTTGAACAACGTTACTGTGACGCTTAGCTGCCAGAGTTGAACAATGTTACTGACTCTTAGCTGCCAGAGTTGAACAATGTTACTGACTCTTAGCTGCCAGAGTTGAACAATGTTACTGACTCTTAGCTGCCAGAGTTGAACAACGTTACTGACTCTTAGCTGCCAGAGTTGAACAATGTTACTGACTCTTAGCTGCCAGAGTTGAACAATGTTACTGACTCTTAGCTGCCAGAGTTGAACAACGTTACTGACTCTTAGCTGCCAGAGTTGAACAATGTTACTGACTCTTAGCTGCCAGAGTTGAACAATGTTACTGACTCTTAGCTGCCAGAGTTGAACAATGTTACTGACTCTTAGCTGCCAGAGTTGAACAACGTTACTGACTCTTAGCTGCCAGAGTTGAACAATGTTACTGACTCTTAGCTGCCAGAGTTGAACAATGTTACTGACTCTTAGCTGCCAGAGTTGAACAATGTTACTGTGACTCTTAGCTGCCAGAGTTGAACAATGTTACTGACTCTTAGCTGCCAGAGTTGAACAACGTTACTGACTCTTAGCTGCCAGAGTTGAACAACGTTACTGACGCTTAGCTGCCAGAGTTGAACAACGTTACTGACTCTTAGCTGCCAGAGTTGAACAACGTTACTGTGACGCTTAGCTGCCAGAGTTGAACAATGTTACTGACTCTTAGCTGCCAGAGTTGAACAATGTTACTGTGACTCTTAGCTGCCAGAGTTGAACAATGTTACTGACTCTTAGCTGCCAGAGTTGAACAATGTTACTGACGCTTAGCTGCCAGAGTTGAACAATGTTACTGACGCTTAGCTGCCAGAGTTGAACAACGTTACTGACTCTTAGCTGCCAGAGTTGAACAATGTTACTGTGACTCTTAGCTGCCAGAGTTGAACAATGTTACTGACGCTTAGCTGCCAGAGTTGAACAACGTTACTGACTCTTAGCTGCCAGAGTTGAACAATGTTACTGACTCTTAGCTGCCAGAGTTGAACAATGTTACTGTGACTCTTAGCTGCCAGAGTTGAACAACGTTACTGACTCTTAGCTGCCAGAGTTGAACAATGTTACTGACTCTTAGCTGCCAGAGTTGAACAATGTTACTGACTCTTAGCTGCCAGAGTTGAACAATGTTACTGTGACTCTTAGCTGCCAGAGTTGAACAATGTTACTGACTCTTAGCTGCCAGAGTTGAACAACGTTACTGTGACTCTTAGCTGCCAGAGTTGAACAATGTTACTGACGCTTAGCTGCCAGAGTTGAACAATGTTACTGACTCTTAGCTGCCAGAGTTGAACAATGTTACTGACTCTTAGCTGCCAGAGTTGAACAATGTTACTGACTCTTAGCTGCCAGAGTTGAACAATGTTACTGACTCTTAGCTGCCAGAGTTGAACAATGTTACTGACTCTTAGCTGCCAGAGTTGAACAATGTTACTGTGACTCTTAGCTGCCAGAGTTGAACAACGTTACTGACGCTTAGCTGCCAGAGTTGAACAATGTTACTGACTCTTAGCTGCCAGAGTTGAACAACGTTACTGTGACTCTTAGCTGCCAGAGTTGAACAACGTTACTGTGACTCTTAGCTGCCAGAGTTGAACAACGTTACTGACTCTTAGCTGCCAGAGTTGAACAACGTTACTGACTCTTAGCTGCCAGAGTTGAACAACGTTACTGACTCTTAGCTGCCAGAGTTGAACAATGTTACTGTGACTCTTAGCTGCCAGAGTTGAACAACGTTACTGACTCTTAGCTGCCAGAGTTGAACAATGTTACTGACTCTTAGCTGCCAGAGTTGAACAATGTTACTGACTCTTAGCTGCCAGAGTTGGACAATGTTACTGACTCTTAGCTGCCAGAGTTGAACAACGTTACTGACTCTTAGCTGCCAGAGTTGAACAATGTTACTGACTCTTAGCTGCCAGAGTTGAACAATGTTACTGACTCTTAGCTGCCAGAGTTGAACAATGTTACTGACTCTTAGCTGCCAGAGTTGAACAATGTTACTGACTCTTAGCTGCCAGAGTTGAACAATGTTACTGACTCTTAGCTGCCAGAGTTGAACAATGTTACTGACTCTTAGCTGCCAGAGTTGAACAACGTTACTGACTCTTAGCTGCCAGAGTTGAACAATGTTACTGACTCTTAGCCGCCAGAGTTGAACAACGTTACTGACTCTTAGCTGCCAGAGTTGAACAACGTTACTGTGACTCTTAGCTGCCAGAGTTGAACAACGTTACTGACTCTTAGCTGCCAGAGTTGAACAATGTTACTGACTCTTAGCTGCCAGAGTTGAACAACGTTACTGACTCTTAGCTGCCAGAGTTGAACAACGTTACTGTGACTCTTAGCTGCCAGAGTTGAACAATGTTACTGACTCTTAGCTGCCAGAGTTGAACAACGTTACTGACTCTTAGCTGCCAGAGTTGAACAATGTTACTGACTCTTAGCTGCCAGAGTTGAACAATGTTACTGTGACGCTTAGCTGCCAGAGTTGAACAACGTTACTGTGACTCTTAGCTGCCAGAGTTGAACAATGTTACTGACTCTTAGCTGCCAGAGTTGAACAATGTTACTGACTCTTAGCTGCCAGAGTTGAACAATGTTACTGTGACTCTTAGCTGCCAGAGTTGAACAACGTTACTGACGCTTAGCTGCCAGAGTTGAACAACGTTACTGACTCTTAGCTGCCAGAGTTGAACAATGTTACTGACTCTTAGCTGCCAGAGTTGAACAACGTTACTGTGACGCTTAGCTGCCAGAGTTGAACAATGTTACTGACTCTTAGCTGCCAGAGTTGAACAATGTTACTGTGACTCTTAGCTGCCAGAGTTGAACAATGTTACTGTGACTCTTAGCTGCCAGAGTTGAACAATGTTACTGTGACTCTTAGCTGCCAGAGTTGAACAACGTTACTGACTCTTAGCTGCCAGAGTTGAACAATGTTACTGACTCTTAGCTGCCAGAGTTGAACAATGTTACTGACTCTTAGCTGCCAGAGTTGAACAATGTTACTGTGACGCTTAGCTGCCAGAGTTGAACAATGTTACTGTGACTCTTAGCTGCCAGAGTTGAACAACGTTACTGACTCTTAGCTGCCAGAGTTGAACAATGTTACTGACTCTTAGCTGCCAGAGTTGAACAACGTTACTGACTCTTAGCTGCCAGAGTTGAACAACGTTACTGACTCTTAGCTGCCAGAGTTGAACAATGTTACTGACTCTTAGCTGCCAGAGTTGAACAATGTTACTGACTCTTAGCTGCCAGAGTTGAACAATGTTACTGACTCTTAGCTGCCAGAGTTGAACAACGTTACTGACTCTTAGCTGCCAGAGTTGAACAACGTTACTGACTCTTAGCTGCCAGAGTTGAACAACGTTACTGACTCTTAGCTGCCAGAGTTGAACAACGTTACTGACTCTTAGCTGCCAGAGTTGAACAACGTTACTGTGACGCTTAGCTGCCAGAGTTGAACAATGTTACTGACTCTTAGCTGCCAGAGTTGAACAATGTTACTGACTCTTAGCTGCCAGAGTTGAACAATGTTACTGACTCTTAGCTGCCAGAGTTGAACAATGTTACTGTGACTCTTAGCCGCCAGAGTTGAACAACGTTACTGACGCTTAGCTGCCAGAGTTGAACAACGTTACTGTGACGCTTAGCTGCCAGAGTTGAACAATGTTACTGACTCTTAGCTGCCAGAGTTGAACAATGTTACTGTGACGCTTAGCTGCCAGAGTTGAACAACGTTACTGACTCTTAGCTGCCAGAGTTGAACAATGTTACTGACTCTTAGCTGCCAGAGTTGAACAATGTTACTGACTCTTAGCTGCCAGAGTTGAACAATGTTACTGACTCTTAGCTGCCAGAGTTGAACAATGTTACTGACTCTTAGCTGCCAGAGTTGAACAACGTTACTGACTCTTAGCTGCCAGAGTTGAACAACGTTACTGACTCTTAGCTGCCAGAGTTGAACAATGTTACTGACTCTTAGCTGCCAGAGTTGAACAATGTTACTGTGACGCTTAGCTGCCAGAGTTGAACAACGTTACTGACTCTTAGCTGCCAGAGTTGAACAATGTTACTGACTCTTAGCTGCCAGAGTTGAACAATGTTACTGACTCTTAGCTGCCAGAGTTGAACAACGTTACTGACTCTTAGCTGCCAGAGTTGAACAACGTTACTGACTCTTAGCTGCCAGAGTTGAACAATGTTACTGACTCTTAGCTGCCAGAGTTGAACAATGTTACTGACTCTTAGCTGCCAGAGTTGAACAATGTTACTGACTCTTAGCTGCCAGAGTTGAACAATGTTACTGACTCTTAGCTGCCAGAGTTGAACAACGTTACTGACTCTTAGCTGCCAGAGTTGAACAATGTTACTGTGACGCTTAGCTGCCAGAGTTGAACAACGTTACTGACTCTTAGCTGCCAGAGTTGAACAATGTTACTGACTCTTAGCTGCCAGAGTTGAACAATGTTACTGACTCTTAGCTGCCAGAGTTGAACAACGTTACTGACTCTTAGCTGCCAGAGTTGAACAACGTTACTGACTCTTAGCTGCCAGAGTTGAACAATGTTACTGACTCTTAGCTGCCAGAGTTGAACAACGTTACTGACTCTTAGCTGCCAGAGTTGAACAATGTTACTGACTCTTAGCTGCCAGAGTTGAACAATGTTACTGTGACTCTTAGCTGCCAGAGTTGAACAACGTTACTGACTCTTAGCTGCCAGAGTTGAACAATGTTACTGACTCTTAGCTGCCAGAGTTGAACAACGTTACTGACTCTTAGCTGCCAGAGTTGAACAATGTTACTGACTCTTAGCTGCCAGAGTTGAACAACGTTACTGACTCTTAGCTGCCAGAGTTGAACAATGTTACTGACTCTTAGCTGCCAGAGTTGAACAATGTTACTGTGACTCTTAGCTGCCAGAGTTGAACAATGTTACTGACTCTTAGCTGCCAGAGTTGAACAATGTTACTGACTCTTAGCTGCCAGAGTTGAACAATGTTACTGTGACTCTTAGCTGCCAGAGTTGAACAACGTTACTGACGCTTAGCTGCCAGAGTTGAACAATGTTACTGACGCTTAGCTGCCAGAGTTGAACAACGTTACTGTGACTCTTAGCTGCCAGAGTTGAACAACGTTACTGTGACTCTTAGCTGCCAGAGTTGAACAACGTTACTGACTCTTAGCTGCCAGAGTTGAACAACGTTACTGACTCTTAGCTGCCAGAGTTGAACAATGTTACTGTGACTCTTAGCTGCCAGAGTTGAACAACGTTACTGACTCTTAGCTGCCAGAGTTGAACAACGTTACTGACTCTTAGCTGCCAGAGTTGAACAATGTTACTGACTCTTAGCTGCCAGAGTTGAACAACGTTACTGACTCTTAGCTGCCAGACTTGAACAATGTTACTGACTCTTAGCTGCCAGAGTTGAACAATGTTACTGACGCTTAGCTGCCAGAGTTGAACAACGTTACTGACTCTTAGCTGCCAGAGTTGAACAACGTTACTGACTCTTAGCTGCCAGAGTTGAACAATGTTACTGACTCTTAGCTGCCAGAGTTGAACAACGTTACTGACTCTTAGCTGCCAGAGTTGAACAATGTTACTGTGACTCTTAGCTGCCAGAGTTGAACAATGTTACTGTGACTCTTAGCTGCCAGAGTTGAACAATGTTACTGACTCTTAGCTGCCAGAGTTGAACAACGTTACTGTGACTCTTAGCTGCCAGAGTTGAACAATGTTACTGACTCTTAGCTGCCAGAGTTGAACAACGTTACTGTGACTCTTAGCTGCCAGAGTTGAACAATGTTACTGACTCTTAGCTGCCAGAGTTGAACAATGTTACTGACTCTTAGCTGCCAGAGTTGAACAATGTTACTGACTCTTAGCTGCCAGAGTTGAACAATGTTACTGACTCTTAGCTGCCAGAGTTGAACAACGTTACTGTGACTCTTAGCTGCCAGAGTTGAACAATGTTACTGACTCTTAGCTGCCAGAGTTGAACAACGTTACTGTGACTCTTAGCTGCCAGAGTTGAACAACGTTACTGACTCTTAGCTGCCAGAGTTGAACAACGTTACTGACTCTTAGCTGCCAGAGTTGAACAATGTTACTGTGACTCTTAGCTGCCAGAGTTGAACAATGTTACTGACTCTTAGCTGCCAGAGTTGAACAACGTTACTGACTCTTAGCTGCCAGAGTTGAACAATGTTACTGTGACTCTTAGCTGCCAGAGTTGAACAATGTTACTGACTCTTAGCTGCCAGAGTTGAACAATGTTACTGACTCTTAGCTGCCAGAGTTGAACAACGTTACTGTGACTCTTAGCTGCCAGAATTGAACAATGTTACTGACTCTTAGCTGCCAGAGTTGAACAATGTTACTGACTCTTAGCTGCCAGAGTTGAACAATGTTACTGACTCTTAGCTGCCAGAGTTGAACAATGTTACTGTGACTCTTAGCTGCCAGAGTTGAACAACGTTACTGACGCTTAGCTGCCAGAGTTGAACAATGTTACTGACGCTTAGCTGCCAGAGTTGAACAATGTTACTGACTCTTAGCTGCCAGAGTTGAACAATGTTACTGACTCTTAGCTGCCAGAGTTGAACAATGTTACTGTGACGCTTAGCTGCCAGAGTTGAACAACGTTACTGACGCTTAGCTGCCAGAGTTGAACAACGTTACTGACTCTTAGCTGCCAGAGTTGAACAATGTTACTGACTCTTAGCTGCCAGAGTTGAACAATGTTACTGTGACTCTTAGCTGCCAGAGTTGAACAACGTTACTGACGCTTAGCTGCCAGAGTTGAACAACGTTACTGACTCTTAGCTGCCAGAGTTGAACAACGTTACTGACTCTTAGCTGCCAGAGTTGAACAATGTTACTGACTCTTAGCTGCCAGAGTTGAACAATGTTACTGTGACTCTTAGCTGCCAGAGTTGAACAACGTTACTGACGCTTAGCTGCCAGAGTTGAACAACGTTACTGACTCTTAGCTGCCAGAGTTGAACAACGTTACTGACTCTTAGCTGCCAGAGTTGAACAATGTTACTGACTCTTAGCTGCCAGAGTTGAACAATGTTACTGACGCTTAGCTGCCAGAGTTGAACAATGTTACTGACGCTTAGCTGCCAGAGTTGAACAACGTTACTGACTCTTAGCTGCCAGAGTTGAACAATGTTACTGTGACTCTTAGCTGCCAGAGTTGAACAATGTTACTGACTCTTAGCTGCCAGAGTTGAACAATGTTACTGTGACTCTTAGCTGCCAGAGTTGAACAATGTTACTGACTCTTAGCTGCCAGAGTTGAACAATGTTACTGACGCTTAGCTGCCAGAGTTGAACAATGTTACTGACGCTTAGCTGCCAGAGTTGAACAACGTTACTGACTCTTAGCTGCCAGAGTTGAACAATGTTACTGACTCTTAGCTGCCAGAGTTGAACAATGTTACTGTGACTCTTAGCTGCCAGAGTTGAACAATGTTACTGACGCTTAGCTGCCAGAGTTGAACAATGTTACTGACTCTTAGCTGCCAGAGTTGAACAATGTTACTGACTCTTAGCTGCCAGAGTTGAACAACGTTACTGACTCTTAGCTGCCAGAGTTGAACAACGTTACTGTGACTCTTAGCCGCCAGAGTTGAACAACGTTACTGTGACTCTTAGCTGCCAGAGTTGAACAACGTTACTGTGACTCTTAGCTGCCAGAGTTGAACAACGTTACTGACTCTTAGCTGCCAGAGTTGAACAATGTTACTGACTCTTAGCTGCCAGAGTTGAACAACGTTACTGACTCTTAGCTGCCAGAGTTGAACAATGTTACTGACTCTTAGCTGCCAGAGTTGAACA
>NC_140173.1:153127322-153147322 GCF_963971535.1 Notolepis coatsorum | reverse complement strand
CTCTCTCTCTCTCTCTCTCTCTCTGCTCTCTGTCTCTGTCTCTGTCTCTCTGTCTCTCTGTCTCTCTCTCTCTCCTCTCTCTCTCTCTCTCTCTCTCTCTCTCTGAGTGTGTGTGTGTATATAAGTGTGTGTGTGTTGTTGAAGGGGGGGGGGGGGGGGGGGCGTTGGTTCTTAAAACACCTGGAACTTCTAAACAGCTTGTGAAACAGAACCCCCTGCATTCCTCACCGTCTTATTGGTCAGGCCAGAGGGAGGGACTTATAACCTCTACTGTTCTATTGGTCAGACCAGAGGGAGGGACTTATAACCTCTACTGTTCTATTGGTCAGACCAGAGGGAGGGACTTATAACCTCTACTGTTCTATTGGTCAGACCAGAGGGAGGGACTTATAACCTCTAACGAAGACACACATGTTATCATAATATGAGCAGGGTAATAGTAGAAAAACATAATATAGACGATATAAATATGAGAAGAATAAACGATGTAAGCAATATAATTAACTTTGAATATAAAACATTTGAGAATAATAAACGGTGTAAACAAAGGTGCGGATGAGTATCTGCCGGTTATAATATATACGTTACAATAAATATAGGCAATAAAGAATTTGAATCTGAATATATATACTGTGAGTATGAGTAAAAGTAAAGCGTATACACGAGGTGCGTGGTGGTCCGCGCAGGTTCTGGTTGGCAGTGATTGCCGCACTACCAAAATGGTTACCCTTTCACTGCGACAATACGGGGGTTAACCCTTTCACTGCGACAATACGGGAGGTTAACCCTTTCACTGCGACAATACGGGAGGTTAACCCTTTCACTGCGACAATACGGGAGGTTAACCCTTTCACTGCGACAATACGGGAGGTTAACCCTTTCACTGCGACAATACGGGGGGTTAACCCTTTCACTGCGGACAATACGGGAGGTTAACCCTTTCACTGCGACAATACGGGGGGTTAACCCTTTCACTGCGACAATACGGGGGGTTAACCCTTTCACTGCGACAATACGGGAGGTTAACCTTTCACTGCGACAATACGGGAGGTTAACCCTTTCACTGCGACAATACGGGGGTTAACCCTTTCACTGCGACAATACGGGGGTTAACCCTTTCACTGCGACAATACGGGAGGTTAACCCTTTCACTGCGACAATACGGGAGGTTAACCCTTTCACTGCGACAATACGGGGCTTAACCCTTTCACTGTGACAATACGGGAGGTAAACCCTTTCACTGCGACAATACGGGGGTTAACCCTTTCACTGCGACAATACGGGAGGTTAACCCTTCTCACTGCGACAATACGGGGGTTAACCCTTTCACTGCGACAATACGGGGGGTTAACCCTTTCACTGCGACAATACGGGGGGTTAACCCTTTCACTGCGACAATACGGGGGGTTAACCCTTTCACTGCGACAATACGGGAGGTTAAACCCTTTCACTGCGACAATACGGGGGGTTAACCCTTTCACTGCGACAATACGGGGGGTTAACCCTTTCACTGTGACAATACGGGGGTTAACCCTTTCACTGCGACAATACGGGGGGTTAACCCTTTCACTGCGACAATACGGGAGGTTAACCCTTTCACTGCGACAATACGGGGGGGTTAACCCTTTCACTGCCACGCGACACAGGGAACCGTCTGTAGTGTATCTGAAATGATTAAAAAAAAAAAAAAAAAAATCTAACCCCGACTAACCTTAATGTCATGCACTTGTCCTAATAAACTAACCTACACTGTAACACGCAACACTTTGATGAACATTGTTGCTCAGCTGATAGAGTTGTACCCTTCTTGCTGTCTTGTCGCACAGAACTTGTAAGTCGCTTTGGATAAAAGCGTCAGCTAAATGACTAAATGTAAATGTATGGTGAAGGGTTAACCTTCTGTAGTAGTGTGGCAGTGAAAGGGTTATTGGCCGTAACGGAGGTGGCGGCGGGGGCGGAGTGAGCGCCCTGCACCGACACAGCGCTGGTGTTCGGGGGCTCGTGTTACGGCCCTGTGGCGAGAACGCCGGCATTGTTGTGCCACGGCGTCGGTAAAACACCCGTCCGGGCCGCGAGGAGGATGATACGTCGTACACACAGTTATGTTATGATCCTTTGTCTAAATTGATAATAACAAAAGCACATTGTGAACTCTGATTTCTCACGACATTTGATCCGAGGGATTTGAGGGTCTGTTGCCGTCTTTGGTTTTACGTTACACGTGACGTGACCGAGCGAGCGCGCCGTGAGAGGCACATGAAGTGGATCCATGTACACGTGAAGTGGATCCCTGTCACCGTGAGAGGCACGTGAAGTGGATCCCATGTACACGTGAAGTGGATCCCTGTCACCGTGAGAGGCACATGAAGTGGATCCCATGTACACGTGAAGTGGATCCCTGTCACCGTGAGAGGCACGTGAAGTGGATCCCTGTCACCGTGAGAGGCACGTGAAGTGGATCCCATGTACACGTGATGTGGATCCCTGTCAGAGAAAAATAACTTATGATTATTGAGATATCTCATATCATTTCACTTCAAATCTTTATTTAGACTCAAAAGGCAACCGAGGTTACAGTCGGTGTACAAACAGTTACGAGGTTTCCCCTCCTCACTTACAGTCGGTGTACAAACAGAGTTACGAGGTTTCCCCTCCTCACTTACAGTCGGTGTACAAACAGAGTTACGAGGTTTCCCCCCCTCACTTACAGTCAGTGTACAAACAGAGTTACGAGGTTTCCCCTCCTCACTTACAGTCGGTGTACAAACAGAGTTACGAGGTTTCCCCCCTCCTCACTTACAGTCGGTGTACAAACAGAGTTACGAGGTTTCCCCTCTCCTCACCTACAGTCGGTGTACAAACAGAGTTACGAGGTTTCCCCTCCTCACTTACAGTCAGTGTACAGAGTTAAGAGGTTTCCCCTCCTCACTTACAGTCAGTGTACAAACAGAGTTAAGAGGTTTCCCCTCCTCACTTACAGTCAGTGTACAAACAGAGTTACGAGGTTTCCCCTCTCCTCACCTACAGTCAGTGTACAAACAGAGTTACGAGGTTTCCCCTCCTCACTTACAGTCGGTGTACAAACAGAGTTACGAGGTTTCCCCTCCTCACTTACAGTCAGTGTACAAACAGAGTTAAGAGGTTTCCCCTCCTCACTTACAGTCGGTGTACAAACAGAGTTACGAGGTTTCCCCTCCTCACTTACAGTCAGTGTACAAACAGAGTTACGAGGTTTCCCCCTCCTCACCTACAGTCAGTGTACAAACAGAGTTACAAGGTTTCCCCTCCTCACTTACAGTCGGTGTACAAACAGTTACGAGGTTTCCCCTCCTCACTTACAGTCGGTGTACAAACAGAGTTAAGAGGTTTCCCCTCCTCACTTACAGTCGGTGTACAAACAGAGTTACGAGGTTTCCCCTCCTCACTTACAGTCAGTGTACAAACAGAGTTACGAGGTTTCCCCCTCCTCACTTACAGTCAGTGTACAAACAGAGTTACAAGGTTTCCCCTCCTCACTTACAGTCGGTGTACAAACAGAGTTAAGAGGTTTCCCCTCCTCACTTACAGTCGGTGTACAAACGGAGTTACGAGGTTTCCCCCCTCCTCACTTACAGTCGGTGTACAAACAGAGTTACGAGGTTTCCCCTCCTCACTTACAGTCGGTGTACAAACAGAGTTACGAGGTTTCCCCTCCTCACTTACAGTCGGTGTACAAACAGAGTTACGAGGTTTCCCCTCCTCACTTACAGTCGGTGTACAAACAGAGTTACGAGGTTTCCCCTCCTCACTTACAGTCAGTGTACAAACAGAGTTACGAGGTTTCCCCTCCTCACTTACAGTCGGTGTACAAACAGAGTTACGAGGTTTCCCCTCCTCACCTACAGTCGGTGTACAAACAGAGTTAAGAGGTTTCCCCTCCTCACTTACAGTCAGTGTACAAACAGAGTTACGAGGTTTCCCCTCCTCACTTACAGTCGGTGTACAAACAGAGTTACGAGGTTTCCCCTCCTCACTTACAGTCAGTGTACAAACAGAGTTACGAGGTTTCCCCCCCCCTCACTTACAGTCAGTGTACAAACAGAGTTACGAGGTTTCCCCTCCTCACTTACAGTCGGTGTACAAACAGAGTTACAAGGTTTCCCCTCCTCACTTACAGTCAGTGTACAAACAGAGTTACGAGGTTTCCCCTCCTCACTTACAGTCGGTGTACAAACAGAGTTACGAGGTTTCCCCTCCTCACTTACAGTCAGTGTACAAACAGAGTTACGAGGTTTCCCCTCCTCACTTACAGTCGGTGTACAAACAGAGTTACGAGGTTTCCCCCCCCTCACTTACAGTCAGTGTACAAACAGAGTTAAGAGGTTTCCCCTCCTCACTTACAGTCGGTGTACAAACAGAGTTAAGAGGTTTCCCCTCCTCACTTACAGTCAGTGTACAAACAGAGTTAAGAGGTTTCCCCTCCTCACTTACAGTCGGTGTACAAACAGAGTTACGAGGTTTCCCCCCTCCTCACTTACAGTCAGTGTACAAACAGAGTTACGAGGTTTCCCCTCCTCACTTACAGTCGGTGTACAAACAGAGTTACGAGGTTCCCCCCCCCCTCACTTACAGTCAGTGTACAAACAGAGTTACGAGGTTTCCCCTCCTCACTTACAGTCGGTGTACAAACAGAGTTACGAGGTTTCCCCTCCTCACTTACAGTCGGTGTACAAACAGAGTTACGAGGTTTCCCCTCCTCCCTTACAGTCGGTGTACAAACAGAGTTACAAGGTTTCCCCTCCTCACTTACAGTCGGTGTACAAACAGAGTTACGAGGTTTCCCCCCTCCTCACTTACAGTCAGTGTACAAACAGAGATAAGAGGTTTCCCCTCCTCACTTACAGTCGGTGTACAAACGGAGTTACGAGGTTTCCCCTCCTCACTTACAGTCGGTGTACAAACAGAGTTACGAGGTTTCCCCTCCTCACTTACAGTCGGTGTACAAACAGAGTTACGAGGTTTCCCCTCCTCACTTACAGTCGGTGTACAAACAGAGTTAAGAGGTTTCCCCTCCTCACTTACAGTCAGTGTAGAAACAGAGTTACGAGGTTTCCTATATTATAGCTATGGATACAATACTATGGCCCATTTGACAGCACCACGTTCAATATGTGAAAAAGAATAAATTCTTTCGTCAATACGTCCGCGTGTTATACCGTGGTGAATATGAGTATAGTTCTAGAGTGATCCTGTCTAATCCCAGAAAACGACGATATGCAGCAAAACGTGAATGTCACTAAAAGCGTTGCCGTTTCTCTCCAGGACACGCTACTATTTCCAAATCAAATATATATAATAATAGGTATTATGTTTCATCATGAATGCATGAAAGGGGGGGGGGGGGCCGGGGGTAGTTTTTTGATGGTTTGATCGTCACCAACGGCATACGTTGTGGAGTAGGGGGGCTGAGCCCAAACGTTTGAACGTTCGAACCTTCGTTCGAGGTTATTATTCGAATTCTAAATCAACATCCGAATATATAATAAAAAAAAATATATTCTATTTATTTATTTATATATATATATATTTATTCATTCTGTTTAAACCAATGGGTTTTTTCTTCACAGTTGCAGATAAACTAGATTAGGCTACACTAATATTATAGTATAAAAAAACTGATGAGTTATATTCATTAAAGAAAGTTGATTTAATTGATTTAGTTGGGCTGGGGCTGAATTTAGATTTTTTTTCCTTTTCTTTTTTTTTAATTAACCCTTTGATCGCCATGCTTAAATTCATAATTTACCATCCTTCGCCAGCCCTATTTAACATGGAGATGTTCACCTTCTTTGCAGGGCTATAACTTTTAAAATTGTATTGCTAAATTGACATTATTAGGGCCCATTCAACGTCCTATATCTATTGTTCAGGGTGTAGCAACGTTATACGTTTTCATTAACATATTCATACTAAAATACGGTCTAAAGTATAACTATGTTTTTATCGTTTTCTGCAGCTTTCTCCAGAACGTGATTTATAGCCCCAAATGCATTATATTGATGATCAAATACAGTTTGATAGCAATCTGCGCGAGATAAAAAATGTCAATTGGACGTGCTTCTAGAAGTTACTACGTATGATCTGATGATGACCGGATGGGCGGGGGGTCGTTTATAATTCCGTGGCCAACGTTATATGATTCATCTAGTGTGGGTGATATGATCATCAGAGCAGTTTATATTGAACACGTTAAAAAAAAACGCTGAATCTCACCGTAGCTTCCTCGGGCCGTTGGGCGATGAGCGTGGAACAGAACATTTCCTATTATGGGATGTAGAAATATGCTATCCATTTCCAGGTTGTATAATAGTATATACGTCCAAATCATGTTGTTTATCGAGTTATTGGTAACGGATTGCTATCCGTTGTGTGTAGCTCGAGTCCTGGGACTATTACAGAGTGATCGGACCGAATTGAAATGAGCACCAGCTTCCATTTCCTGTTTCCGCTCTGGGCGATCCGCCGATCGGCCACCAGATGGCGCTCTTGAACCGTTGGAGAGTTGAGAGGGGCTCAACAGTACATCTCATGTCTCCGGGGGAGAAATATGATTTCGATCACAGATTTTTGAAATATTGATATCAAAGACGTGGTACGGCATCTCGGTATCTGTACATAGTTATTTACAGAGCATATGGGACATGCTAGTTAGCTTTGGTAGTGCAATACACTGTTCCTGTTATTCTAATTTAAAGTGTCCTTTCCTTTGGCCATAAGTGTGCGTGTGTGCGACATGAGTGTGTGCCCGCTCATGTTAAAGTGTTAAGTGGCTGCTCGTGTGTGAGCGTGCACAGTGTGCGTGTCGTGTGTGTGTTCATGTGTGCTTGTGTGTGGACAGTTCAATGTTCTGAGCACTCAATGTTCATTGTTCATGGCTCTGATGGCCTGGGGGAAGAAGCTGAGCCTAAGCCGCTCTGTCCTAGTAGCTGGGGTTCGCAGGCGTCTGCCTGACCTCAGCAGCTGAAACAGGCTGTTATTGGGGTGGTGAGGGTCTTTCATTATCCTGCAGGCTCTGGATTTGCACCTCTTGTTGTATAGAACCTGCAGGGGGGGTAGTGCAATACCCGTGGTACGCTCGGCTGAGCGCACCACTCTCTGTAGGGCCTTCTTGTCCTGTGCCGTGCTGTTTCCATACCAGGCAGTGATGTTTCCGGTCAAGATGCTCTCTACAGCTCCTGAGTAGAAGGACTGGAGTATCTTTCCCGATACTCTGAACTTCCTTAACTGTCTCAGGTGGTAGAGACGCTGTTTCGCCTTCTTTACTACTGTGTCTATGTGTGTTGACCATGTCAGGTCCTCTGAGATGTGGACCCCCAGGTACTTGAAGCTGCTCACCCTGTCCACGGTAGCCCCGTTAATCATCAGTGGTGTGTGCGTCTCCTGCTGTCCTCTCCTATAATCCACGATCAGCTCCTTGGTTTTACCAATGTTCAGGAGCAGGCTGTTGTCCTGGCACCAGCGTTCCAGTACCTCAACCTCCTCCCGGTAGGCCTTCTCGTCGTTGTCCGAGATCAGCCCCACCACCACCGTGTCATCTGCGAACTTCACTATGGAGTTGGAGCTGAACTTGGCCACACAGTCGTGTGTGTAGAGTGAGTACAGCAGGGGGCTCAGAACACAGCCCTGGGGGGACCCGATGCTCAGGGTGATGGTGTTGGAGGTCTGACCCCCCACCCTGACCGCCTGGGGTCTTTCGCTCAGAAAGTCCAGTACCCAGGCGCTCAGGGCGGAGCTCAGACCCAGCTCGATCAGCTTGTCCACCAGTCTGGTGGGGACTATGGTGTTGAACGCTGAGCTGTAGTCAATGAACAACAGTCTCACATAGCCCCCCTTCTGACGGTCAAGGTGCGAGAGGGTGCTGTGCAGTACATGGGAGACCGCGTACCTGGGCTGCTGGTGGGGTAGAGGTTACACATCGGTCCAGGGGCTAAATCCACTGAAATACATTTACACACGTGCAGAGAGTCTCCCTTGAGTTAATGCCGGTCACTCCCTCCTGAGTCAGCAGCAGCACAGCCACGAAAACTCCGGCCAACGGAGCCGTCTCCTCATGCTATGATTACACTGAGAGCGCAGTCTAAATATTGCTCTTTGCCCCCCTCCCCTCCCCGCCGCCCCTCCCTCTTTAAGATGTTCACGTAATGTTTAAACACGGATGCTTAAGGGAGATAGTAAAGCCTTCAAGATCCCGACGAAATATCTTACGCCATCTCCAGGGGGCGGAGCCGCTGATCTTTAGTGGACGTAATCAATATCGTTGATCGTGGGGTAGTCGCAGGGCTGCTGATCTTTAGTGGACGTAATCAATATCGTTGATCGTGGAGTAGTTATTGCACCGTAAGGGCTTCACGCGTGGGTTCACTAGCAGTGTAGCCAGACACACAGGCAGGGGTGGAACAAGCACCCCGACATCATACTGAAGTGAAAGCATGGGTACCGGCTCAAAGTCCTACTCAAGTAAAAGTATCAGAGTATCTGGCTAAAGACACACTTGAGTAAAAGTAAAAAAAGTTTCTACTTTTAAATGCACTTTAAGTATTAAAGTAAAAACCCTTTTTCTGATCGTCTATTATATATATATAGCAGTTGTTTAATCAAAGATCCCCGCTTTCTAGTCTTGCACAGGGACCAATCAGCACGGGTGTGGGCCATTGATGGGGATTTGATTGGCTGTTTTCTTTTAGCATTTGTTCAGCTTATATTGGTCACGCAGGAGGGAGGGAGGGAGGGAGGGAGGGAGGGAGGGAGGGAGGGAGGGAGGGAGGGAGGGAGGGAGGAAGGAAGGAAGGAAGGAAGGAAGGAAGGAGAGGGAGAACGGGAGGAGATGTGGACTGGCCTGACTGACTGCTACCAGGCTCTGTGACTGGACTGACTGGACTGACTGACTGCTACCAGGCTCTGTGACTGGACTGACTGACTGGCTGCCACCAGGCTCTGTGACTGACTGACTGACTGCTACCAGGCTCTGTGACTGACTGACTGACTGCTACCAGGCTCTGTGACTGGACTGACTGACTGACTGCTACCAGGCTCTGTGACTGGACTGACTGACTGCTACCAGGCTCTGTGACTGGACTGACTGACTGACTGCTACCAGGCTCTGTGACTGGCCTGACTGACTGCTACCAGGCTCTGTGACTGGACTGACTGACTGCTACCAGGCTCTGTGACTGGACTGACTGACTGCTACCAGGCTCTGTGACTGGACTGACTGACTGCTACCAGGCTCTGTGACTGACTGACTGACTGCTACCAGGCTCTGTGACTGGACTGACTGACTGCTACCAGGCTCTGTGACTGACTGACTGACTGCTACCAGGCTCTGTGACTGACTGACTGACTGCTACCAGGCTCTGTGACTGACTGACTGACTGCTACCAGGCTCTGTGACTGACTGACTGACTGCTACCAGGCTCTGTGACTGGACTGACTGATTGCTACCAGGCTCTGTGACTGGCCTGACTGACTGACTGCTACCAGGCTCTGTGACTGGACTGACTGACTGCTACCAGGCTCTGTGACTGGACTGACTGACTGCTACCAGGCTCTGTGACTGGACTGACTGGCTGCTACCAGGCTGTGTTCCTGGGTTCTGAATGGCCCAGATGAAAGGGCTGGTTGCTCAGTAAAGGGGTCTTTTCTCTCACTTTATGGGAGCTGTTTTACTGCCGTACAAACTCTCTGCAAACTCTCTGCAAACTCTACAAACTCTGCAAACTCTCTGCAAACTCTGCAAACTCTCTGCAAACTCTCTGCAAACTCTCTGCAAACTCTCTGCAAACTCTCTGCAAACTCTTTGCAAACTCTCTACAAACTCTCTGCAAACTCTACAAACTCTCTGCAAACTCTTTGCAAACTCTGCAAACTCTCTACAAACTCTCTGCAAACTCTCTACAAACTCTCTGCAAACTCTCTGCAAACTCTGCAAACTCTCTACAAACTCACTGCAAACTCTACAAACTCTCTACAAACTCTCTGCAAACTCTACAAACTCTCTGCTAACTTTCTGCAAACTCTGCAAACTCTCTGCAAACTCTCTGTAAACTCTGCAAACTCTCTGCAAACTCTCTACAAACTCTCTGCAAACTCTCTACAAACTCTGCAAACTCTCTACAAACTCTCTGCAAACTCTACAAACTCTCTGCAAACTCTCTGCAAACTCTCTGCAAACTACAAACTCTCTGCAAACTCTCTGCAAACTCTACAAACTCTCTGCAAACTCTACAAACTCTCTGCAAACTCTACAAACTCTACAAACTCTCTGCAAACTATCTACAAACTCTCTGCAAACTCTCTACAAACTCACTGCAAACTCTCTACAAACTCTGCAAACTCTACAAACTCTCTGCAAACTCTCTACAAACTCACTGCAAACTCTCTACAAACTCTGCAAACTATCTGCAAACTCACTGCAAACTCTCTGCAAACTCTCTGCAAACTCACTGCAAACTCTCTGCAAACTCTCTACAAACTCTCTACAAACTCTCTGCAAACTCTACAAACTCTCTACAAACTTTACAAACTCTGCAAACTCTACAAACTCTCTGCAAACTCTGCAAACTCTCTGCAAACTCTCTGCAAACTCTCTACAAACTCTCTGCAAACTCTCTACAAACTCTACAAACTCTCTACAAACTCTCTGCAAACTCTGCAAACTCTCTGCAAACTCTCTGCAAACTCTCTGCAAACTCTACAAACTCTCTGCAAACTCTCTGCAAACTCTCTGCAAACTCACTGCAAACTCTACAAACTCTCTGCAAACTCTCTGCAAACTCTCTGCAAACTCTCTGCAAACTCTACAAACTCTCTGCAAACTCTCTGCAAACTCTCTGCAAACTCTCTGCAAACTCTGCAAACTCTCTACAAACTCTCTACAAACTCTGCAAACTCTCTACAAACTCTCTACAAACTCTACAAACTCTCTGCAAACTCTCTGCAAACTCTGCAAACTCTCTACAAACTCTCTGCAAACTCTCTACAAACTCACTGCAAACTCTCTACAAACTCTGCAAACTCTACAAACTCTCTGCAAACTCTACAAACTCTCTGCAAACTCTCTACAAACTCACTGCAAACTCTCTACAAACTCTGCAAACTATCTGCAAACTCACTGCAAACTCTCTGCAAACTCTCTGCAAACTCACTGCAAACTCTCTGCAAACTCTCTACAAACTCTCTACAAACTCTCTGCAAACTCTACAAACTCTCTACAAACTCTCTACAAACTCTCTGCAAACTCTACAAACTCTCTACAAACTCTCTACAAACTTTACAAACTCTGCAAACTCTACAAACTCTCTGCAAACTCTGCAAACTCTCTGCAAACTCTCTACAAACTCTCTGCAAACTCTCTACAAACTCTACAAACTCTCTGCAAACTCTCTGCAAACTCTCTGCAAACTCTCTGCAAACTCTCTGCAAACTCTCTGCAAACTCTACAAACTCTCTGCAAACTCTGCAAACTCTCTGCAAACTCTCTACAAACTCTCTGCAAACTCTCTACAAACTCTACAAACTCTCTACAAACTCTCTGCAAACTCTCTGCAAACTCTCTGCAAACTCTCTGCAAACTCTCTGCAAACTCTCTGCAAACTCTCTGCAAACTCTCTGCAAACTCTACAAACTCTCTGCAAACTCTCTACAAACTCTCTACAAACTCTCTGCAAACTCTACAAACTCTCTACAAACTCTCTGCAAACTCTACAAACTCTCTACAAACTCTCTACAAACTCTCTACAAACTCTACAAACTCTCTGCAAACTCTCTGCAAACTCTGCAAACTCTACAAACTCTCTACAAACTCTCTGCAAACTCTCTGCAAACTCTGCAAACTCTCTACAAACTCTCTGCAAACTCTACAAACTCTGCAAACTCTGCAAACTCTACAAACTCTCTGCAAACTCTATAAACTCTCTGCAAACTCTGCAAACTCTACAAACTCACTGCAAACTCTCTACAAACTCTCTGCAAACTCTGCAAACTCTACAAACTCTCTACAAACTCTCTGCAAACTCTCTGCAAACTCTGCAAACTCTCTACAAACTCTCTGCAAACTCTACAAACTCTGCAAACTCTGCAAACTCTACAAACTCTCTGCAAACTCTACAAACTCTGCAAACTCTACAAACTCTCTGCAAACTCTCTACAAACTCTCTGCAAACTCTGCAAACTCTCTGCAAACTCTACAAACTCTCTGCAAACTCTACAAACTCTCTGCAAACTCTACAAACTCTCTGCAAACTCTCTACAAACTCTCTGCAAACTCTACAAACTCTCTACAAACTCTGCAAACTCTCTGCAAACTCTACAAACTCTCTGCAAACTCTACAAACTCTCTGCAAACTCTCTGCAAACTCTCTACAAACTCTCTGCAAACTCTACAAACTCTCTGCAAACTCTACAAACTCTCTGCAAACTCTCTACAAACTCTCTACAAACTCTCTGCAAACTCTGCAAACTCTACAAACTCTCTGCAAACTCTCTGCAAACTCTACAAACTCTCTACAAACTCTCTACAAACTCTCTACAAACTCTGCAAACTCTCTGCAAACTCTCTGCAAACTCTCTGCAAACTCTACAAACTCTCTGCAAACTCTCTGCAAACTCTACAAACTCTCTGCAAACTCTGCAAACTCTACAAACTCTGCAAACTCTCTGCAAACTCTCTGCAGACTCTGCAAACTCTACAAACTCTATGCAAACTCTCTGCAAACTCTACAAACTCTCTGCAAACTCTGCAAACTCTACAAACTCTACAAACTCTCTACAAACTCTCTGCAGACTCTGCAAACTCTACAAACTCTATGCAAACTCTCTGCAAACTCTACAAACTCTCTGCAAACTCTGCAAACTCTCTGCAAACTCTCTGCAAACTCTACAAACTCTCTGCAAACTCTACAAACTCTCTGCAAACTCTCTACAAACTCTCTGCAAACTCTGCAAACTCTCTGCAAACTCTACAAACTCTCTGCAAACTCTACAAACTCTCTGCAAACTCTCTGCAAACTCTCTACAAACTCTCTGCAAACTCTACAAACTCTCTGCAAACTCTACAAACTCTCTGCAAACTCTCTACAAACTCTCTGCAAACTCTGCAAACTCTACAAACTCTCTGCAAACTCTCTGCAAACTCTACAAACTCTCTACAAACTCTCTACAAACTCTCTGCAAACTCTGCAAACTCTACAAACTCTCTGCAAACTCTCTGCAAACTCTACAAACTCTCTACAAACTCTCTACAAACTCTGCAAACTCTCTGCAAACTCTCTGCAAACTCTCTGCAAACTCTACAAACTCTCTGCAAACTCTCTGCAAACTCTACAAACTCTCTGCAAACTCTGCAAACTCTACAAACTCTGCAAACTCTCTGCAAACTCTACAAACTCTCTACAAACTCTCTGCAGACTCTGCAAACTCTACAAACTCTATGCAAACTCTCTGCAAACTCTACAAACTCTCTGCAAACTCTGCAAACTCTCTGCAAACTCTCTGCAAACTCTCTACAAACTCTGCAAACTCTCTACAAACTCTGCAAACTCTACAAACTCTCTGCAAACTCTACAAACTCTCTGCAAACTCTCTGCAAACTCTGCAAACTCTCTGTAAACTCTACAAACTCTCTGCAAACTCTCTACAAACTCACTGCAAACTTTCTGCAAACTCTCTGCAAACTCACTGCAAACTCTGCAAACTCTCTGCAAACTCTCTGCAAACTCTCTGCAAACTCTCTGCAAACTCTCTGCAAACTCTCTACAAACTCTCTGCAAATTCACTGCAAACTCTCTGCAAACTCACTGCAAACTGCAAACTCTCTACAAACTCTACAAACTCTGCAAACTCACTGCAAACTACAAACTCTCTGCAAACTCTGCAAACTCTACAAACTCTCTACAAACTCTCTACAAACTCTCTACAAACTCTCTGCAAACTCTACAAACTCTGCAAACTCACTGCAAACTACAAACTCTCTGCAAACTCTGCAAACTCTACAAACTCTCTGCAAACTCTGCAAACTCTGCAAACTCTACAAACTCTCTGCAAACTCTCTGCAAACTCTACAAACTCTACAAACTCTCTGCAAACTCTCTGCAAACTCTCTGCAAACTCTCTGCAAACTCTCTACAAACTCTCTACAAACTCACTGCAAACTCTCTGCAAACTCTCTGCAAACTCTCTGCAAATTGCAAACTCTCTACAAACTCTCTGCAAATTCTCTACAAACTCTCTGCAAACTCTCTGCAAACTCTGCAAACTCTCTACAAACTATCTGCAAACTCTACAAACTCTCTGCAAACTCTCTGCAAACTCTGCAAACTCTACAAACTCTCTGCAAACTCTCTACAAACTCTCTGCAAACTCTGCAAACTCTACAAACTCTCTGCAAACTCTGTAAACTCTCTGCAAACTCTACAAACTCTCTACAAACTCTCTGCAAACTCTACAAACTCTACACACTCTCTGCAAACTCTCTACAAACTCTCTGCAAACTCTCTACAAACTCACTGCAAACTCTACAAACTCTCTGCAAACTTTACAAACTCTCTGCAAACTCTACAAACTCTCTGCAAACTCTCTGCAAACTCTCTGCAAACTCTCTGCAAACTCTCTGCAAACTCTCTACAAACTCTACAAACTCTGCAAACTCTCTGCAAACTCTACAAACTCTCTGCAAACTCTCTGCAAACTCTGCAAACTCTCTGCAAACTCTGCAAACTCTCTGCAAACTCTCTACAAACTCTACAAACTCTCTGCAAACTCTGCAAACTCTGCAAACTCTCTGCAAACTCTACAAACTCTCTGCAAACTCTGCAAACTCTCTGCAAACTCTCTACAAACTCTGCAAACTCTCTGCAAACTCACTGCAAACTTTCTACAAACTCTACAAACTCTCTGCAAACTCTCTGCAAACTCTACAAACTCTCTGCAAACTCTCTGCAAACTCTCTGCAAACTCTACAAACTCTCTGCAAACTCTCTGCAAACTCTCTGCAAACTCTCTGCAAACTCTACAAACTCTACAAACTCTACAAACTCTCTGCAAACTCTACAAACTTTCTGCAAACTCTACAAACTCTACAAACTCTACAAACTCTCTGCAAACTCTACAAACTCTCTGCAAACTCTCTACAAACTCTCTGCAAACTCTACAAACTCTGCAAACTCTGCAAACTCTCTACAAACTCTCTGCAAACTCTACAAACTCACTGCAGACTCTCTACAAACTCTCTGCAAACTCACTACAAACTCTACAAACTCTACAAAGTCTCTGCAAAGTCTCTGCAAACTCTACAAACTCTCTACAAACTCTCTACAAACTCTCTACAAACTACAAACTCTACAAACTCTCTACAAACTCTCTGCAAACTCTACAAACTCTGCAAACTCTCTACAAACTCTCTGCAAACTCTACAAACTCTGCAAACTCTCTACAAACTCTCTACAAACTCTACAAACTCTGCAAACTCTCTACAAACTCTCTGCAAACTCTACAAACTCTGCAAACTCTCTACAAACTCTCTACAAACTCTCTGCAAACTCTACAAACTCTGCAAACTCTCTACAAACTCTCTACAAACTCTGCAAACTCTCTACAAACTCTCTACAAACTCTCTGCAAACTCTACAAACTCTCTACAAACTCTCTGCAAACTCTCTGCAAACTCTACAAACTCTGCAAACTCTGCAAACTCTACAAACTCTCTGCAAACTCTCTACAAACTCTCTGCAAACTCTACAAACTCTCTGCAAACTCTCTGCAAACTCTCTGCAAACTCTACAAACTCTCTGCAAACTCTCTGCAAACTCTCTGCAAACTCTCTGCAAACTCTACAAACTCTACAAACTCTACAAACTCTCTACAAACTCTCTGCAAACTCTACAAACTTTCTGCAAACTCTACAAACTCTCTACAAACTCTACAAACTCTCTGCAAACTCTCTGCAAACTCTGCAAACTCTCTACAAACTCTCTGCAAACTCTACAAACTCTGCAAACTCTGCAAACTCTCTACAAACTCTCTGCAAACTCTACAAACTCACTGCAGACTCTCTACAAACTCTCTGCAAACTCACTACAAACTCTACAAACTCTACAAAGTCTCTGCAAAGTCTCTGCAAACTCTACAAACTCTCTACAAACTCTCTACAAACTCTCTACAAACTACAAACTCTACAAACTCTCTACAAACTCTCTGCAAACTCTACAAACTCTGCAAACTCTCTACAAACTCTCTGCAAACTCTACAAACTCTGCAAACTCTCTACAAACTCTCTACAAACTCTACAAACTCTGCAAACTCTCTACAAACTCTCTGCAAACTCTACAAACTCTGCAAACTCTCTACAAACTCTCTACAAACTCTCTGCAAACTCTACAAACTCTGCAAACTCTCTACAAACTCTCTACAAACTCTGCAAACTCTCTACAAACTCTCTACAAACTCTCTGCAAACTCTACAAACTCTCTACAAACTCTCTGCAAACTCTCTGCAAACTCTACAAACTCTGCAAACTCTGCAAACTCTACAAACTCTCTGCAAACTCTCTACAAACTCTCTGCAAACTCTACAAACTCACTGCAAACTCTACAAACTCTGCAAACTCTACAAACTCTACAAACTCTCTGCAAACTCTCTACAAACTCTCTGCAAACTACAAACTCTCTACAAACTCTGCAAACTCTCTGCAAACTCTCTGCAAACTCTCTGCAAACTCTCTGCAAACTCTACAAACTCTCTGCAAACTCACTCCAAACTCTGCAAACTCTACAAACTCTCTGCAAACTCTCTGCAAACTCACTGCAAACTCACTGCAAACTCTGCAAACTCTCTACAAACTCTCTACAAACTCACTCCAAACTCTGCAAACTCTGCAAACTCACTGCAAACTCTACAAACTCTGCAAACTCTCTGCAAACTCTCTGCAAACTCTCTGCAAACTCTGCAAACTCACTGCAAACTCTACAAACTCTCTGCAAACTCACTACTTGGGATGGGTATCGTTAGGATTTTTTTATCGGTTCTTTTTGGTTATTTTTTTGCAAGAAAAAAAGACAATTAATTAAGAACAGAATCAACATTGCTTTATTATTTATAAATACAACTTTATAAATAAGTATTATAAATAAATATAATTTCTTCAGCAACAGCAGCAGCAATGTTCTTTTATATATCTTTATAAATAAATATAATAAATTAATATAATTTCTTCAGCAACAGCAGCAACAATGTTTTAAATGTGTCTGACTCTGAATGATAGACTTTTTATAATAAACAACAAATGCAAAAGGCTAACAGAACTGTGACACTCGTTCACCCTATCCTCTGTCATCCTTCCTCTAGCTGCTAGGGAGAAAGGACTTTGGGTGGTGGAGGGAGGTAGAGGGAGGATGTGTGGTGGCCCTGGGCTCACTGGGCTGGGACATAGTGGCTGACGCCTCAGCTTGACGATCTATAAAAAGTTTAGATTGTAGTATTTGTAGCTAAACAATTGTTTTGTTTATTAGCCTATTTGTAATAATTCGTTATTAGCCTAGGCAACTCCGTATCTTGGCTTACGGCTGCAGTGGATGCAGATGGAACACTGCGCGCAAGGCAGTCGAATACGCGCATTTCTGCACACTAATATCATGTTTTGCCAACAAATGTTTTGATAAATTGATTTGCTCGTATTGCCACCCTTACTGGCAAATGTTTTGTTGCACTTGTGGCAACGTGCATTGTCGGCATTGACCCTTGTAAAGTATATCCATACTTTAGAACGCTTCGCTCTATCCGCCATGATCACGACTCAGTGCATGCAGAGCTGCTGTCTGTGTGCAGCGCGCTATAGCACGGGGCGTCGGGGACAGAACTTTCATTAAGGAGTACCCGTATGTAGTACCCGTATGTCTATGTGTAGCACTAGCGAGCGACTCGCGAGGAGTGTGTGTAATAATTGACTCGCTGGCTGCGGCTCGCTTCTCGTGCAGAGACAGAGAGAGGATCGTTCGCAACTTTTAAATAATAATAATAATAATAATAATAATTTCTCTAGAGTATCGATAGCAGTACCGAGGACATCAGAGCTTATAAATACTCCGGTATTTTCTAATATAGTACCGGTTCCCGTTTAAAACCGGGGTCCGGGGGGCATCCCTACTCTCTGCAAACTCACTGCAAACTCACTGCAAACTCACTGCAAACTCTACAAACTCTGCAAACTCTCTGCAAACTCTCTGCAAACTCTCTGCAAACTCTCTGCAAACTCTCTACAAACTCTCTGCAAACTCTGCAAACTCTGCAAACTACAAACTCTGCAAACTCTGCAAACTCTACAAACTCTCTGCAAACTCTCTGCAAACTCACTGCAAACTCTCTGCAAACTCTGCAAACTCTACAAACTCACTGCAAACTCTCTGCAAACTCTGCAAACTCTACAAACTCACTGCAAACTCTGCAAACTCTGCAAACTCACAGCAAACTACAAACTCACTGCAAACTCTGCAAACTCTACAAACTCTCTGCAAACTCTACAAACTCTCTGCAAACTCTGCAAACTCTGCAAACTCACAGCAAACTACAAACTCACTGCAAACTCTGCAAACTCTACAAACTCTCTGCAAACTCTACAAACTCTCTGCAAACTCTGCAAACTCACAGCAAACTACAAACTCACTGCAAACTCTGCAAACTCTACAAACTCTCTGCAAACTCTACAAACTCTCTGCAAACTCTACAAACTCTCTGCAAACTCTCTGCAAACTGCTGAATGTGTTGACATTGTGGCGTGAGAGAGCGGATTCACCGGAGCGCGACCCTGTGGCTCGGGGCGGAGCCAGGCGTGGGAGGGTCTGTCCTTAATGAGGGGGCGGAGCGAGGCGTGGGAGGGTCTGTCCTTAATGAGGGGGCGGAGCGAGGCGTGGGAGGGTCTGTCCTTAATGAGGGGGCGGAGCGAGGCGTGGGAGGGTCTGTCCTTAATGAGGGGGACAGAAAACTGGCCTGTTTGCTTTACTGGAATTGAAATGATTAGCTGCACGATAGAGGGAGGAGATGAGGTGTGTGTGTGTGTGTGTGTGTGTGTGTGTGTGTGTGTGTGTCTGCACGTGTGCGTCTGGTTGAGTGATCCCCATTAGCTGTTGCATGACAACAACTAGTCTTCCTGGGGTCCACACAAAACATCAAACGCTATGCATTCGACAAGACTTTTACAGAACAGTAAATAAAAAACATAAAATAAAAAAAAGGTTTTTTGAAGTATATTTTCCTTCAAGCATTGACTTTAAGCTTCGATTGTACAGCACTTTGGTTGGCTCTTGTTCTTTTAAACGTGCTATATAAATAAATTACTTGACTTGACTTTTTATCTTCCATCATATATACCACTTATTTTCAGATTTTCATTTAATTGGAAATAATAATAATAATAATAATAATGATAATAAAATAAGAATAAAGTACTTACCGTGTATCTGTATTTACAGATGCCACCCTTGATTGATTGATTTTATTGTGGATTGGAGACATCATCCAAGGGGTAAAAAAAAAAAATTATAAAATGCAAGCACTTATTTCCATCATGGTCCCTGGTATTAAAAAACAGGACATACATCAACATAAAAAAACATCATCATAAAACATTAAGATACAATATACACAGTTGAAGATAAAATAATCATAAATATGCTACCCTCTCTTTCCTATGCCATGATCGTACAGACTTTTTGAAGCCAGTTAACCCCTGGGGGCCTGTCGATTCTCTTACGGTACAACTACCTGAAATGAAAAATAAAAGAGAAGAATGAATCGCACTGACGAGGGCTCGCTCAGTGTGAGTGTGTGTGTGTGTGTGTGTGTGTGTGTGTGTGTGTGTGTGTGTGTGTGTGTGTGTGTGTGCGCGTGTGTGTGTGTGTGTGTGTGTGTGTGTGTGTGTGTGTGTGTGTGTGTGTGTGTGTGTGTGTGTGTGTGTGTGTGTGTGCTACTGACGAG
>NC_140173.1:153093604-153127122 GCF_963971535.1 Notolepis coatsorum | reverse complement strand
ATTGGCGCATTCTTCCAATTCTCCTCTCACAATATTCACCCTCACTGAACTGAGTCATCTGAACATGTGCTGATCTGTGATGTCAGAGAGACTCAGCTGCATGATAATGTATCAGATGCCACCAGGCCACACAGTGGTTTAGGAGCCCAGCCTCAAAACGGCTCGAGATCTTGAGGTAGAAAAATGCTGTTTTTGAGGACTTGATTAGAAATTCAAAACAATGAATTAAAAAAAATTATAATTACAGAGGTGTTCCATAAACTCACAGGAATTGTGTAAAAGTGCCCAAATAGTGAAATAAATAGTAAAATAGTTCCCCTTTAAAGAGTGAGCATGAGAGATGATGGGGGTGGGGGGGGGGGGGGCCCTAATCACACTCACTCACACTATACTGAAGAATAAAATAAGCCTAAGAATAAAATAATAATAATAAAATACGGTCCGGGATTCACATTTCCTATGTTATGTATATACATTCTAATATACAGTAAGTGTAATATTGAACAATGTTGTTTTAAAAGTAAACGTCCAGGAAGATGGTAACGGTCACATGCAGCTCCTAACGTCACAACTGACCGTTTTCACACCGAACATCACCAACCTGTGTGTGTCTGTGTGTGTGTGTGTGTGTCTGTGTGTGTCTGTGTGTGTGTGTGTGTCTGTGTGTGTCTGTGTGTGTCTGTGTGTGTGTGTGTGTCTGTGTGTGTGCGCGTGTCTGTGTGTGTCTGTGTGTGTGTGTGTGTCTGTGTGTCTGTGTGTGTCTGTGTGCGCGTGTCTGTGTGCGCGTGTCTGTGTGTGTGTGTGTGTGTGCGCGTGTGTGTGTGTGTCTGTGCATGTGTCTGTGTGTGTGTGCATGCGCGTGGCGTGTCTGTGTGTGTGTCTGTGTGCGCGTGTGTCTGTGTGTGTGTGCGTGCGTGTGTCTGTGTGTGTGTGCGTGCGTGTGTCTGTGTGTGCGTGTGTGTGTCATCCAGTGTTCCTCTCCCCCTCGTCCAAACCAATTCTCTTTGTGCTGCTGCCCCCCCCCCCCCCCCCCCCCCCCTCCTCTGTGGCTCAGGGTTCCGTCGCCATGGCAGCCATCGGCAGGGTTATTCATGCTGTGTGTGTGCGGCGACAAAGGGTGTAATGTCCCCCACGGCCCGCCCGGTGTCGGGTTACAGGAACACCCCCCCCCCCCCCCCCAGACTTGATAAACACTAAACCCCTCGAACCTGCTCCACACCTGGCTCTGTCCGCCCCCCCCCCCCCCCCCCCCTCCTCTGGCTACTAGCTCAGGTTTCCAGCCTTTTGAATGAAAAAGTTTGTTTATTTTATTTCTATTTTTTAAGTTTATATATATTCTCCACATTCCTCCAAACAAATCACAACATCAAGCTCCGTCATACAGAACAATCATAATATAAAAAATGTATTATAAACAAAAAGTCAAGAGCAATGTGGTTAGTTAGTCGACATGTTCAACAAAGGAGCGGCGGGAAGCTACGCTTATTGACCCCCACCCCCTTACATTTACATTTGTTCTTCCATTAAATTTAACTTGATATAACATAAATTAGTATAATGCATTATAGAATATACTTTTACTTATAGTACTACTTTTGAAAAGATTCTCCCTGGAAAGCGTTATTTATTCACCCTTCGTTTAAACTTGAGGGACACTGAGGTTTTCAGTTCAACTGTAACGATAGGATTTTATTAAAATAACGTAATAACAGGAAAACGAGGAACGGGAAAAGCAGAGTAAAATTTACAAAATGACATACAATGGTTATTAATCATCAAAGCTATAAATTGTCTAAAGGTTGGAAGGGTGTCAAACTGTAAAGTGCTTTGAAGGGCGTTGGCTCATTATAGCTCCTCCTCCTCCTGCTCTTCCTCCTCCTCCTCATCTTCCTCTTTTGTTTCTCCCAAAGAATACAAGTAAGGAGAGATGACAGACAGGAGATATATATATATATATACATGTCACATGACCAGAAATATATATATCCTCCTCAGAGGCTCCCAGGGGCCTGTAGTGTCATGTTGTCTCTGTGATGTAGCTCCCAGGGCCCTGTAGTGTCACGTTGTCTCTGTGATGTAGCTCCCAGGGGCCTGTAGTGTCATGTTGTCTCTGTGATGTAGCTCCCAGGGCCCTGTAGTGTCATGTTGTCTGTGATGTAGCTCCAGGGGCCTGTAGTGTCATGTTGTCTGTGATGTAGCTCCCAGGGGCCTGTAGTGTCATGTTGTCTGTGATGTAGCTCCCAGGGCCCTGTAGTGTCATGTTGTCTCTGTGATGTAGCTCCCAGGGGCCTGTAGTGTCATGTTGTCTCTGTGATGTAGCTCCCAGGGGCCTGTAGTGTCATGTTGTCTCTGTGATGTAGCTCCCAGGGCCCTGTAGTGTCATGTTGTCTCTGTGATGTAGCTCCCAGGGCCCTGTAGTGTCATGTTGTCTGTGATGTAGCTCCCAGGGCCCTGTAGTGTCATGTTGTCTCTGTGATGTAGCTCCCAGGGCCCTGTAGTGTCATGTTGTCTCTGTGATGTAGCTCCCAGGGCCCTGTAGTGTCATGTTGTCTGTGATGTAGCTCCCAGGGGCCTGTAGTGTCACGTTGTCTCTGTGATGTAGCTCCCAGGGCCCTGTAGTGTCATGTTGTCTCTGTGATGTAGCTCCCAGGGGCCCTGTAGTGTCATGTTGTCTCTGTGATGTAGCTCCCAGGGCCCTGTAGTGTCATGTTGTCTCTGTGATGTAGCTCCCAGGGGCCTGTAGTGTCATGTTGTCTCTGTGATGTAGCTCCCAGGGGCCTGTAGTGTCATGTTGTCTCTGTGATGTAGCTCCCAGGGGCCTGTAGTGTCATGTTGTCTGTGATGTAGCTCCCAGGGGCCTGTAGTGTCATGTTGTCTCTGTGATGTAGCTCCCAGGGCCCTGTAGTGTCATGTTGTCTCTGTGATGTAGCTCCCAGGGGCCTGTAGTGTCATGTTGTCTCTGTGATGTAGCTCCCAGGGCCCTGTAGTGTCATGTTGTCTGTGATGTAGCTCCCAGGGCCCTGTAGTGTCATGTTGTCTGTGATGTAGCTCCCAGGGGCCTGTAGTGTCATGTTGTCTCTGTGATGTAGCTCCCAGGGGCCTGTAGTGTCATGTTGTCTCTGTGATGTAGCTCCCAGGGGCCTGTAGTGTCATGTTGTCTCTGTGATGTAGCTCCCAGGGCCCTGTAGTGTCATGTTGTCTCTGTGATGTAGCTCCCAGGGCCCTGTAGTGTCATGTTGTCTGTGATGTAGCTCCCAGGGCCCTGTAGTGTCATGTTGTCTCTGTGATGTAGCTCCCAGGGGCCTGTAGTGTCATGTTGTCTGTGTGATGTAGCTCCCAGGGCCCTGTAGTGTCATGTTGTCTCTGTGATGTAGCTCCCAGGGGCCTGTAGTGTCATGTTGTCTCTGTGATGTAGCTCCCAGGGGCCTGTAGTGTCATGTTGTCTCTGTGATGTAGCTCCCAGGGGCCTGTAGTGTCATGTTGTCTCTGTGATGTAGCTCCCAGGGGCCTGTAGTGTCATGTTGTCTCTGTGATGTAGCTCCCAGGGGCCTGTAGTGTCATGTTGTCTGTGATGTAGCTCCCAGGGCCCTGTAGTGTCATGTTGTCTGTGATGTAGCTCCCAGGGGCCTGTAGTGTCATGTTGTCTGTGATGTAGCTCCCAGGGGCCTGTAGTGTCATGTTGTCTCTGTGATGTAGCTCCCAGGGCCCTGTAGTGTCATGTTGTCTCTGTGATGTAGCTCCCAGGGGCCTGTAGTGTCATGTTGTCTCTGTGATGTAGCTCCCAGGGGCCTGTAGTGTCATGTTGTCTCTGTGATGTAGCTCCCAGGGCCCTGTAGTGTCATGTTGTCTCTGTGATGTAGCTCCCAGGGGCCTGTAGTGTCATGTTGTCTCTGTGATGTAGCTCCCAGGGCCCTGTAGTGTCATGTTGTCTCTGTGATGTAGCTCCCAGGGGCCTGTAGTGTCATGTTGTCTCTGTGATGTAGCTCCCAGGGGCCTGTAGTGTCATGTTGTCTCTGTGATGTAGCTCCCAGGGGCCTGTAGTGTCATGTTGTCTCTGTGATGTAGCTCCCAGGGGCCTGTAGTGTCATGTTGTCTCTGTGATGTAGCTCCCAGGGGCCTGTAGTGTCATGTTGTCTCTGTGATGTAGCTCCCAGGGGCCTGTAGTGTCATGTTGTCTCTGTGATGTAGCTCCCAGGGGCCTGTAGTGTCATGTTGTCTCTGTGATGTAGCTCCCAGGGGCCCTGTAGTGTCATGTTGTCTGTGATGTAGCTCCCAGGGGCCTGTAGTGTCACGTTGTCTCTGTGATGTAGCTCCCAGGGCCCTGTAGTGTCATGTTGTCTCTGTGATGTAGCTCCCAGGGCCCTGTAGTGTCATGTTGTCTCTGTGATGTAGCTCCCAGGGGCCTGTAGTGTCATGTTGTCTCTGTGATGTAGCTCCCAGGGGCCTGTAGTGTCATGTTGTCTCTGTGATGTAGCTCCCAGGGCCCTGTAGTGTCATGTTGTCTCTGTGATGTAGCTCCCAGGGGCCTGTAGTGTCATGTTGTCTCTGTGATGTAGCTCCCAGGGGCCTGTAGTGTCATGTTGTCTCTGTGATGTAGCTCCCAGGGGCCTGTAGTGTCATGTTGTCTCTGTGATGTAGCTCCCAGGGCCCTGTAGTGTCATGTTGTCTCTGTGATGTAGCTCCCAGGGGCCTGTAGTGTCATGTTGTCTCTGTGATGTAGCTCCCAGGGGCCTGTAGTGTCATGTTGTCTCTGTGATGTAGCTCCAGGGGCCTGTAGTGTCATGTTGTCTCTGTGATGTAGCTCCCAGGGGCCTGTAGTGTCATGTTGTCTCTGTGATGTAGCTCCCAGGGGCCTGTAGTGTCATGTTGTCTCTGTGATGTAGCTCCCAGGGGCCTGTAGTGTCATGTTGTCTCTGTGATGTAGCTCCCAGGGGCCCTGTAGTGTCATGTTGTCTCTGTGATGTAGCTCCCAGGGGCCTGTAGTGTCATGTTGTCTGTGATGTAGCTCCCAGGGGCCTGTAGTGTCATGTTGTCTGTGATGTAGCTCCCAGGGCCCTGTAGTGTCATGTTGTCTCTGTGATGTAGCTCCAGGGGCCTGTAGTGTCATGTTGTCTCTGTGATGTAGCTCCCAGGGCCCTGTAGTGTCATGTTGTCTCTGTGATGTAGCTCCCAGGGGCCTGTAGTGTCATGTTGTCTCTGTGATGTAGCTCCCAGGGGCCTGTAGTGTCATGTTGTCTCTGTGATGTAGCTCCCAGGGGCCTGTAGTGTCATGTTGTCTGTGATGTAGCTCCCAGGGGCCTGTAGTGTCATGTTGTCTGTGATGTAGCTCCCAGGGGCCTGTAGTGTCATGTTGTCTCTGTGATGTAGCTCCCAGGGGCCTGTAGTGTCATGTTGTCTCTGTGATGTAGCTCCCAGGGCCCTGTAGTGTCATGTTGTCTCTGTGATGTAGCTCCCAGGGGCCTGTAGTGTCATGTTGTCTCTGTGATGTAGCTCCCAGGGGCCTGTAGTGTCATGTTGTCTCTGTGATGTAGCTCCCAGGGCCCTGTAGTGTCATGTTGTCTCTGTGATGTAGCTCCCAGGGCCCTGTAGTGTCATGTTGTCTCTGTGATGTAGCTCCCAGGGGCCTGTAGTGTCATGTTGTCTCTGTGATGTAGCTCCCAGGGGCCTGTAGTGTCATGTTGTCTCTGTGATGTAGCTCCCAGGGGCCTGTAGTGTCATGTTGTCTGTGATGTAGCTCCCAGGGGCCTGTAGTGTCACGTTGTCTCTGTGATGTAGCTCCCAGGGGCCTGTAGTGTCATGTTGTCTCTGTGATGTAGCTCCCAGGGCCCTGTAGTGTCATGTTGTCTCTGTGATGTAGCTCCAGGGGCCTGTAGTGTCATGTTGTCTCTGTGATGTAGCTCCCAGGGCCCTGTAGTGTCATGTTGTCTGTGATGTAGCTCCCAGGGGCCTGTAGTGTCATGTTGTCTGTGATGTAGCTCCCAGGGGCCTGTAGTGTCATGTTGTCTCTGTGATGTAGCTCCCAGGGGCCTGTAGTGTCATGTTGTCTCTGTGATGTAGCTCCCAGGGCCCTGTAGTGTCATGTTGTCTCTGTGATGTAGCTCCAGGGCCCTGTAGTGTCATGTTGTCTCTGTGATGTAGCTCCAGGGGCCTGTAGTGTCATGTTGTCTCTGTGATGTAGCTCCCAGGGCCCTGTAGTGTCATGTTGTCTGTGATGTAGCTCCCAGGGGCCTGTAGTGTCATGTTGTCTGTGATGTAGCTCCCAGGGGCCTGTAGTGTCATGTTGTCTCTGTGATGTAGCTCCCAGGGGCCTGTAGTGTCATGTTGTCTCTGTGATGTAGCTCCCAGGGGCCTGTAGTGTCACGTTGTCTCTGTGATGTAGCTCCCAGGGGCCTGTAGTGTCATGTTGTCTCTGTGATGTAGCTCCCAGGGGCCTGTAGTGTCATGTTGTCTCTGTGATGTAGCTCCCAGGGCCCTGTAGTGTCATGTTGTCTCTGTGATGTAGCTCCCAGGGGCCTGTAGTGTCATGTTGTCTCTGTGATGTAGCTCCCAGGGGCCTGTAGTGTCATGTTGTCTCTGTGATGTAGCTCCCAGGGGCCTGTAGTGTCATGTTGTCTGTGATGTAGCTCCCAGGGGCCTGTAGTGTCATGTTGTCTCTGTGATGTAGCTCCCAGGGCCCTGTAGTGTCATGTTGTCTCTGTGATGTAGCTCCCAGGGGCCTGTAGTGTCATGTTGTCTGTGTGATGTAGCTCCCAGGGCCCTGTAGTGTCATGTTGTCTCTGTGATGTAGCTCCCAGGGCCCTGTAGTGTCATGTTGTCTCTGTGATGTAGCTCCCAGGGGCCTGTAGTGTCACGTTGTCTCTGTGATGTAGCTCCCAGGGGCCTGTAGTGTCATGTTGTCTCTGTGATGTAGCTCCCAGGGGCCTGTAGTGTCATGTTGTCTCTGTGATGTAGCTCCCAGGGGCCTGTAGTGTCATGTTGTCTCTGTGATGTAGCTCCCAGGGCCCTGTAGTGTCATGTTGTCTCTGTGATGTAGCTCCCAGGGGCCTGTAGTGTCATGTTGTCTCTGTGATGTAGCTCCCAGGGGCCTGTAGTGTCATGTTGTCTCTGTGATGTAGCTCCCAGGGCCCTGTAGTGTCATGTTGTCTCTGTGATGTAGCTCCCAGGGGCCTGTAGTGTCACGTTGTCTCTGTGATGTAGCTCCCAGGGGCCTGTAGTGTCATGTTGTCTCTGTGATGTAGCTCCCAGGGCCCTGTAGTGTCATGTTGTCTCTGTGATGTAGCTCCCAGGGCCCTGTAGTGTCATGTTGTCTCTGTGATGTAGCTCCCAGGGGCCTGTAGTGTCATGTTGTCTGTGATGTAGCTCCAGGGGCCTGTAGTGTCATGTTGTCTCTGTGATGTAGCTCCCAGGGGCCCTGTAGTGTCATGTTGTCTCTGTGATGTAGCTCCCAGGGGCCTGTAGTGTCATGTTGTCTCTGTGATGTAGCTCCCAGGGCCCTGTAGTGTCATGTTGTCTCTGTGATGTAGCTCCCAGGGGCCTGTAGTGTCATGTTGTCTCTGTGATGTAGCTCCCAGGGGCCTGTAGTGTCATGTTGTCTCTGTGATGTAGCTCCCAGGGGCCTGTAGTGTCATGTTGTCTCTGTGATGTAGCTCCCAGGGCCCTGTAGTGTCATGTTGTCTCTGTGATGTAGCTCCCAGGGGCCTGTAGTGTCATGTTGTCTGTGATGTAGCTCCCAGGGGCCTGTAGTGTCATGTTGTCTCTGTGATGTAGCTCCCAGGGGCCTGTAGTGTCATGTTGTCTCTGTGATGTAGCTCCCAGGGCCCTGTAGTGTCATGTTGTCTCTGTGATGTAGCTCCCAGGGGCCTGTAGTGTCATGTTGTCTCTGTGATGTAGCTCCCAGGGCCCTGTAGTGTCATGTTGTCTCTGTGATGTAGCTCCCAGGGCCCTGTAGTGTCATGTTGTCTCTGTGATGTAGCTCCAGGGGCCCCGACGTTGCAGAGTAGAAAACCTGCGTATCAGCGATTTCATACGTAGAGGCGGCGCGACAAATAACGATGAACAATAAAAGATCAGCTAAGAAAGAAACCAGTTGAACGCCACAGATACCACAAATTCTTCTATGAAAGAGAGACATCGAGAGGTTTTGTTTCAGATTTTTATCATCAATTACTAACGTCCTCGTATGAAACCCTCCAACTAGACTCCGTCTGGAGGAGGGATATACCAGACCTGGAAAGTGACTTTGATTGGCAAGAAGCCTGGGCAAATGTTCGACTCGCATCAAGGAACCCGGACCATCAACAAATCAATCTTAACTATATTCACAGGACATACTTGACTCCTATAAGACTGAACAGAATGGGTCTTAAACAAGACTCCAAATGCTCCTTATGTACAAATGGGGACGAGGGGACATTTATGCACATGTACTGGGACTGCCCACCAGTTAAAATATTCTGGAAAGAGGTGACCCAGCAATTATCAAATCTCTTAACTCTGAATATACCGGTACACCCCTCTGTATTACTGCTGAATGATGTTTTTGAGTGTGCAGTACACCCACAGCTAAAGAGATTGGTTTTATCGGGTATCACAGTGGCTAAAAAGCTGATAGCATCACGATGGTTCCAACCGGAAAAAATGTGCCGAAAGGTCTGGATTATTACATATCTCGATGTGATCTATCAAGAAATATATACAGCAAGAATTTTGGGTCTCAATGAATCCAAAATGACACTGTGATTAGAAGTGGTGGAGAAAATAAAAGCTAGCATATAATGGTAGTGTCTGGTTAGGAGCGAGGGAAAATGGATGGATTATCCAATGGGGGGTCCGGGGGGGGGGTACGAGCTGGAGCATAATATGTGTGTAGGGTATTAGATAAACAGGTATTAAGGGTATATCCTGTATAAGACAATTAACTAAAATGTGATTTCATTGGATGTGCACTGTCAACTAATGCTTGTATATCTTATCGTGTGTTGTCATGTTTGTTTATGTGTTTGTTTAAAAAATAATAAAAAAAATAAAATACAAAAAAAAAGATCAGCTAAGACGGTTACAAGTCGACACACGGTGGTCGGAGGTGCATACTTTTAAAATGCAGCGAGAGAAGGGAAGAACCTTCAGCTTCGGAGTCATATTCCAGGTGTTGGAAGCTGTTTTTTCCTAGTTCAGAGTCAGTGTTCCAGGTGTTGGAAGCTGTTTTTCCTAGTTCAGAGTCAGTGTTCCAGGTGTTGGAAGCTGTTTTTCCTAGTTCAGAGTCAGTGTTCCAGGTGTTGGAAGCTGTTTTTCCTAGTTCAGAGTCAGTGTTCCAGGTGTTGGAAGCTGTTTTTCCTAGTTCAGAGTCAGTGTTCCAGGTGTTGGAAGCTGTTTTTCCTAGTTCAGAGTCAGTGTTCCAGGTGTTGGAAGCTGTTTTTCCTAGTTCAGAGTCAGTGTTCCAGGTGTTGGAAGCTGTTTTTCTTAGTTCAGAGTCAGTGTTCCAGGTGTTGGAAGCTGTTTTTCCTAGTTCAGAGTCGGTGTTCCAGGTGTTGGAAGCTGTTTTTCCTAGTTCAGAGTCGGTGTTCCAGGTGTTGGAAGCTGTTTTTCCTAGTTCAGAGTCAGTGTTCCAGGTGTTGGAAGCTGTTTTTCCTAGTTCAGAGTCGGTGTTCCAGGTGTTGGAAGCTGTTTTTCCTAGTTCAGAGTAGAGTTGTTCCGATACCGATACCAGTATCGGAAAAGCCGCCGATACTGGCTAAAATGCTGGTATCGGTATCGGCGAGTACCCTCTAATGCTGCGCTCCGATACCATATGACGTAATTTATCAACAACACTGTGGTCTGTTGAGTAAGCATTATAAAACAAACGTGTGCTTAATCGATTAAAGTGTCAATGCCATTTGTCATTTTAACAGCAGATACTTTCTTAAATGTCATCGTCCCGACAGAGCGGTGTTGACGGGGAGCTCATGGGTTCGCTTGGTGGCTGGTGTTATTAGCATTGAACAGCTAACCGAAAGCTAGCTTTAACATTACCTTGGCTAAAGTTGGGGCTATTCATATAATCCAGCAATAATGGCTGCAGACCTGCAAGCAAAGTACAGCAAGTTGGCAAAGGAGTATTCCAAGTTAAATCACAATGTCACCAGTAACGTTACAGTCTTCTATGGTCTTCCCATATACCGGTAGCTCATGCTAGCTAACGGTAACGTCGTCATTGCACGTCGCGTACACAATTAACACTTTGGGTGCCGGGACCCGTCTTTAGACGTCTTTGCTGGCCATGCTAAAGTTGCCGGGGGACGCTGTACGTCGTCTTTATATCAATATTTCAAAAATCTGCGATCGGATTCATAATGTCCCTCCGCTGGCCTGAGATTCACCAGCAGGACCCACTGAGCTCTCTGGCGGTTCAGGAGCGCCATCTGGTGGCCGATCGCGCAACCGCTTAACAGGAAGCGCAGTAGAGGTTGTGCTAGATGTCCGTATTGCTTCCGGCCACTCGGGATAGGTTCCGGCACTCTAGCTCGTCACACTACATAGCGATCGATTGCCAATAACTCGATAAACAACATGATTTGGACGTATATACCATTATACAAGCTGGAGATGGACCGGGTAATAATATATCCCATAATGATAAAATTTCTACTCGACGATGATCGCCCAACGGCCCGCGGAGACTGGGGTGAGTTTCAGCGTGTAACGTTACCGTCTTCGATAATAACTGATATTATCAACATTTGACCCACATTAGATGATTGGTATAACGCTGCCCACGGAATTATAAACGCCCCCTCGCCCATCCGGTCAACATCAGATGACGTGTAGTAACTTCTAGAAGTACGTCTAGTTGGAATTTTTTATATCGCGCTGATTGCCATCAAACTGTATTTCATCATCAATATAATGCATTTGGGGCTATATATCACGTTCTGGAGAAAGCTGCAGAAAGAGATGAAAACATACTTATACATTAGACCATACTTTACTATGAATATGTGAATGAAAAAGTTTAACGTTGCTACACAATGAACAATACATATAGGACTTTGAATGGGCCCTAATAATGGCAATGTAGCAATAGAATTTAAAAAGTTATAGCCCTGCAAAGAAGGGGACTTTCTCCATAGACAAATAGCGCTGGCAATCTATGGTATATCATTAATTTAACCTTAGGCAACCAAAGTGTTAATGACATGTTGCGGACAGCCATATCGGCGACAATGTTTAGCTTTTAGTGCCAAATGATAAGAGTCTGAGGCGGAGTCTCAAAAGAGAATGTTGAATATTTATTGTGCAAAAATCACAACAGATCCGACTGCTACTGAACGGAGCCTTGTAGACAGACTGAGTAGGGTATATCTGCAGAGCCAGTGGGTAGCGAGTGCAGCAACGTATAATGTCCGTGTGGATCATTGGAGTAGGGTATATCTGCAGTGCTGAAGCCCCATACTCATTGATTAATGATACTAATACAAATCTATACAATCACCTGTTGTTGAATAAATACCATTACTTTCTAGTTATGACTAAAAAACAGTATATATAAAACAGTATTTGTTAAAAAAAAAAAAAAATTATATTTATAAAAAATTTATATAATATCGTTTTTAATTTTTTTTTATGTATGCACTGGTATCGGATAAGTATCGGTATCGGCCGATACCCAAAGCTTAGGTATCGGAATCGGATCGGAAAGGAAAAAATGGTATCGGAACATCTCTAGTTCAGAGTCAGTGTTCCAGGTGTTGGAAGCTGTTTTTCCTAGTTCAGAGTCAGTGTTCCAGGTGTTGGAAGCTGTTTTTCCTAGTTCAGAGTCAGTGTTCCAGGTGTTGGAGGCTGTTTTTCCTAGTTCAGAGTCAGTGTTCCAGGTGTTGGAAGCTGTTTTTCCTAGTTCAGAGTCAGTGTTCCAGGTGTTGGAAGCTGTTTTTCCTAGTTCAGAGTCAGTGTTCCAGGTGTTGGAGGCTGTTTTTCCTAGTTCAGAGTCAGTGTTCCAGGTGTTGGAGGCTGTTTTTCCTAGTTCAGAGTCGGTGTTCCAGGTGTTGGAAGCTGTTTTTCCTAGTTCAGAGTCGGTGTTCCAGGTGTTGGAAGCTGTTTTTCCTAGTTCAGAGTCAGTGTTCCAGGTGTTGGAAGCTGTTTTTCCTAGTTCAGAGTCGGTGTTCCAGGTGTTGGAAGCTGTTTTTCCTAGTTCAGAGTCGGTGTTCCAGGTGTTGGAAGCTGTTTTTCCTAGTTCAGAGTCAGTGTTCCAGGTGTTGGAAGCTGTTTTTCCTAGTTCAGAGTCAGTGTTCCAGGTGTTGGAAGCTGTTTTTCCTAGTTCAGAGTCGGTGTTCCAGGTGTTGGAGGCTGTTTTTCCTAGTTCAGAGTCAGTGTTCCAGGTGTTGGAGGCTGTTTTTCCTAGTTCAGAGTCGGTGTTCCAGGTGTTGGAAGCTGTTTTTCCTAGTTCAGAGTCAGTGTTCCAGGTGTTGGAAGCTGTTTTTCCTAGTTCAGAGTCAGTGTTCCAGGTGTTGGAAGCTGTTTTTCCTAGTTCAGAGTCAGTGTTCCAGGTGTTGGAAGCTGTTTTTCCTAGTTCAGAGTCAGTGTTCCAGGTGTTGGAAGCTGTTTTTCCTAGTTCAGAGTCAGTGTTCCAGGTGTTGGAAGCTGTTTTTCCTAGTTCAGAGTCAGTGTTCCAGGTGTTGGAGGCTGTTTTTCCTAGTTCAGAGTCAGTGTTCCAGGTGTTGGAAGCTGTTTTTCCTAGTTCAGAGTCAGTGTTCCAGGTGTTGGAAGCTGTTTTTCCTAGTTCAGAGTCGGTGTTCCAGGTGTTGGAGGCTGTTTTTCCTAGTTCAGAGTCAGTGTTCCAGGTGTTGGAAGCTGTTTTTCCTAGTTCAGAGTCGGTGTTCCAGGTGTTGGAAGCTGTTTTTCCTAGTTCAGAGTCAGTGTTCCAACAGTGATGTGATGTATGGGGAAAGTTTACCAATACAGGCTTTAAAGATTCAAGAATCAAGAGGTTTATTTGTCACATACATACCAGGGCATACAGTGAAATGCGGGTGGTCATGCCTGTATTGATTTTGCAAAATACAATAAAAATAGGCATAGAACAAATTAAATAGGTAAGACACAAGATGTGCATGATAAAAAAAGGACATGCTAAGTTCCTGAGGAACTGGTTCCTATGTCCACTACTATACAATATACAATTTACAATTTTAACTCTGCCATTTTTATACTTAACACTTTGATTACCACTGGTGAACATGGTAAAACGTGGTTGAATGCCGGCACCCACTTCAATGATAGCGTTGTGAACGCATAATCTCTGTCTTAAATTATGGCCATGTGTCTAATCTGCCCGTCGTTTATCAATGACTTGTTTGCAGTCAACATTGTCGAAACGGATTGTTTTTTAATCGGTTCATTTCCGTTTTATAGCATTTTGAAAAGCCCTTGTTTTTCAGGAAAATATATAGATTCCGTGATAATCGCCCTTTACTGGAATATTCTGGCATACACAAAAACGTTGTCATTTTTCGGCCTATTTATGAATCGTTTTCAAATAAACGCTAGATTATCGATGGTATATGTATACTTATGCACGCTATAGAAGCGGGCTGAAATATCGATTCTCTCATTTCCTGATCAGCGAGCACACACACACACACACACACACACACACACACACAGTACGCACACACACACACACACACACACACACACACAGTACGCACATAGGGCACACGTTGATATATCTGTGAAAAAAGCTCTGATTATCCTAAGACTGGTCAAATAGATTCCTTACCTCAGATCAGATGTTATCCAAAAAGATTATTCCAATTCCTGATCGCCATTCCAAATATCGATCGTGTTTATTGATTCAGCGTTGGGTGCTGGAAATACATAATCCACGCTGTTCTGAGGGCCGGCGATCAACTTGGATCTCTTCAGTTGGCTTGCCGGAGAGTAACATGAGGAGGCTGGACCGCCCCCCCCCCCCCCCCCCCCCCCCACCAGTCTAAACTAATGGGGTGCAGTTACACAGGGAGAGACGATAGGGGGCGGTATTTTCCCAATTGAGCTCAGAGAGAGTCTGCAACACTAGCGTGAGGCTCGATTGATGAAATATGAATTAAAATCGCTAATAAAAAAAAATACGACAAACAAACGCTATATATAGCGTTGCCGGCACTCAACTGGCGGCATGAACTAACGACAAAAAGCGTCCCTGGCACTCAAAGTGTTAATGTATCTAAACTATACTATACCTCCTTCCTTTAAAGTGACTTTTCCATTATTTAAAGTGATTGTTTTAGCGGTTGCCGTGTGTGTGTGTGTGTGTGTGTGTGTGTGTGTGTGTGTGTGTGTGTGTGTGTGTGTGTGTGTGTGTGTGTGTGTGTGTGTGTGTGTGTGTGTGTGTGTGTGTGTGTGTGTGCGTGTGCGTGTGCGTGTGCGTGTGCGTGTGCGTGTGCGTGTGTGTGTGTGCGTGTGTGTGTGTTAGGGCTGCACGATTAATCGATTTTTAATCGAAGGCGCGATTTGGAATGATGCAATTATCAAATCGCCAGGCCTGCAATTACATTTTTTTCTTTTTTTTTTTTACATTATTTAACCAGGAAGTCCCATTGAGATACAAGGTCGGTTTGGGAGAGGGAGGTGAGGGGTTTTAGATTGTGTTGTGAAGTTTAGACTTCAGAGAGGGAGAGTAAAGGTACCGTTGGGTACCGGTATCGATTCCCAGGTAAAAAGAAAAAATTTCAGGCTCGGTGTCCCGAACAGACCCACCGCGTAGAGGCCAGATGCAAGCCGCATTTTACAATAAACCTCTGTGGGGCTGCTTAATTTTTTTTTTATTATAATCGAAAATGTAATCGCAATCGCAATATCTGTGAGAAAAATCGCAATTAGATTATTTCCCAAAATCGTGCAGCCCTAGTGTGTGTGTGTGTGTGTACTTGTGAGTGGAGAGTTCAGTGTTCTGATGTTCAGTGGTGGGTATCATATTAGGGCTGGGCGATATGGCCTAAATATGATATCACGATATTTTCTGACCTTTCGGCGATACACGATACACATCACGATGTTTTTCTTTTTTTCCCCAAACAATTCATTATGAGGCTTACCAAGACAGTATTTGAGTTTGCAAGCTAACATTAAAGACAAAATAAAATACCCATGCATTTAGCATTTTTATATTATATATTAGATTTAGATTATTGGATTATTAGATTATATATTGCATATATTTAGCAATGAGATATTATATGATTTAGATATGAAATATGATGAATTGAAAATGGGGGACCCTGATGTAAACAAGACGAAGGTCTCTCTGGTCTGCATCCTCCAGTCCACTGTTGACTGTTGTTGTATTGAGCTGTACTGTATTGTACCCATGCTGCAATCTGTTAATAACGTTCTCGTTCATTCAGTCGGCAAACAGAATCATTTTGATTGACAGTCGCGTCTGCCAATTACGTCACACTGCTTGCACCCGCCCTGCTGTTCTTAGCACCAATCGGCAAGCGCGTATTCATTTTTTACTTCCGCCATTGGAGAGCTCAATGACAACAACAATGGCAGCGGTAGCTCGCCGCGGCCGACGTTTAGCTTTTAGCACCGCAGAATGACTAAACGACTGGAGGCATAATGATTTTACTGCAACGGATGTTATAATAAAAGCCTTTCCATACATCTGTCTGATTGAAAACGTTATTAACAGACCGCAGAATGGGCACAACTGAGTCAGCACGGGCTGAGATATGAACGACTAATGCTTGCTATATCTAGGTCGACCTCGGTCGTTGCTATGTAAATACGCTGATGTTATTGAAAGTGTAACTATATAACGTTAATGCCACAAAACGAATGCCTTTGTTATCATAAGTAGTAACTTTTGATGCAGTAGTGTGTGTGTGGGGCGGCGCTGTTCAAAAGTGTCAACGTGTGGACCAGATTGACGCGACACAAGCCTCTTGGGCAAAACATCACGATATCCACGATACGTTTAAAAAGTGTATCGTTAATGAACTGTACCCGATATTTATATAATATCGCCCAGCCCTATATCATATAGGGTCCAGCAATACGTTGTTGAAGCCAGAGAGAGAGAGGATCTTTGTGTCTCTGGTATTCCACCCTGGAGGAGAGAGCGCTTTCTCTGTCTCCTCCTTCTGTTTGATTGATTGATTGAAAACGTTATTAACAGATTGCAGAATGGGCACAATACAGTACGGCTCAATACACACAACTGCTAAGGGGATGCAGACCAGAGGAAGACTTTCCCCTTGTTTACATCAGGGTCCCCCACACAGAACCTGACGGCAACCTACTTGTAACTCTTTAGCTGTTTATGCCAATAAACCTGTGTCATGAAGAGACTACAGAGAGTGGTATATTATCTCAAGGGGAGATTTTCATTGGAATGACATTACATCAACATCCACCGACGCAGAGTCTATCCTGAAGGGAGACGGGATAAGTAGCAGTAATTGAACGAAATCGAACACTTTTAACAAGCCATTGTTCTTAGAGAAACCGAAGAAACGTCCCCGTCCCGTCCCCCCCCCCCCCCCCCACTGGTAACGGAAAAACACCAGACTCTAAACTCCAAATCGTCACGGCGACCCTCGGAGTCAGCTGTTGCTATGCGGGCGGCGGGCGGGGAAGGCCTTCCTATAGGAAGTTAATGACAATGGGGGTGAAGAGGTGGCAACACTAAACGTCCTGCTGTGGTTCCTATTGAGACGTCCTCCTGACCCGGCGGCTGCTGTTGTTGTTGTTGTTGTTGTTGTTGTTGTTGTTGTTGTTGTTGTTGTTGTTGTTGTTGTTGTATTTACAACCCCTTCCTGTGTCAAAGTATCAGGTTCACGTGAAGCTCCCCCTACAGGAGGCTACGGCTCACTGACAGTGTTGTCACGATACTGGAATTTCTAACTTCGATACGATACCTTGAAAAGTATCGATATTCGATACCATTTCTCGATACCACGGGGAAAAGATTTTAATCTTAAAATGTAAATTTCTTTATTAAATTTTTTTTTATTTATTTTTTAGCTTTTGTTGCTGGTCGATTCGCCTCACCTTCTCTCTGGTATTATAAGAGAAGAGAAATATAACACTTTTAAAACCCTTTGTTTTAGGGCTGGGCGATATGGCCTAAAAATAAAATCTCAGATAATTTTTTTTTAAATCCGATTTACGATTTTAATCGATTTTTTTTTCTCTTGAAAACTAGAAATCATTCAAATAACCTTTGTTTTTATTTGACCCAAAAAAATATATCAAACCAAGATGAATTTCCCTATTGGGATTGAAGTGCAAACCTAACTTTCACCAATCTTCATTTAAAAAAAAATTATAATATATATATAAAAGGTTACTCTTGATCAAACAAAGATGAATGTCCCTATTGGGATTAATAAAGTGCAAATCAAAATTTCACCAAACATCACTTTTTGTAAAATAAAAGGTGACTCTTAACCCATTCTCTGCCACCACTTTGATCATCCTAAACCATTCTCTGCCAGCGCTATTTGTCTATGGAGATGTTCACCTTCTTTGCAGGGCTATAACTTTTTAAATTGTATTGCTAAATTGACATTACTATGGCCCATTCAACATCAATTATCTATCGTTCAGGATGTAGGAACATTTTACTTTTTCATTCACACATTCATACGAAAATACCGTCTAGAGTATAAATATGTTTTTATCGTTTTCTGCAGTATTTCATAGAACGTGAGATATAGGCACAAATGCATATATTAGATTATCAAATGCAGTTTGATACCGATCAACGTTATATTAAAAATGTCAACTGTACATGGTCCTAAACGGTATGACTGATCATCTGCGGGTGAACGGAGGGGGGGGGGGGTCGTTTATAATTCCGTGACCGACGTTAAATGATTTATGTAGTATGGGTGATATATTGATCAGAGCAGTTTGTATCGAAAATGGTAAAGAAAAACGCTGAAACGCACGTCAGTCTCCTCGTAGCGTTGGGCGATGAGAGTGGAGCAAACAGATCCCAGTTATGTGGTGGGGATCGAGGCGATCCAGTTCCGGTTTGTATAATACTAATATACGCCCTAATCATGTTGTTTATTGAGTTATGGCAACGATTCATGTCCACGGTGTGTGGATTGAGTCCCGGGACGATAAACGAGTGGCCGGACGGAATTAGGGGACGGACCGAGCTGAAACAGGCATTTCTGGTTTGGCAACTCGCCGATCGGCCACCAGGTGGCGGTATTGAAGCGTTGCAGAATTGTGATGGCTCCCGCAGCATATAACAAGGCTCCGTGGGTGAAATATGAATTCCATGACGAAAATATGAAATATGAACTTGAAACACGCTGTACAGCGATATTGGCAGACAACGCATGGCGGGCAATAACGCTGAACAGCGATTTTGGCGGGTAATGGGTTAACATTTATTTAATTTTTTAGTGAAAATCGATAGCGCGGGAAATTAGTATTGAAACTGTTTTAAATATTCAGAATCGATATGTATAGAAAAATCGATATTTTTGACAACACTACTGACAGTCTTAGTGCTGCGTTCACACTGACAGCCTTAGTGCTGCGTTCACACTGACAGCCTTAGTGCTGCGTTCACACTGACAGTCTTAGTGCTGCGTTCACACTGACAGTCTTAGTGCTGCGTTCACACTGACAGTCTTAGTGCTGCGTTCACACTGACAGCCTTAGTGCTGCGTTCACACTGACAGTCTTAGTGCTGCGTTCACACTGACAGCCTTAGTGCTGCGTTCACACTGACAGTCTTAGTGCTGCGTTCACACTGACCTTAGTGCTGCGTTCACACTGACAGTCTTAGTGCTGCGTTCACACTGACAGTCTTAGTGCTGCGTTCACACTGACAGTCTTAGTGCTGCGTTCACACTGACCTTAGTGCTGCGTTCACACTGACAGCCTTAGTGCTGCGTTCACACTGACAGTCTTAGTGCTGCGTTCACACTGACAGCCTTAGTGCTGCGTTCACACTGACAGTCTTAGTGCTGCGTTCACACTGACAGTCTTAGTGCTGCGTTCACACTGACAGTCTTAGTGCTGCGTTCACACTGACAGCCTTAGTGCTGCGTTCACACTGACAGCCTTAGTGCTGCGTTCACACTGACAGCCTTAGTGCTGCGTTCACACTGACAGTCTTAGTGCTGCGTTCACACTGACAGTCTTAGTGCTGCGTTCACACTGACAGTCTTAGTGCTGCGTTCACACTGACAGTCTTAGTGCTGCGTTCACACTGACAGTCTTAGTGCTGCGTTCACACTGACCTTAGTGCTGCGTTCACACTGACAGTCTTAGTGCTGCGTTCACACTGACCTTAGTGCTGCGTTCACACTGACAGCCTTAGTGCTGCGTTCACACTGACAGCCTTAGTGCTGCGTTCACACTGACAGCCTTAGTGCTGCGTTCACACTGACAGTCTTAGTGCTGCGTTCACACTGACAGCCTTAGTGCTGCGTTCACACTGACAGTCTTAGTGCTGCGTTCACACTGACAGTCTTAGTGCTGCGTTCACACTGACCTTAGTGCTGCGTTCACACTGACAGTCTTAGTGCTGCGTTCACACTGACAGCCTTAGTGCTGCGTTCACACTGACAGCCTTAGTGCTGCGTTCACACTGACAGTCTTAGTGCTGCGTTCACACTGACAGTCTTAGTGCTGCGTTCACACTGACAGTCTTAGTGCTGCGTTCACACTGACAGTCTTAGTGCTGCGTTCACACTGACAGCCTTAGTGCTGCGTTCACACTGACAGTCTTAGTGCTGCGTTCACACTGACCTTAGTGCTGCGTTCACACTGACAGTCTTAGTGCTGTGTTCACACTGACAGCCTTAGTGCTGCGTTCACACTGACAGTCTTAGTGCTGCGTTCACACTGACAGCCTTAGTGCTGCGTTCACACTGACAGTCTTAGTGCTGCGTTCACACTGACCTTAGTGCTGCGTTCACACTGACAGTCTTAGTGCTGTGTTCACACTGACAGCCTTAGTGCTGCGTTCACACTGACAGTCTTAGTGCTGCGTTCACACTGACAGCCTTAGTGCTGCGTTCACACTGACAGCCTTAGTGCTGCGTTCACACTGACCTTAGTGCTGCGTTCACACTGACAGTCTTAGTGCTGCGTTCACACTGACAGCATTAGTGCTGCGTTCACACTGACAGTATTAGTGCTGCGTTCACACTGACAGTCTTAGTGCTGCGTTCACACTGACAGCCTTAGTGCTGCGTTCACACTGACAGTCTTAGTGCTGCGTTCACACTGACAGCCTTAGTGCTGCGTTCACACTGACAGTCTTAGTGCTGCGTTCACACTGACAGTCTTAGTGCTGCGTTCACACTGACAGCCTTAGTGCTGCGTTCACACTGACAGTCTTAGTGCTGCGTTCACACTGACAGTCTTAGTGCTGCGTTCACACTGACAGCCTTAGTGCTGCGTTCACACTGACACCCTTAGTGCTGCGTTCACACTGACAGTCTTAGTGCTGCGTTCACACTGACAGTCTTAGTGCTGCGTTCACACTGACAGCCTTAGTGCTGCGTTCACACTGACAGCCTTAGTGCTGCGTTCACACTGACAGCCTTAGTGCTGCGTTCACACTGACAGCCTTAGTGCTGCGTTCACACCGACAGTCTTAGTGCTGCGTTCACACTGACAGTCTTAGTGCTGCGTTCACACTGACAGTCTTAGTGCTGCGTTCACACTGACAGTCTTAGTGCTGCGTTCACACTGACAGTCTTAGTGCTGCGTTCACACTGACAGTCTTAGTGCTGCGTTCACACTGACAGCCTTAGTGCTGCGTTCACACTGACCTTAGTGCTGCGTTCACACTGACAGCCTTAGTGCTGCGTTCACACTGACAGTCTTAGTGCTGCGTTCACACTGACAGTCTTAGTGCTGCGTTCACACTGACCTTAGTGCTGCGTTCACACTGACAGCCTTAGTGCTGCGTTCACACTGACCTTAGTGCTGCGTTCACACTGACAGTCTTAGTGCTGCGTTCACACTGACAGCCTTAGTGCTGCGTTCACACTGACAGCCTTAGTGCTGCGTTCACACTGACAGCCTTAGTGCTGCGTTCACACTGACCTTAGTGCTGCGTTCACACTGACAGCCTTAGTGCTGCGTTCACACTGACAGTCTTAGTGCTGCGTTCACACTGACAGCCTTAGTGCTGCGTTCACACTGACAGTCTTAGTGCTGCGTTCACACTGACAGTCTTAGTGCTGCGTTCACACTGACAGCCTTAGTGCTGCGTTCACACTGACAGTCTTAGTGCTGCGTTCACACTGACAGCCTTAGTGCTGCGTTCACACTGACAGACTTAGTGCTGCGTTCACACTGACCTTAGTGCTGCGTTCACACTGACAGTCTTAGTGCTGCGTTCACACTGACAGCCTTAGTGCTGCGTTCACACTGACAGTCTTAGTGCTGCGTTCACACTGACAGTCTTAGTGCTGCGTTCACACTGACAGTCTTAGTGCTGCGTTCACACTGACAGCCTTAGTGCTGCGTTCACACTGACCTTAGTGCTGCGTTCACACTGACAGCCTTAGTGCTGCGTTCACACTGACAGTCTTAGTGCTGCGTTCACACTGACAGTCTTAGTGCTGCGTTCACACTGACAGTCTTAGTGCTGCGTTCACACTGACAGTCTTAGTGCTGCGTTCACACTGACAGCCTTAGTGCTGCGTTCACACTGACAGTCTTAGTGCTGCGTTCACACTGACAGCCTTAGTGCTGCGTTCACACTGACAGTCTTAGTGCTGCGTTCACACTGACAGTCTTAGTGCTGCGTTCACACTGACAGCCTTAGTGCTGCGTTCACACTGACAGTCTTAGTGCTGCGTTCACACTGACAGTCTTAGTGCTGCGTTCACACTGACAGCCTTAGTGCTGCGTTCACACTGACAGCCTTAGAACATAGGGCTGTGAGAACATAGGGATGTGAGAACATAGGGCTGAGCCAATCAACCGCTTCTTTTCACCTGGCAGCGCGGATCCTCCCTGAGAGGGCGTAGCGTGTGGAAGGATCACACTATCCCACTCAGGTCCTATCCGCGCTTAGCAGGCGCCCCGACCGAACTGTAGGAGTCGCTGTTTACAACGACCCGGACCCACCCCGCCAGCTTCTCCCACCCTCTGATACAGCCAATTGTATTAGTGTGAACGGCCGACAACCCCGGAGCTGTGAGCTGGATTCGAACAGGCGAATCCAGCTCACAGCTCCGGGGTTGGTGACGAACGCAATCTCCGCTACGCCACCTAACCGCCAACAGTGTGTAGTTCTAATATATAATATAATATATATATATTATAATAATAATATAATAATATATAAATCCACCAAGTCGGTTTCTGCCTCTACAATAGGGCTGTGGGAACATAGGGCTGTGGGAACATAGGGCTCAGGGAACATAGGGCTGTAGGAACATAGGGCTGTAGGAACATAGGGCTGTAGGAACATAGGGCTGTAGGAACATAGGGCTGTAGGAACATAGGGCTGTAGGAACATAGGGCTGTAGGAACATAGGGCTGTAGGAACATAGGGCTGTAGGAACATAGGGCTGTAGGAACATAGGGCTGTAGGAACATAGGGCTGTAGGAACATAGGGCTGTAGGAACATAGGGCTGTAGGAACATAGGGCTGTAGGAACATAGGGCTGTAGGAACATAGGGCTGTAGGAACATAGGGCTGTGGGAACATAGGGCTGTAGGAACATAGGGCTGAGGGAACATAGGGCTGTAGGAACATAGGGCTGTAGGAACATAGGGCTGTAGGAACATAGGGCTGAGGGAACATAGGGCTGTAGGAACATAGGGCTGAGGGAACATAGGGCTGTAGGAACATAGGGCTGTAGGAACATAGGGCTGTAGGAACATAGGGCTGTAGGAACATAGGGCTGTAGGAACATAGGGCTGTAGGAACATAGGGCTGTAGGAACATAGGGCTGTGGGAACATAGGGCTGAGGGAACATAGGGCTGTAGGAACATAGGGCTGTAGGAACATAGGGCTGTAGGAACATAGGGCTGTAGGAACATAGGGCTGTAGGAACATAGGGCTGTAGGAACATAGGGCTGTAGGAACATAGGGCTGAGGGAACATAGGGCTGTAGGAACATAGGGCTGTGGGAACATAGGGCTGTAGGAACATAGGGCTGTAGGAACATAGGGCTGTAGGAACATAGGGCTGTAGGAACATAGGGCTGTAGGAACATAGGGCTGAGGGAACATAGGGCTGTAGGAACATAGGGCTGTGGGAACATAGGGCTGAGGGAACATAGGGCTGTAGGAACATAGGGCTGAGGGAACATAGGGCTGTAGGAACATAGGGCTGTAGGAACATAGGGCTGTAGGAACATAGGGCTGTAGGAACATAGGGCTGTAGGAACATAGGGCTGTAGGAACATAGGGCTGTAGGAACATAGGGCTGTGGGAACATAGGGCTGTGGGAACATAGGGCTGTAGGAACATAGGGCTGTAGGAACATAGGGCTGAGGGAACATAGGGCTGTAGGAACATAGGGCTGAGGGAACATAGGGCTGTAGGAACATAGGGCTGTAGGAACATAGGGCTGTAGGAACATAGGGCTGTAGGAACATAGGGCTGTAGGAACATAGGGCTGTAGGAACATAGGGCTGTAGGAACATAGGGCTGTGGGAACATAGGGCTGTGGGAACATAGGGCTGTAGGAACATAGGGCTGTAGGAACATAGGGCTGTGGGAACATAGGGCTGTAGGAACATAGGGCTGTGGGAACATAGGGCTGTGGGAACATAGGGCTGTGGGAACATAGGGCTGTAGGAACATAGGGCTGTAGGAACATAGGGCTGTGGGAACGTAGGGCTGTAGGAACATAGGGCTGTAGGAACATAGGGCTGTAGGAACATAGGGCTGTAGGAACATAGGGCTGAGGGAACATAGGGCTGTGGGAACATAGGGCTGAGGGAACATAGGGCTGTAGGAACATAGGGCTGAGGGAACGTAGGGCTGTGGGAACATAGGGCTGTAGGAACATAGGGCTGTGGGAACATAGGGCTGTAGGAACATAGGGCTGAGGGAACATAGGGCTGAGGGAACGTAGGGCTGTGGGAACATAGGGCTGTAGGAACATAGGGCTGTGGGAACATAGGGCTGTAGGAACATAGGGCTGTGGGAACATAGGGCTGTAGGAACATAGGGCTGTAGGAACATAGGGCTGTAGGAACATAGGGCTGTGGGAACATAGGGCTGTAGGAACATAGGGCTGTAGGAACATAGGGCTGAGGGAACATAGGGCTGTAGGAACATAGGGCTGTGGGAACATAGGGCTGTAGGAACATAGGGCTGTAGGAACATAGGGCTGTAGGAACATAGGGCTGTGGGAACATAGGGCTGTAGGAACATAGGGCTGTAGGAACATAGGGCTGAGGGAACATAGGGCTGTAGGAACATAGAGCTGTAGGATCATAGGGCTGTGGGAACATAGGGCTGTAGGAACATAGGGCTGAGGGAACATAGGGCTGTGGGAACATAGGGCTGTAGGAACATAGGGCTGTAGGAACATAGGGCTGTGGGAACATAGAGCTGAGGGAACATAGGGCTGAGGGAACATAGGGCTGTAGGAACATAGAGCTGTAGGAACATAGGGCTGTAGGAACATAGGGCTGTAGGAACATAGGGCTGAGGGAACATAGGGCTGTAGGAACATAGAGCTGTAGGAACATAGGGCTGAGGGAACATAGAGCTGAGGGAACATAGGGCTGTAGGAACATAGGGCTGGAGGAACATAGGGCTGTAGGAACATAGGGCTGTGGGAACATAGGGCTGTAGGAACATAGAGCTGAGGGAACATAGGGCTGTAGGAACATAGGGCTGTAGGAAAATAGGGCTGTAGGAACATAGGGCTGTAGGAACATAGGGCTGTAGGAACATAGGGCTGTAGGAACATAGGGCTGTAGGAACATAGGGCTGTAGGAACATAGGGCTGAGGGAACATAGGGCTGAGGGAACATAGGGCTGTAGGAACATAGGGCTGAGGGAACATAGGGCTGAGGGAACATAGGGCTGTAGGAACATAGGGCTGTAGGAACATAGGGCTGTAGGAACATAGGGCTGTGGGAACATAGGGCTGTAGGAACATAGGGCTGTAGGAACATAGGGCTGAGGGAACATAGGGCTGTAGGAACATAGAGCTGTAGGATCATAGGGCTGTGGGAACATAGGGCTGTAGGAACATAGGGCTGAGGGAACATAGGGCTGTGGGAACATAGGGCTGTAGGAACATAGGGCTGTAGGAACATAGGGCTGTGGGAACATAGAGCTGAGGGAACATAGGGCTGAGGGAACATAGGGCTGTAGGAACATAGAGCTGTAGGAACATAGGGCTGTAGGAACATAGGGCTGTAGGAACATAGGGCTGAGGGAACATAGGGCTGTAGGAACATAGAGCTGTAGGAACATAGGGCTGAGGGAACATAGAGCTGAGGGAACATAGGGCTGTAGGAACATAGGGCTGGAGGAACATAGGGCTGTAGGAACATAGGGCTGTGGGAACATAGGGCTGTAGGAACATAGAGCTGAGGGAACATAGGGCTGTAGGAACATAGGGCTGTAGGAAAATAGGGCTGTAGGAACATAGGGCTGTAGGAACATAGGGCTGTAGGAACATAGGGCTGTAGGAACATAGGGCTGTAGGAACATAGGGCTGTAGGAACATAGGGCTGAGGGAACATAGGGCTGAGGGAACATAGGGCTGTAGGAACATAGGGCTGAGGGAACATAGGGCTGAGGGAACATAGGGCTGAGGGAACATAGGGCTGTAGGAACATAGGGCTGTAGGAACATAGGGCTGTAGGAACATAGGGCTGTAGGTAGGGATGCCCCCCGGACCCCGGTTTTAAACGGGAACCGGTACTATATTAGAAAATACCGGAGTATTTATAAGCTCCGACGTCCTCGGTACTGCTATCGATACTCTAGAGAAATTATTATTATTATTATTATTATTATTATTATTTAAAAGTTGCGAACGATCTCTCCTCTCTCTGTCTCTGCACGAGAAGCAGCGAGTCATTATTACACACACTCCTCGCGAGTCGCGCTACACATACATACGGGTACTCCTTAATGAAAGCGCTGTCAATAGTATGCAGCTGCAGCACGTCAGACAGCAGCGCTTACAAGCCCCGCACATACAAGCCCTGCACACCTGATGTGCTGCAGCTGGAAGCATCTCAGCGCTGTCTCCGTGCCGACGCGCGCTGCACACAGACACAGACAGCTCTGCATGGACTGAGTCGTGATGGCGGATAGAGCGAAGCGTTCACAAGTGCAACAAAACATTTGCCAGTTAGGGTGGCAATACGAGCAATCTATCAAAACATTTGTTTGCAAAACACTATATTAGTGTGCAGAAATGCGCCGTATTCGACTGCCTTGCGCGCAGTGGTCCATCTGCATCCACGTCCACTGCAGCCGGTAAGCCAAGATACGGAGTTTCCTAGGCTAATAACGAATTATTACAAATAGGCTAATAAACAAAATAATTGTTTAGCTACAAATACTACAATCTAAAAACTTTTTATAGATCGTCAAGCTGAGGTCAGCCACCAATGTGTCCCAGGCCAGTGAGCCCACCACACATCCTCCCTCTACCTCCACCACCCAAAGTCCTTTCTCCCTAGCAGCTAGAGGAAAGATGACAGAGGATAGGGTGAACGAGTGTCACAGGGCTGTGACAAAGTTTGTTGTCAAAGGCCTGCACCCGTTCTCTACAGTGGAGTCCAAGGACTTTAGGTAACAACTAATCATTCAGTGTATATCGTTTTTTTTGTATACATAGTTGTCTAACTTGTCTGTTGTTGTTATAAGTTATTATTGAAGCAGCTATTCCCACCACTCCACACACATTTACAATAATTCAATCATTTCTAATCTTTACTGTAGGGAGATGACCAATGCTCTCAACTGCAAATATAAAAATCATAAAAAAATTATCAAAAAGAACCGATAAGAGTATCGATAAAGTACCGAACCGTTAAGCAGTATCGATAGGAGTAGTAGTATCGATAAAATCCTAACGATACCCATCCCTAGCTGTAGGAACATAGGGCTGTAGGAACATAGGGCTGAGGGAACATAGGGCTGTAGGAACATAGGGCTGAGGGAACATAGGGCTGAGGGAACATAGGGCTGTAGGAACATAGGGCTGAGGGAACATAGGGCTGTGAGAACATAGGGCTGAGGGAACATAGGGCTGAGGGAACATAGGGCTGTAGGAACATAGGGCTGTGTGAACATAGGGCTGTAGGAACATAGGGCTGTAGGAACATAGGGCTGTAGGAACATAGAGCTGTAGGAACATAGAGCTGTAGGAACATAGGGCTGTAGGAACATAGGGCTGTAGGAACATAGGGCTGTAGGAACATAGGGCTGTAGGAACATAGGGCTGTAGGAACATAGAGCTGTAGGAACATAGGGCTGTAGGAACATAGAGCTGAGGGAACATAGGGCTGTAGGAACATAGGGCTGTAGGAACATAGGGCTGTAGGAACATAGGGCTGAGGGAACATAGGGCTGTAGGAACATAGGGCTGTAGGAACATAGGGCTGTAGGAACATAGGGCTGTAGGAACATAGGGCTGTAGGAACATAGGGCTGAGGGAACATAGGGCTGTAGGAACATAGGGCTGTAGGAACATAGAGCTGTAGGAACATAGGGCTGAGGGAACATAGGGCTGAGGGAACATAGGGCTGTAGGAACATAGGGCTGAGGGAACATAGGGCTGTGAGAACATAGGGCTGTAGGAACATAGGGCTGTAGGAACATAGGGCTGTGGGAACATAGGGCTGAGGGAACATAGGGCTGAGGGAACATAGGGCTGTAGGAACATAGGGCTGTGTGAACATAGGGCTGTAGGAACATAGGGCTGTAGGAACATAGGGCTGTAGGAACATAGGGCTGTAGGAACATAGGGCTGTAGGAACATAGGGCTGTGGGAACATAGGGCTGTAGGAACGTAGGGCTGTGGGAACGTAGGGCTGTGGGAACGTAGGGCTGTGGGAACATAGGGCTGTGGGAACATAGGGCTGTGGGAACATAGGGCTGAGGGAACATAGGGCTGTAGGAACATAGGGCTGAGGGAACATAGGGCTGTAGGAACATAGGGCTGTAGGAACATAGGGCTGTAGGAACATAGGGCTGTAGGAACATAGGGCTGTAGGAACATAGGGCTGTGGGAACATAGGGCTGTAGGAACATAGGGCTGTGGGAACATAGGGCTGTAGGAACATAGGGCTGTAGGAACATAGGGCTGTAGGAACATAGGGCTGATGGAACATAGGGCTGTAGGAACATAGGGCTGTAGGAACATAGGGCTGTAGGAACATAGGGCTGTAGGAACGTAGGGCTGTAGGAACATAGGGCTGTAGGAACATAGGGCTGTAGGAACATAGGGCTGTAGGAACGTAGGGCTGTAGGAACATAGGGCTGTAGGAACATAGGGCTGAGGGAACATAGGGCTGTAGGAACGTAGGGCTGTAGGAACATAGGGCTGTAGGAACATAGGGCTGTAGGAACATAGGGCTGTAGGAACATAGGGCTGTAGGAACGTAGGGCTGTGGGAACATAGGGCTGTGGGAACATAGGGCTGTAGGAACATAGGGCTGAGGGAACATAGGGCTGTAGGAACATAGGGCTGTAGGAACATAGGGCTGTAGGAACATAGGGCTGTAGGAACGTAGGGCTGTAGGAACATAGGGCTGTAGGAACATAGGGCTGTAGGAACATAGGGCTGTAGGAACGTAGGGCTGTAGGAACATAGGGCTGAGGGAACATAGGGCTGAGGGAACATAGATATGCTCCCGGAAAAGCACTTGCTGATTGGTGAAATATCGAAAGCGCAGTTAGAAGTTTATTGAAACCTGAGGTTATTCTAAAATGTGTTGAAACCCTAAACCGAGGTTTATTCAAAATATGAACGGCGCATACGTTACGAAATTGTCTGTGCGGTTTAGTTGGTTGGGTCACAGGCTAACGCTAAACGCCGTGTTCTAAAGGGAGCATGTAGTCTGTGAGTGAATGCAGCTATGCAAGTGTGTGTGCGTGTGTCTGTGCATGTGTGTGTGTGCATGCTTCACCATGGCAGATATCTGATTAGTGGTTTATTTTCCCTGCCTTCGACATAAGTGGTTCAAGTGTCTGTTGTGCGTGCGTGTGTGCGTGTGTGCGTGCGTGTGTGTGTGCGTGCGTGCGTGCGTGTGAGGGCTGTGAATGTTTACCTGCCAGCGGGCGTAAGCTTGGCGGTGTTTCAACTGAATGCCCTGGGGTTGCTGGGAGAATCGCTAACAGTCACACACACACACACACACAGACACAGACACACACACACACACACACACACACACACACACACACACACACACACACACACACACACACACAGACACACACACAAAGACACAGACACACACACACACAGACACACACACACACAGACACACACACACACAGACACACACAGACAGACAGATGCACAAACAGACACACACAGACACAGACACACACACAGACACACACAGACACAGTCACACACACAGACACACACAGACACACACAGACAGACAGATGCACACACACACAGACACACAAACACACACACAGACGGGTGCATCAAAATACACATTTCCAGCGTATTGATTTGTCTGGGTGCTAAAAGTGTTACCATCCATGTAAAAACAATACATGCAAAATATTTTTGCAATACGAGGTGATTTAGAGGTGGAACGGTACATCAGTACATGCTGTCCTCCCCCAACATGGCCTGCTGTTAGTGTCTGTGTGTGTGTGCGCGCGTTAGTCTGTGTGTGTCTGTGTGTGTGTGTGTGTGTGAGTTGCAACATTGTTACATCTCGCACCTGCAATTTTTGGGGGGATGGGCCTATAAATAGCTTTGCCTGTGTGGCTCTGCATCGCAGTTTATTCAATTCTGGTCAGTTCTGGTCAGCAATTCATCAGTTTACTCAATCCCTCAACGGAGTCAACGCCACCATCACCCACCACAGGATCCAGCTCTCACAAGATGGCGTCGCCGCCCTTAGGCTCCCGCCAGAGCAGCCGCAGCCTGGTCTTAGGTCTGGGCGCCAGCATAACCAATGCAGATGCCATCATCACTGGTGCCAAACTGCCAAGTGGTCGCCAGATCTTGCGGTGCATGCTGTACAACTGCGACACGCAACTGCATGCCAAGCGGCCAGGTTTGACCGGAGCCTTGTCACGGTTCCATGCGGCTAAGGACGTTTTGGAGCAGGTGCGGCCATTTTATGGAAAGGCCAATATTACAATGGTGAGTGATCGTCGAGCATGCGTCAAGATGGTAGCGCTTGTCGATGCTAGCAACAAGCTGCGGCACATTCCAAAGGCCAGGCGCTCCAGTGAGGCTACAGCTCGACTGGTGGACGCAATGGAGCACAAGCTGGATGCCACATTCCCGCTGTGATCTCCAAATGCAGAGGACATTGCTTTCCTGGCCAGCATGAAGGGCGACAGAGTGGCCACATTTGGAGCATTGGATGCCAATCTGCAATCCAAGTTGAAGCGGCGACAGGAGCGTGAAGCAGCGCAGCAGGCATGCTTTACCAAGGAGCAGCAGGAGATGACTGCGAGGTCCAGCATGGCGGTGGTGTTGGAAAGCGAAAGTGATGAAGACAGCAATGCAGATGAAACAGCTGCTCCACCGGCTGAGAACACACCCACCCGTGAGCGTAAGAAGACTGGCACCACAGCCTTCATTCCATCAGACATTCTCAGCCGGCCGAGTCTTGTGTCACTGGCTACACGGTTGAAGATCGCAGCAGGCTGCCTTCACGCGCGGTCTGATCGAGGAATCCGGTGGCAATTCGGCAAAGGTCTCCACATCCTACGCAACAGCAGACCGAGCGCACCGCCACGTGTTGCAGGCCATCAGTGAGGACCAGCAAGAACAGTGGACACCACCTCCCATGTGCACCTTGCACTGGGACAGTAAGTTGACGCCAATGCTCAACAATGTGCGCCGGTTGGAGGAGCGTCTGACAGTGGTGATCGGAGACGCGGAGCGGCTCAAACTGCTTGGTCTGCCAGCATACATGAAGGGGACTGATTAGGCATGTGGAACGATCATTGCCCGGCTGACATGCAAGCTGCTGCAGGACTGGTGCTGCACCGATCAGGTTGTCAACATGGCATTTGACACCACCGCGTCAAACACTGGCCATCTCACGGCAGCCTGCATTGCCATCCAGCTCTCACTGGGTCGACCACTGCTCTGGTCCGGGTGCCGGCACCACATCGGCGAGGTGCTCCTCAGCCACATCTTCACTGACCTCAAGGTGGAGACGTCACGCTCGCCAGAGGTTACATTGTTTACACGTCTGCGTGACAACTGGAACCTGTTGCCACACAAGGACAGCGGCCCATTGGCCCGCTACATTCCTGGCGATGCCGAACCACCGTTCCTGGGCAAGTTGCGTGCTGAACTAATTGTGTGCGCTGCAGGAGTGCTCGACTACAAGCGAGGCGACTATCGCGAGTTCGTGCAGCTATGTCTTGTGTATCTGAGTGCAGACAGTGCAGAGCACACTCCAGTTAACTTCCAACAACCGGGAGCACTGCACAAGGCGCGGTGGATGGCTAAGCTGCTCTACACTCTCAAGCTGGCCTTGATGGAGCAGCACATTGCCTTGCTTCCTCAGGGGACCATCACTACACAGCAGCAGGTGCTGAAGATTCTGGCGTTTGCCAACTTCATCACGCACATCTACGCAACGTGGTGGTTGACCTGCGACACGGCCGTAGATGCGGCATGAAATGACCTTACACTCTACCACAACCTGTACGCATACAAGTCTGTTGACGAGGGCATCGCAGCATCAGCGATTAAGGCGCTGGAGCGGCACCTTTGGTACCTGTCAGGCGAGATGCTGCCCCTGGCACTCTTCAGCACCAAGGTGCCAGTTGGCGAGCGGCGCGCACTTGCAGATGCTATATTGGAGCACAAGCCGGCTGATATATCCATGCAAGCCCCACAGCTCCGCTTTGGCACTGGCTTCGGCAAGCCAAAGTTTCCAACCCTCTCGCCGACCACCAGCTTGGCTGACCTTGCCAACCGAGACTGCTGGTTCGGCATGCACCTGCTGCACATCGATCCCGCGTTTCTTTCACTGGATGTAGAGGATTGGGTTACCAGTACAACATTTCAGATGGGTGCAGTGAATGTACGTACCATCAATGTTGTGAATGACTGTGCCGAGCGTGGCGTCAAACTGACGTCAGACTTTGTGGCAGCAGCCAGGAGTGAGGAGCACCTGCAGAATGTGCTACAGGCAGTTGAGCATGACCGCTCAACACGGTCAAACCTTCGCTGCTGCAAGCGCAAGCTGGACCAGGTCTAGGACTCTAGGATGCTTGAGACATGTTTGAAAGACTATTTCAATGTTGTTATCAAACATTTTGTTCTTAAATGTTAGGGTTAATAAATGTTGTTCTGAAAAACTATTTCTTGCCGTTTTTGAAATTGCCTTGTCATGTTATCTAGTAAAACGCCCAAAAAGGCCCATTTTCATATATTTCACATGCTGTGTGCTACCTCTAAATCTCAACGAATCTTTCCCAAACTTTGCACAAATCATTTTTATGTTTGTCCGAACAAAATGCAACCCCACACAGATTGATATGTTGAGATACAATTTTTGCATTGCAATTTGATGCACCCTAACAGACACACACAGATAGACAGATGCACACACACACACAGACAGACAGACAGACACACACACAGACACACACAGACAGACACACACACACACACAGACACACAAACACACAGACAGACAGATGCACACACACACACAGACGCACACACACACACACACACACACACAGACGCACACACACACACACACACACACACAGACAGACGCACGCACACACACAGACACAGACAGACACACACACAGACACACAGACAGATGCACACAGACACAGACATATGCACACACACACACACACACACACACAAAGACCCAGACACACAGACACACACAAAGACACAGAGAGACACACACAGAGACAGAGAGACACACAAAGACACAGAGACACACACACAAAGACACAGACACACACACAGACCAGACGCACACAAAGACACAGAGACACAGACGCACACAGAGACACAGACACACACAAAGACACAGACGCACACAAAGACACAGAGACACAGACGCACACAAAGACACAGAGACACAGACGCACACAGAGACACAGACACACACAAAGACACAGACGCACACAAAGACACAGAGACACACACACAAAGACACAGAGACACACACACAAAGACACAGAGACACAGACACACAAAGACACAAAGACACAAAGACACAGACACACAAAGACCCAGAGACACGCACACAAAGACACAAAGACACAAAGACACAGACGCACACAAAGACACAGACGCACACAGAGACACAGACGCACACAGAGACACAGACGCACACAGAGACACAGACGCACACACACA
>NC_140173.1:153076104-153088604 GCF_963971535.1 Notolepis coatsorum | reverse complement strand
CTTTTTGTACCTAGAATATTCAGCGATGATATTCTTGTTGGGACAGTCTTTCCTGTTCTCCTCATTTGTGTGTGGGGGGGGGGGGGGGGGGGGGTCGGAAGGTTGCCGGTTAGATTCCCGCTCCTCCCGGGCAGCGTGTCGAAGTGTCCTTGAGCACTTGACCCCTGACTGCTCCCAGTGAGCAGGTGGGCACCTTGGCCCGTCGGTGTGTGAGCGTGTGAGTGAGCGGGTCGGTGTGTGAGCGTGTGACTGAGCGGGTCGGTGTGTGAGCGTGTGAGTGAGCGGGTCGGTGTGTGAGCGTGTGAGTGAGCGGGTCGGTGTGTGAGCGTGTGAGTGAGCGGGTCGGTGTGTGAGCGTGTGAGTGAGCGGGTCGGTGTGTGAGCGTGTGAGTGAGCGGGTCGGTGTGTGAGCGTGTGAGTGAGCGGGTCGGTGTGTGAGTGAGCGGGTCGGTGTGTGAGCGTGTGACTGAGCGGGTCGGTGTGTGAGCGTGTGAGTGAGCGGGTCGGTGTGTGAGCGTGTGAGTGAGCGGGTCGGTGTGTGAGTGAGCGGGTCGGTGTGTGAGCGTGTGAGTGAGCGGGTCGGTGTGTGAGTGAGCGGGTCGGTGTGTGAGCGTGTGAGTGAGCGGGTCGGTGTGTGAGCGTGTGAGTGAGCGGGTCGGTGTGTGAGCGTGTGAGTGAGCGGGTCGGTGTGTGAGCGTGTGAGTGAGCGGGTCGGTGTGTGAGCGTGTGAGTGAGCGGGTCGGTGTGTGAGCGTGTGAGTGAGCGGGTCGGTGTGTGAGCGTGTGAGTGAGCGGGTCGAATGTGAGGCACTAAATTGTAAAATGCTTTGACTAAAAGCTGTTGTATAAATGCAGCCATTTACCAGATATCCCTTTCCCGGTAAAAACAACATGTATTTCATTGCTCAATATGAACCTTTCCGTTTTGGATGACGTCTTTATTATTTCTTTTATTTCGCACCATTTCAGCAAAACAGTAAAAAACATTGACCGTGACAGAAAGTGTATAAAGGTGCTGAGTCGAGGCCAGAGACCCAGATGGGCATCAACTCATTAAATCATTGGATTAAAAAAATAAACACAAAAACAAAAGTAAAGTGAAATAAGTTCATAAAACAATTTTCATAATATTAACACATTCATGGCCATTGGGGATCGTCTAATCCCACTCTGAGGCCAGCTTTTCATTACAAGGTTTCACTGTGCGTGAGGTTGTTTGTAGAGCTAAATCTATATTTTATATTATTGCTATGTGTCCATTGTCATTGTCAATTGACAGTATAAATCTTCCCTTCAATATGCCATAAAGAAATAATATTTTCATCAATACGTTCCCATTTTATAGCGTCGTGAATATGAACTATATACCGCATTGGTCTAGGCTAATTCCTGCAAAGCTAGTTATAGGGCGCTAAGCTAATAGCGTTAAATCGATTGGCGTTTCGGCCCTACACAAGCTAGAGTTAAAAATCTAAATGCATATGATCGGTATCATGGTCCACCATGAATGCATGAAGGGGGCGGGGGAAGTCGTTTCTGATGATTGATTACCAATAACGGCATTCGTTCTTGCAACATCATACGTTGACCGGGTGGATGGCTATGAGAGCAAGGCCCAATCAAGCTGAAATTGACATCAAATCGCTCTTACCTGTGGCCGGTTGGATTCCAAAAATAATTTCCCAGTTATTGATCGCCATCTGGTAGATTGATATGCCAATTGGCTGATGCTATATTCCTTTACTGCATACTGAATTCGGCGTCGCAATAAGTATTCCAGGCGATCGGTTGAAGCCCTAGCTTCAGGCTAACAGAAAAGCTAACCCAGAGTGAAAAAAAGGTGACACCCCGTCTGCAACAAGGGAAACTGCATTATCGAGACGGTGCCAATACGAGGATCTGGCCGGTACTGCACTTTCGGAGACCGGATATGCCGTTTCCAGCCAAATGGAATAAAAGCAAAACCAAGTGGTAACACGTATATATACGTGGTTGGCCAGGAATGTGTTAAGATAATAATAAGATAATAATGATAACAATAATAATCAAAGTAGTAATAATAATAATAATAACAAAAACAACAACATTAATAATTAGTCTAAAGTAAACAAATTAATATGAAACTGTAAAACAAAGTGACATTAATGGTTTTATGAGATTGAAGCTATTCATTTAACGATGTATATTTAAGCTTGGATTTTTGAGTGATGAAATCCTCCCATCCGTCCTCCTCATCGCTCTTCCTCTTCCCCTCTTTATATTGTATAGTATAGTTTAGATGCATTAAGAGTTAAAATAGTAAATTGTATATTGTATAGTAGTGTACACGGGAACCAGTTTCTCAGGAACTTAGCATGTATTTTTTTATCATGCATGATCTTGTGTCTTTCTTACCTATTTTAATTTTTTTCTATGCCCATTTTTATTATTGTAATTTGCACAATCAATGCGGGCATGACCACTCGCATGTCACTGTATGCCCTGGTGTGTACAGTATGTGACGAATAAACCTCTCGATTCCTCTTCCTCTTCCCCCCTCCAGGGATGACGGTTCCCACGCAGGACATCCTGTACAACGCGCTCGGCTCTCTGATCAAAGAGCGCAAGGTGTACCACACGGGCGAGGGCTACTTCATCGTCTCCCCGCAGACCTACTTCATCACCAGCAGCCTGGTGCGCGAGAAGAGCCGGTGGGCCGCGGAAGACCCGCCCGCCCCCCCGCCCATCACCTACCTGCTGAGCAACGAGGCCTGCGTGGAGAACCCCGCCCAGAGCCCCCTGGTGGCCCACTGCAAGTCCTGCAGCTGCTTCGCGCCTCCCCGAGCGTCCACCGACGTCGGCGCCGCCGCCCTCCCTCCCTCCGCGGTCCCCGACCAGCAGCACTCGGCCTCGGCCTCCGTCAGCGAGTGCACGGGGAGGAGCCTCAGGTGGCCGCGGCCCGCGGACCACAAGCCGGCGGTGCAGCACCAGTCCACCTCCACGGCGGCGGACTACCAGACCAGCGAGGTCAGCAAGACCACGGCCACCACCAACACCGGCCGCAAGGACGGCAAGGAGAAGCCGGGCAGGAAGTTCGGCCTCAGCCTGTTCCGACGCCACGGGGGCAAGAAGGAGAAGCCCAAGAAGGAGTACGCCTCGTTCTCGGGTCAGTTCCCGCCGGAGGAGTGGCCCGTGAGGGACGAGGAGGACCTGAACAACCTGCCGCGGGACCTGGAGCACGCCATCATCCGGCGCATCAACCCCGAGCTCACCGTGGACAACCTGACGCGCCACACGGTCCTCATGAAGAAGTTGGAGGACCGGGGGGACCGGGCCACGGACCGGATGCTGGACAGGGGTCTGGACAGGGGTCTGGACCGGGGGGATAAGGGAGTAGACAAAGGCATGTCCACCGAGATCCTGACGTCCTCGAAGCCCAGACACCACCACTCCTCCAGGGCGGCGGGGGGGAGGAGATCCGCCCCCAAGGCCTCTCGCAACAAGCGGAGGCCCCACTCCTCCAGGGAGAAGCAGAGGGAGAAGGAGAGGGTGAGGAGTAAAGCCCCCGCGTGCCTGGAGAACTACCCTGAGGGGGAGGACCTGATCCCGACTCGGCTCGGGCCAGAGATCCCCGCCGCCGACGAGGCCGAGCGCCTGGAGGAGGCCGCGGAGGGGAAGAGCCTCCACAAGAAACGCATCGAGAACCCCTTCTACACTCAGCCTGTCAAGGAGACGCCCCAGACCAGCGCCGCGGCCAGAGAGCAGAGGAGGCGGGAGGAGAAGGAGGGGAGGACTTCGGGGTGCGGCAAGAAAGAACGAGCGGGGCACCGCTCCAAGTCCTGGGACCCACACCGGGCCAAGGCGGTCGCAGAAGAAGAAGGGGAGAGCGCGGGGGGGAGGTCGCACGCGTCCGAGGACCGGTCCTACGACAGAGGACATGCCGCTGACCCTCTCGGAAGGCCCGGCAGAGAGCTGCTACCACCGGACTACAGTGCGGCCTACCCCCAGAGCAGCACCCTGAGGATAGACGACAAGGTCCGGCACCAGAGGGAGGTCCGGGAGGTCCGGGAGAGAGAGGGCAACCGCAGGCCCTTACAGGACGCAGACTACAGAGGTGTAACGGACCACAGACGACACCACCTAGGCCGGACTAAAGACCATGACCTCTTCGGCACCCAACTGTACGCGGATACCGAGGGCGGCCTCCCTAAGCGCTCCTACGACCCGGGCCCCGCCCACTCCTACGACCCGGGCCCCGCCCACTCCTACGACCCGGGCCCCGCCCACTCCTACGACCCGGCCCCGCCCTGCCCCGAGCCCTCGCTGCAGCGGAAACACTCGCTCAGACGCGCGGACGTCATCCTCTCTTCTTCTCACCAGCAGCAGGTCTCCATCTCCGGCGCCGCGGCCGACACGAAGCAGGGACAACAGGGGACGGTGGACGAGGATGTCAGTGTCCCCGTCGGTGGTAGAGAGTTCATAGAAGACGACCACAGGCTCTATGAGAAAACGGAGGAGGAGGAGGAGGAGGAGGAGGAGGATGCCTGCAGCTCCTTGTATTTGAGCGAGGAGGGGGTTACGGGCGTCGGGGGCCACTACGAGGACCCCCAGTCGGCTTACCGTGACCACGACTCGGATTCGCAATACCGAGACCCACCGAGTCGCTCTCATAACTCCTCCCCACCGCCGCACTCTGTTCAGGGGGACTGGGACAGCACTTACACTGAGAGCATCCCCTCTAACCCTAACCCCTCAGCCACTCAGAAGAGAGACTCGTCTCTCAGCCCGAGCAGGCAGGGGAAGACCGGCGGCTGGAGCCACCACCACCACCAGAGGTCACCAAGGGCCACAAGTGAGCTCAGCCCCAGGCGAGCCACCTCGCAGGGGGACAGACAGGACAGGCAGGGGGACAGACAGGGGGACAGGCAGGGAGACAGGCAGGGAGACAGACAGGGGGACAGGCAGGGGGACAGGCAGGGAGACAGGCAGGGAGACAGACAGGGGGACAGGCAGGGGGACAGGCAGGGAGACAGGCAGGGAGACAGGCAGGGAGACAGACAGGACAGGCAGGGGGACAGGCAGGGAGACAGACAGGGGGACAGGCAGGGAGACAGACAGGGAGACAGGCAGGGAGACAGGCAGGGAGACAGACAGGGAGACAGACAGGGAGACAGGCAGGGAGACAGGCAGGGAGACAGACAGGACAGGCAGGGGGACAGACAGGGAGACAGGCAGGGAGACAGGCAGGGAGAGAGGCAGGGAGACAGACAGGGAGCCAGGCAGGGAGACAGGCAGGGAGACAGGCAGGGAGACAGGCAGGGAGACAGACAGGACAGGCAGGGGGACAGACAGGGAGACAGGCAGGGAGACAGGCAGGGAGACAGACAGCAAGACAGGCAGTGGGACAAGCAGGGCGACAGACAGGGGGGCGGACAGCAGGACAGACAGCAAGACAGACAGGGGGGCGGACAGCAGGACAGACAGCGAGACAGACAGGGGGGCAGACAGCAGGACAGACAGCAGGACAGACAGGGGGGCGGACAGCAGGACAGACAGCAGGACAGACAGGGGGGCGGACAGCAGGGCGTCTGCTTGGGGCCCCTGGAGCCTCCCGAGGCAGACTGCAGCATCTTTGACTACTGCCAGGAGGCCAGCGAGGTGGAGTCGGACGCAGAGACGCTACATAACTCCGCGGACGAGGGAGACGGGGAATCGACCCACTGGGGGTGCGAGGTGGAGGTGGGGGAGGGGGAGGGGGAGGAGAGGGAAGTCCCTCAGGTCCACGGTCTGAGCATGCCCAGTGGAGCTGGGCGCGGAGAGACGGGAGAGAGCCAGAGCATCACCGGCGACAGCGGCATCGACTCCCCACGGTGAGCGGCGCTCTTGAATGAATGAATGAATTCTTTATTTCAAATGTTTACAAATAAATAAACAATAAACAAATAATTTTTCGAATTGTTTTCAAATAAACAAGCGAAAAGGATAGGTTTGAAGCCAAATGGCTTATAGAACAACCTACCCCTAATTCATAAACAAATGAAAAAAAAAAGTTAAAGTTTTCTAAATAAAACAATCAACAAAAAACGAAATAATTTCCCCGAAAAGAACATTAAGGCCAACATAGGAAAATGTTGCTTTGGTGACCTGAGGTTAACCCTTTCTAAACTCTTTCAGCGAGTAGAAATGCAAGCAACTAACGTCAACATCGAATCAGGGGCAGAACGGTTCAATCCAACAACGTCATGATTCGATTAGTTCAAGTTTCAAGTTTCTTTAACCCTTTGATCGCCAGGCTTAAATTCATAATTTACCATCCTCCGCCAGCCCTATTTAACATGGAGATGTTCACCTTCTTTGCAGGGCTATAACTTTTTAAATTGTATTGCTAAATTGACATTACTATGGCCCATTCAACGTCTTATATATTGTTCAGGGTGTAGCAACATTATACTTTTTCATTCACATATTCATACTAAAATATGGTCTAAAGTATAAGTATGTTTTTATCGTTTTCTGCAGCTTTCTCCAGAACATGATTTATAGCCCCAAATGTATTATATTGATGATGAAATACAGTTTGATAGCAATCTGCGCGAGATAAAAAATTTCAACTGGACGTGCTTCTAGAAGTTACTACGTATGATCTGATGTTGACCGGGGGTCGTTTATAATTCCGTGGCCAACGTTAGATGATTCATCTAGTGTGGGTGATATGATCATTAGAGCAGTTTGTATCGAACACGTTGAAAAATAACGTTGAATCTTACCGTAGCTTCCTCATAGCGTTGGGCGATGAGCGTGGAACAGAAATATTCCTATTATGGGATGTAGAAATATGCGATCCATTTCCAGGTTGTATAATAGTATATACGTCCAAATCATGTTGTTTATCGAGTTATTGGTAACGGATTGCTATCCGTTGTGATCAGCTCGAGTCCTGAGACTATTACAGAGTGATCGGACCGAATTGAAATGAGCACCAGCTTCCATTTCCTGTTTCCGCCCTGGGCGATCCGCCGATCGGCCACCAGATGGCGCTCTTGAACCGTTGGAGAGTTGAGAGGGGCTCAACAGTACATCTCATGTCTCCGGGGGAGAAATATGATCACAGATTTTTGAAATATTGATATCAAAGACGTGGTACGGCGTCTTTGGCAGAATGAGCATGGCGGGGAAAGACGTCCTATAGCGTTTTTGGCAATTAAAGGGTTAATAGTTGTCATACAGAAGTACAGAATACTTTTATACAAAATGCTTCTTTCTGTTACGCTCCAGAGACTGTGCTAGATAAGTATAAAATAAAATAAAATAAGTATAGCAAGTAAAAAATAGAAGTCACGTACGTAGACACAAGTGTTCAGTCTGTACATATGTACAATGTTCAATGCAGAGTAGAAGTAACTGAGTTACCATACAATATACTATACAATATACTAATATACAATATACTATATAGTGCAAAGCAGAAATGGGATGAGGTACAATTTACAGTAAGGTGTAATGAGGTATGGGTTGTAGTGCAAATTCTTTACCAATAAATATAAAGTGTGTTTAGGTGTTCTAAAGTGTGGAGAGTGGGTGCTGCAGTGTGTTGTTTGTTTAAAGTGAGTGTGTGCGTGTGGATGTGTGTGCTGTGTGCATTTAATGGTTGTTACATAGTGTTATTGTTCGTTGAGCAACCTGATGGCCTGGGGATAGAAGCTCCTTCTGAGTCTCTCTGTGCTTGCCATGAGACTCCGGTATCGCTTGCCTGACCGCAGCAGTTCAAAGAGGCAGTTGTTTGGGTGGCTGGAGTCTTTGATAATTATCTTAGCCTTACCCATGCACCGCTTGTTGTAAATGTTCTGGAGAGTGGGAAGCCCCCCTCCAATTGTGCGTTCGGCTGAACGGGCCACTCTCTGTAGTCTGCTACGGTCTTGTGCGGTGATATTGCCAGTCAGGATGCTCTCTATTGTACATGAGTAGAAGTTCTTAAGGATCCCTGAGCTTGGCTATGAGTTTGGAGGGGACTATGGTATTGAATGCTGAGCTGTAGTCGATGAACAGCATTCTCACATAGTTCCCCTGCCTCTTGTCCAGATGTGATGCTGCTGTGTGCAGCACATGGGCTATGGCGTCCTCCGTGGACCTGTTGGGGCGGTATGCAAATTGCAGGGGGTCCAGGTTGATGGGGAGGGAGGAGCAGATGTAGCCCTTCACTAGCTTCTCAAAGCACTTCATGGCTATGGAGGTGAGAGCTACAGGGCGGTAGTCGTTGAGGCAAGCAGGCTTGGATTTTTTAGGTACAGGGATAATGGTGGACTTCTTCAGACAGGTGGGGATGACAGCCTGTTCTCCAAGGACAGGTTAAATATGTCAGTGAATACCGGGGCCAGTTGGTCGGCACAGACTTTTAGGACGCGTCCAGGGATGCCGTCCGGTCCTGCTGCCTTCCTGATATTCACTTTCTTAAAGGTCCTCCTCACCTCATGTTCTGTTACCCTGAACACTGAGTCTCCATCAGCAGTGTCCCCCCCCCCCCCCCCATTGCAGTGGATTGTTATTCCCAGCCTCAAACCTCGCATAGAAGGTATTGAGATAATTTGCTAAGGAGATGTGTGCATGTTCTTTAGCAAGCGTCCAGAAACCATCAAGCGGTCCAATGTGTTCCTGAGGAAGGAGGGAAGGAAGGAAGAACTAGAACTTGTTTCCCACTTCAAATTCCTTGGGGTCATCTTGGACTCAAACCTGACCTTTAAGAAACACATAAAGAAAGTGAGGAACACCATCAACTTCAACATTTCCAACTTCAAACAAATACGGCCCTCCCTAACACTTGAAGCCGCAAAGACATACCTACACTGTATGGTCTTCTCTCACATTGAATATTGCCTTCTAAACTGGTCATTTACTGGGGCCACAGCCATGAAACCCATAGAACAACTCTACAACAGAGCATTGAAGGTATATGACAGGAAACAGTACTCATACCACCACTGTAAAATCCTGGATAAGCATCAAATTTTTAATTTTGAAAACCTCAGACGTTATAAACGTTCCTGCTTTGTATATAAATGCCTGCACAGATTAGCCCCTCCCCCTCTCAAGGAGTTTATCCACGAGAAAAGGAACACTGGATTAGCCACTAGGTCAAACACCAGAGGGGATTGTGAGGTCCATTTTAGAAAGACCGCCTTCAGCAAAAATGTTCTATCGATGAAGGGAAGTGGAACATGGAACAGCCTTCCGGTCCCCTTAAGGGAATGTCCCACCCTGTCCACCTTTAAGGGCCAACTCAGGAAATGGCTGTTAGACAGCCAAATATGCACTCATTAGGGATGTTAGTGATGTTGTACTGACTGAATGTCATGTTAGTGTGGTCATGTCAGTGATGTCAGTTTTTATGAATGAACGTTGTAAGGTCCGTTTTGTGTTTGTTTTATGTTAGGACTACGGGTGGAAATTAGCCCTGTGCTATTCCCGGCATATTTACGTCCTTATCATGCTGTGATGTTATGCATACACATGTAAATGATGTTCATTAATTTGCATTGTCCTTAATAAACAAATCTTAATCTTAATCTTAGATGTCACTGTTCAGCTTGAGGGAGGTGCCTTTGTAATCTGTCATCGTTCTGAGGCCCTGCCACATAGATTAGATTAAAATGTATTGTTGTCACGTCATCATTCAGCACAAGTACAGTACAACAAAGTTTGGCATCCAACCAGAGTGCAAAGGTAAACTGTTTCAAAAACAGTAAAGTTCAATAGTAATATACAATGTACAGGTGATTTAAACTGGGTATACAATATATAAATTGGTACTACTGGGTGTAGTGCTAATCAGATGTATGTACAGAGTAGTATTAATATGTACAGTGATACAGGTATATGAAGACACTACGGTAGTGTCATACAGAGTTATATGGGTTATATGCAGGTGTATAAGTAGGTATATTGAAGGAGTATATTCAGACAGATGTGGATTCCGGTTATCTAAGCAACGATTTGATGCATCATTCATATTCATCTGGATTTGATGCATTTCTATTCTTAAGTAACTAATTATACACAAGTGACCAGGCCTGTGTCTTGCCATATGTGGACTATGCGGTTGCATAGGGCCCCTGAAGCCACCAGGGGGCGCCCTAAAATGGCATAAAAAAATATATTATCATTTAAAAAAAGTATTCACTCAATACAGTGTATACTGTATATATATATATATATATATATATATATATATATATATATATATATATATATATATATATATATATATATATATATATATATATCCTGTAGGGATGTAACAAATCATCAGCTTAAAAAATTTAACCGATAGGCTACTGGTTATGACCGCAAGTGGGCGTTTCTTTATAAAAAATGATATATACATAAGTAGCTTACTGACAAAAATGTAGTTGCATTTTCAGACTTTATTTAACTTTATCTTAAATAGTTTAAATTTCAATATTGTAAATCCTGTGCGTTTTCAGGAGTTTCTTGATGTAGCCCCAGTGTTTCCCATTTATTATAATTTTCTGTCATTGCTGGGGTCAACTTGAGATGTTTAGTTTGAATTTGTGAGAAAAAAAGATATGTTTTTTTCACAGATCTTTTCCTCTTAACACTTTCAGAGCCGGCCGTGTTTTCCTTTTTACCCCCTTGAATGCCCATCAACCACTTCAATGTTAGCGTTAATATCGCCTAATCTATGTTTTAAATTATGGCTATGTGTCTAATCTGCCCGTTGCTTATTAATGACTCATTTTCCAGTCAACATTGTCGAAGCGGATTGTTTTTTTATCGGTTCATTTCCATTTTATAGCATTTTGAAAAGCCCTCGTTTTCAAGGAAAATATAAAGATTCTGTGATAAACGCCCTGTACTGGAATATTCTAGAACGTTGTAATTTGTCTGCCTATTTATGAATCGTTTTCAAATAAACGCTAGATTATCGATAGTATATGTGTACGTATGAACGCTGGTGCCGCGAGCTGAAAATCGATTCTCTTAGTTCCTGATCGCTCGCACAGCCAAAACAGCCATATGACACATAGGGGAAAAGCTTATATCTCCGTGAAAACAGGTCTGATTATCCTAAGACTGGTAAAATAGATTCCTTACCTGAGATCAGATGGTATCCAAAAAGATTATTCCAATTCCTGATCGCCATTCCAAAAATCGATCCTTTTATTGATCCACGCTACATACTGTAAATACATATTACACGCTGTTCTGAGGCTCCACAATGACTGGGATCATCTCCGGTTACATGCGTGAGAAGTAAAATGTGGATTCCGGAGTTTTTTTTTCTCATCCATTTTCATTGAGTCCATTCCAAAAGGGTGCATTACCATCTGGGAGACGATAGGGGGCTCTTTTTTCACATCCGAGTGCCTGCTGGGGCTGGTTTCCCAACGGTAGACTCGGTTGATGAAAATATGAATTCAGATCGCTAATTAAAAAAAAATCCACGCTAATTATCGTGCTGGGCATTCAGGGGGCGGGCTGTTAACACGTGTTATGTCGTGGCTGGCATTCAAAGTGTTAATTAAAGGGCACCAGATTGATGCATTTAAATGTTAAATGCATGCCCATCTTAAAGGGTTTGGAATGCCCCCACCACAGTTTCACAAAATAGGGGCCCCCCCAAACAACATTTCGCATAGGGCCCCCAGAAAGCTAGAAATGGCCCTGCAACTGACTGAACCAAAAAAGAAAAACAGTTTTCTACTAGTCTTCACTACCTGTCCTCGTGCCGCGGCTCCTGCAGTAACTCTACCGGGGTCCCGGAGACGCGTCGGAGACTGAGACATACGCACCAGTCAGCTTTAGTTAACCCCCCGTGGCCTGGACATCTGCCATTGGCCCTTTTTCTTTTTAATGTATATGGAGAATAAAGCTGAATAAACACCCCCGTAGCCAATCACGCCAGCCGGTGTTTGGACAGCGGGCTGTGATTAAAGTGATTGCTATAATTACTTTGCTGCACTTATATTCTCATGTTATAATGAAAGAAGAAGAGATGGTTTTCTTTTTTCTTTCTTTTTTTTGTCGTGAACTTTATAACGAGCTTCGTAACCCTTCTCTGGTGCGTGAGAGTCGTGGGTTAGGGTTAACCCTTCAGTCCGTGTGTGTGTTCCTCGTTTGTGGATGGAGGGCTCTGAGCGTTCATTAGCGCGTCACACCTATTTCAAACAAAGAGTTCAAAAACGTGCGTCTGTCCGCCCGGGCTTTTTAACCCTTTTCACCGCCACACGGCAGAAGGTTAACCCTTTACTATCGCACAACCGACGGATGCGGAGCTAATGATGCTAATGACGGAGCATCGCCGTCGGTTGTGTGATAGTAAAGGGTTGACCGGCTGTCGTGTGGCAGTGAGAGGGTTAAAGCTCCACACTCTGACAGCCATCACTGATATAGTGTCTGGTCAGTAACATGGGTCTCCCAGTCCCTCCGCTCTGCAGTAAACAGTCATCACTGATACAGAGTGTCTGGTCAGTAACATGGGTCTCCCAGTCCCTCCACTCTGCAGTAA
>NC_140173.1:153026104-153073604 GCF_963971535.1 Notolepis coatsorum | reverse complement strand
TCGGAAATGATCGGTATCTGTTTTCAAAAAAATAAAAATAAATAGATTTTTTTCTTTTTACATTTATTTAACCTTTATTTACCCAGGCAAGCAAGTAAGAGCAAATTCTTATTTTATTTATTGTGAAAAGTATGCATAATGAGATATGTAATGTTAATTACCCGAAATTATCGGTATCGGAAATTAAGAGTATAGAATAGACTAGAATGGAAATACTTTTATTATCCCGTGGGAAATTTGACACTGCAAATTGCTCAACATTTAAACATTTAGACAGAACAGGTCACGAATAAGAATAATAAAACAAATCAAATCAAGTTGCCTGAGATAAGAGTAGAGTAAAATAGAATAAAAATGGAATAAAATATACAGTAAATAAATACAGTAAAAATATACTGAGGTCTACAGTAGGTGTAATATTGCACAGTGCTGTTTCAAACTAAGTCCAGGAAGATGGTAACTGTCACTCTGTGCTCAGTGATGCAGTGAGGCACAGTGATGCGTTTTATAAAGTCTGATGGCTGTCGGAATGAAGGACTTCCTGTGCCGTTCAGTGCTGCATTTAGGTAGTGTGAGCCTAGCACTGAACATGCTCCTCCTGTCAGCCAAGTCTGTGTGTAGTGGGTGGGAGGGGTTTCCCCTGATGGCCTGGAGCTTAGCAAGGCTCCTCCTCTCCGCCACCCTCGCTAGAGAGTCCAGCTCCACCCCGACCACGCTACTGGCCTTCCTGACCAGCTTATCCAGCCTGGTTGTGTCCACTGCTCTCAGTCCGCTGCCCCAGCAGGTCACAGCGTACAAGAAGGCGCCCGCCACCACCGACTCGTAGAACATCCTCAACATCCTTGCACAGACATTGAAGGATCTCAGCCTTGTGAAGAAGTAGAGTCGGCTCTGGCCCTTCTTGTGCAGTGCCTCTGCGTGTTTTGACCATTTGAAGAGTTGGACAATATCGGTATATCGGATATCGGTAAAAAGAAAAAGCCAATATCGAACATCCCCGAATACGACAGACAGCAGCAGCTCGAAGAAGCACAGATTCCGTTCCAACTCCAGTTTCTTTTCTTTTTTCTTTTTTTTTAAGTCATGAAACGCCCACAATACAAGGGCGGCTTCATTCCCAGACCAATTTTGGTGGAGGTCTGTGTACAGATGTATAATTTTTGTTGTTGTTGTAAATAACACTTTTGAAGTGGAATACTTGGAGACATGATCTGTGCTGTTAAACGCACGGTGTATCGATAGCTAGTGTTATGTGACTGTACAGCGATAGAGTCTACTATGTTGTTTTTATCTCTACATTCCACGTGGCTTGAAGTGGTCAAAGTATCTTTCCAACGTTTTTCTATCCTTTTACCCGTTTTCTTGTAGCCATTTACCGTACAATAAATCAACGTGTACATCAACTAACGTGTCTTCCTTTTCCTGAGTTAATTTCTTTAATTTAAAAAAATAAAGAACATGCATACATAAACGGTGGAATAACCAGGGGTGTAAAAAGTACCCAGAAATGATACTTAAGTGAAAGTACGGGTACCGTCTCAAAATCGTACTCAAGTAACAGTCAGAGTATTTGGCTAAAAACACACTTGAGTAAAAGTCAAAACGTTTCTACTTTTGAACGTACTTAAGTACTAAAAAGTTAAAGTAAAAACTATTTTTCTGACTGTATTCTTCTGATGGCAGGTGTTTAATCAAAGATCCCCGCTTTCTAGTCTTGCACAAGGACCAATCAGCAATGGGTAGGGGCGGGTTCATTTTCCATCGATGGGGATTTGATTGGCTGTTTTTAAATAAAGTGCGGCCGCAGGATTAATAGCGTTAACGTTAGTTCGGCCAGAGAAACAAATATACTAATTAAAATAGTTGGACCTGTGAGATCTGTACTTTGTACTTTGTAGGTCTGCGTTTTAAATGTAAGGAGTAAAAAGTATGTTTTTTTTCTTCTGAAATGTAATTGAGTAAAAGTACAAAGTATACAAACCTAATAATACTCGAGTAAAGTACAAATCCCCCAAAAACAGTACTTAAGTATTGTAACGAAGTACAATTACTCAAATACTTTACACCCCTGGCCCCGCCTCCTCCTGCCCTGTAGAGGCCCTGGCCCCGCCTCCTCCTGCCCTGTAGAGGCCCTGGCCCCGCCTCCTCCTGCCCTGTAGAGGCCCTGGCCCCGCCTCCTCCTGCCCTGTAGAGGCCCTGGCCCCGCCTCCTCCTGCCCTGTAGAGGCCCTGGCCCCGCCTCCTCCTGCCCTGTAGAGGCCCTGGCCCCGCCTCCTCCTGCCCTGTAGAGTCCCTGGCCCCGCCTCCTCCTGCCCTGTAGAGGCCCTGGCCCCGCCTCCTCCTGCCCTGTAGAGGCCCTGGCCCCGCCTCCTCCTGCCCTGTAGAGGCCCCGCCTCCTCCTGCCCTGTAGAGGCCCCGCCTCCTCCTGCCCCGCCTCCCCCTCGACCTTGAAACAGCATATGAACTGGCACAGTGTATTTCTTTTTCTTTCTTTTTTTCAGTCTTGTGTACGATTGCGTTCCAAATTACAATATTATACAACTCTGCATGTTATCACTCTAGGCCTCAACTGTTGGAAGTGTGATAGGTATACTATGTTCTTCATCGAGGCTTGCAATAAACATTCACCACCAAATGCTGGTAAAATCTGGTTGTAGCCGGTAAATGCATTAATTCTACCGACCACTTTGGCTGGTAGCAGCTTCAGTCAATCTGTTTTATTCTAAACACTCTTATATTGGCTGTTAGAATCCAGATCCTGTCCTAAAGTAACACGTTGTGTTATCATAGTGGAGGGCGACACCGTGTGGACATGTTGGGGAAATGCAGGCTAGTGTCTAAATGGCGAGGATTACTCCCAAACGAAAGGAGAAAAAAAGTTTCAATTGTACAATCTCACAATAGAGATTGGAATTTTGAGGACCTAAATGTCTACTGATTGTCATTCTAATGACAATGGTGACTAGCTAGCCATTAAAAGCTAGACTGGTCATTTGAGATGGTGGAGACCTGGTTGAACAATAAACGGGAGCAGGCTGTCCTTCCTGAGGAGTCACACTAGAGGTGGTGGCAGAGAGTGAAGCTGGACGCTATAATGAATGAATGAATGGTTTTATTTATGTCTTCTTTTACAAAGCAATGCCCAATAGTAGAACATTTATAAACGAAAGAAAATTACCGAAAAGGTGTAGGCTGAAGCCGAGGCTTATAATTTTTACATTACAGTATAAAAATAAAACAAAAACATAATTCAGTACATAATTTTGCAAAAACAAAAGGTTACAAAAGTGTCATAGTTTTATATACAAAACCTATACACATGTATTTGTTTTTTTTATATATATATTTTTTTGTCACGATTTTAATAGTTATGTTATAATAAATATAATTAGGACAATAATAAGGTTTTATATTTATGTATCACCTTATACATGGCGGCACGGTGGTGTAGTGGTTAACACTGTCACCTCACAGCAAGAAGGTCCAGGGTTCGATTCCCTCTTGGGGACCAGGTTTCCATGATGCCAGGTACCCAGGTGGGGTATCTCCCGGGCCTTTCTGTGTGGAGTTTGCATGTTCTCTCTCTACGAATTCCAATCTGGCTTCAGAACATCCCACTCCACTGACGCATGCCTTCTCTATTTGAACGACCACATCAAACAAGAGGTGGACGTGGGCAAATACTGCGGCATGGTCATGCTGGACCTACAAAAGGCCTTCGACACTGTCAATCACACCATTCTGATTGACAAACTAAAAGCAATTGGTTTTAGTTCATCAGTGAGCTGGATGCAATCCTACCTGGAGGGGAGAGAACAGATGGTGGAGGTAAACGGTACCCTACCCCCCCCCTCACAGTGAACTGTGGTGTTCCACAAGGAAGCATACTAGGACCGCTACTGTTCCTAATAACAAACTCAGCAAGGCCGACGGCTTCTCAGTTACAGTGGGTGACAATATTGTCACAAGGAAAGATGAAATTACCTACCTGGGTTCCATCCTAGAGGCAAATCTTTCCTGTGACAAAATGGCATCCAATGTAATAAAAAAAGTCAACCAAAGAAGTAGATTATTGTACCGGATCTCCTCTCTGGTAAACAAGAATACCCTGAAGACTCTAACAGGAGCACTCATTCAAGGGTACTACGACTATGCTTGCACCTCATGGTACCAAAGCACCTCAAAGGCGCTAAAGACAAAATTACAAACATCTCAAAACAAACTGGTCAGACTACTGCTTGACCTGACTCCTAGAACCCACCTCACCCCTGCACACTTTGACAACCTAGGATGGCTTAGAGTAGACGACAGAGTACAGCAACTTGCAATGGGCCTGGTCTACAAGATACACTACACGACCAAGGTACCTATGTACATGTCAAAATACTTCCCAAAGGTCAGTGAATACCACGATCACAACACCAGAGGGAGCTCCACAAATCATGTGAAACCCAGATTCGGCTCAAACAAGGGACTAAACACATTTCGCAATTATGCCACAACAATGTGGAACGCCCTACCCACAGCTGTAAAGGAATGTGAATCACTACCCACTTTCAAAAACACTCTCAAAGAACACCTACGGGAGACTGCAATTCTAAACTGGGGGACCCTGATGTAAACAAGACAAAAGTCTTTCTCTGGTCTGCATCCCCTAACAATTGTGTGTATTGAGCTGTACTGTATATTGTACCCGTTCTGCAATCTGTTAATAAAGTTTTCATTCATTCAAACTGGCCCCGGTAAATGTACAACAAATTGCATGTGTGTGTTCCTGTGTGTGTGCCGCCCATCGCATGTGTGTCACTGCATGCCAAATAAATAAAACGTCTGCATTATTATTATATTTGAATTTCTTAAATGTATCGAACTACACATTTCTACTGAGCTGAGCGCGGGACCGTGGCATTACGTGCGCAGTTGTCATGGATACAAGAAGAAGAGGTGAGCTGCTGCGTCGGTTAATCTTCGCTGAGATAAACACTTATAAAAGTTGTTATTTGTGCTTTAATTTCATATTAAAAACATTATCTACTTATGACTGGCTCCATGTTCCGTTAAATATTCCATTCATTGTGTCCGGATACAAGATCACTAACCCAGTCTTTATTAAGTTCATGGGTTACATATACCGGTACATATATATACATACATACGTTTTGCACATTATTGGATATGTGTCACACAGGTATGGAGATGTTTGTGTCTGTTTCTTTTGAAAACGTTTGATATGATTTTACTGTGAAATGAAAGGCTGTATGTTGAATAGCCTTGTAGTATTATTAGCTAATCCACACCAGTTCAGCTATATAAGTTGAGTCTGGCTGGTGTGATTTATAATAACACAGCAAAGTTACATGTTACTCTAATGTGTTTATTTTCATATTTGTTATGTAGAGATATATGGGTCTTATTTGATTTAAATTTTTTTGTGTGTGGAATTTAACTTTGTTTGGCTAAACACAATATAATAATTGTGTAATTTGATAGTTGGATACAAGAAGAGGTGAAAACAGGTTGTGCACATCAAACCTACAACAACGTTTTGAACATTGGATCTATGTCCCACAGATGGAAGAGCCGGAGTCGTGCCTGATATTAATGTCGTCACACATTCCCGTCAAATGTATATACTCTCTTTTCTGGACTCTTCTTGTATCACAAACGGTACTGTATTTGTAAATCTGGTATGTCATAAATGTATAGATGTAGCAGTACTGTCTATCTATATGTCATAAATGTATAGATGTAGCAGTACTGTCTATCTATATGTCATAAATGTATAGATGTAGCAGTACTGTCTATCTGTATGTCATATATGTCCTGATGAATTGAAAATGGGGGACCCTGATGTAAACAAGACGAAAGTCTTTCTCTGGTCTGCATCCCCTTAACAATTGTATGTATTGAGCTGTACTGTACTGTACCCATTCTGCAATCTGTTAATAAAGTTTTCATTCAAAATACACACCAGAACACAACGCAGCCTTAACACACGGGTCACACCAGCAGGTCATTTAAAGGGGAACTATTTTACTATTTCTTTCACTATTTGGGCACTTTTACACAATTCCTGTGAGTCTATGGAACACCTCTGTAATATATATATTTTTTTTATTCATTGTTTTGTATTTCTAATCAAGTCCTCAAAAACAGCATTTTTCTACCTCAAGATCTCGAGCCGTTTTGAGCCGTGTGGAGAGAGAGGCTGTGTGATTGATTGATTGATTGAAAACTTTATTAACAGATTGCAGAATGGGTACAGTACAGCTCAATACATACAATTGTTAAGGGGATGCAGACCAGAGAAAGACTTTCGTCTTGTTTACATCAGGGTCCCCCATTTTCAATTCATCGTAACATATGTGACATACATGACATACAGATAGACAGTACTGCTACATCTATACATTGATGACATACCAGATTTGCAATTACAGTACTGTTTGTGATACAAAAAGAGTCCAGAAAGAAAAGAATATATACATTAGACGTAGAAACTGTACATTGGATTGGGTAGGTGGGGGTGGACTGTACATTGGAGGTGGATGGGTGGGTGGGGGGGGGTTGGGTAGGAGTGGGGGGGGGTTGGGCTCCAGGTGCAGGTCCAGCCACTGTGTGCAGCTCATCTTGTATCTCAACATTAACATGCAGCGGTGTCTCTCTGACATCACAAATCATCACATTTTCAAATGACTCAGTTCAGTGAGGGTGAATGTTGTGAGAGGAGAATTGGAAGAATGCGCCAATATGAGAATTTTGAGACATAGATCATATTAATATAAGTTCACATAGCTAGGAAACAATGCTAAACACTCAAAAAGGCCATTTATAAGATAGTTCCCCTTTAAACGAGGGACATCCTTAGGGACCCTCTTCTTTTGGCCTGACGGGTCACCTGACTGGTCACCTGACGGGTCACCTGACTGGTCAACCCCAACCACGTGTCAAATGCTTTAGCTCCGTTTGAGGGGGGAAAAAACATTGCACTTTACAAACAATCTACTGAATATTGCAGCCATTTATATTACAACTTTTGTATACAGACCGTCATCTGCGCCTTAATTCTTTTGTCGTTCTCGTCTATACCTGTAACCCTCCCTCCCCGTGCCGAGTATGACACCTGCATTTCCACAAGCGGATCAATAAAGAAGTATCTTATCTTAAGGGGTGACAGTGACTCGGGAGGTAGACTGGTTGTCTGGTAATCCCGGTTTGCTTCCGGCAGACTGAGTGTCCTTGAGCAAGGCACTACTTAACCCCTAACTGCTCCTGATGAGCAGGTCGGCACCTCGCCCGGTCGGTGTGTGAGTGAACGTGTGAGTGAACGGGTGAGTCAACGTGAGTCAACGTGTGAGTGAACGTGTGTGTGAACGTGAGTGAGCGTGTGAGTGAACGTGTGAGTGAACGTGAGTGAACGGGTGAGTGAACGTGTGAGTGAACGGGTGAGTGAACGTGTGAGTGAACGTGAGAGTGAACGGGTGAGTGAACGTGAGAGTGAACGTGAGTGAGCGTGTGAGTGAACGTGTGAGTGAACGTGAGTGAACGGGTGAGTGAACGTGTGAGTGAACGGGTGAGTGAACGTGTGAGTGAACGTGAGAGTGAACGGGTGAGTGAACGTGAGAGTGAACGGGTGAGTGAACGTGTGAGTGAACGTGTGAGTGAACGTGAGAGTGAACGGGTGAGTGAACGGGTGAGTGAACGTGTGAGTGAACGGGTGAGTGAACGTGTGAGTGAACGTGTGGGTGAGTGAACGTGTGAGTGAACGTGTGAGTGAACGGGTGAGTGAACGTGTGAGTGAACGGGTGAGTGAACGTGTGAGTGAACGTGAGAGTGAACGTGTGAGTGAACGTGTGAGTGAACGGGTGAGTGAACGTGTGAGTGAACGTGTGAGTGAACGTGTGTGTGAACGTGTGAGTGAACGTGTGTGAACGTGTGAGTGAACGTGTGAGTGAGCGTGTGAGTGAACGTGTGAGTGAGCGTGTGAGTGAACGGGTGAATGTGAGGCATAAGTAGCAAAGCGCTTTGGATAAAAGCTGTTATATAAATGCAGTCCATTTAAATGGAAGATTCCAAAAAACATACACCTGAATGGTAACGTACCCCATCTGTGTTCTTCTGAATATACGCTGCATCATAAAGCCAAGGCCACTGTTCACACTGCAGGCTTTAGGGATGCTCACATCACATTTATTGTTCAGATCAGATTATTTTTTGTTTGGCCGTTCACATTATTATTAATATTACTTTGTATTATTTTAATGTGGCCGATATCAGATTCCAGTGTCTGAACGGGTCACTGGCTGCTCCTGAACTGACCCGCATGCAGCAGATGAACAATAAAGAAGATGGACGTAAAGAATTGTGACAAAAATCGAGAGATGTAAAAGTATAGCATGAAAGTCACGTGACTGTTCAGACTGAGGTCACGTGACTGTTCAGACTGAGGTCACGTGACTGTTCAGACTGAGGTCACATCATGACTGTTCAGACTGAGGTCACATCATGACTGTTCAGACTGAGGTCACGTGACTGTTCAGACTGAGGTCACGTGACTGTTCAGACTGAGGTCACATCATGACTGTTCAGACTGAGGTCACATGACTGTTCAGACTGAGGTCACATGACTGTTCAGACTGAGGTCACATCATGACTGTTCAGACTGAGGTCACATCATGACTGTTCAGACTGAGGTCACATGACTGTTCAGACTGAGGTCACATGACTGTTCAGACTGAGGTCACATCATGACTGTTCAGACTGAGGTCACATGACTGTTCAGACTGAGGTCACATCATGACTGTTCAGACTGAGGTCACATCATGACTGTTCAGACTGAGGTCACATGACTGTTCAGACTGAGGTCACATCATGACTGTTCAGACTGAGGTCACATCATGACTGTTCAGACTGAGGTCACATGACTGTTCAGACTGAGGTCACATCATGACTGTTCAGACTGAGGTCACATCATGACTGTTCAGACTGAGGTCACATCATGACTGTTCAGACTGAGGTCACGTGACTGTTCAGACTGAGGTCACATGACTGTTCAGACTGAGGTCACATCATGACTGTTCAGACTGAGGTCACGTGACTGTTCAGACTGAGGTCACGTGACTGTTCAGACTGAGGTCACGTGACTGTTCAGACTGAGGTCACATGACTGTTCAGACTGAGGTCACGTGACTGTTCAGACTGAGGTCACATCATGACTGTTCAGACTGAGGTCACATCATGACTGTTCAGACTGAGGTCACATGACTGTTCAGACTGAGGTCACATCATGACTGTTCAGACTGAGGTCACGTGACTGTTCAGACTGAGGTCACATGACTGTTCAGACTGAGGTCACATGACTGTTCAGACTGAGGTCGCATCGCACACGATCAGATCTGTATCTGATTTAAGACCACTTATGAAAGTGACCCCAAATCAGAATGGTAAATATCAGATTCCATGCGATTTGTGCTGCAGACAGTCGTTAAAAAAAACTGACGAGTCGCATCTGAGCCAAATCAACTCCAGGGACTGAACAAGCTGGTGAAGAAGGCTCGCTCAGTAGTGGGTGGTGAGCTGGATAACCTAGTTTCTTTAATAGTTGTCATACAGAAGTACAGAATACTTTTATACAAAATGCTTCTTACTGTTACCTAGAGGTGGTGGCTGAGAGGATGAGGAAAAAGCTAGAAGCCATCCTAGAGAACTCACTCCAGAAAGACTGAGCTGATTTGGCAAAATTACATCCAGCTGTTTTAGTTTTGAAACAACTTTTAGTCAGGCGAGTGTCATGGTTTCTCCATAGAGCCCCGTCGTACTCTTGTAGCCCAGCAGCGCGCGCAGGAAGGGGGCAACTTGCGTTGCCGACGCGGTATGTTTGTATACAGCGAACAGGTCTACATCAGAGCTAGTTTCTAGTGTTGCAAGCTGCAGTAGAAACACAACTGGGATGGATATAATAGTTAGTCACAACTATAACTACTCAATTAAACTATGACCACTCAACCATCACTGGTGCAAATCAATTAAACCATAACTAAACCACTACTGACTGAAATTAATTAAACCATAACTAAACTACTACTGATTCAAATAAATTAAACCATAACTAAACCACTACCGACTGAAATAAATTAAACCATAACTAAACCACTACTGATGCAAATCAATTAAAGCATAACTAAACCACTACCGATGCAAATCAATTAAACCATAACTAAACCGCTACTGGGGCAAAAAACTATTGAAGGTCAAACGAGGACTCGTATGATAAGCCCCCCCCCCCCCCATTGTGGATACCAAAACAGCACAACAAAGGAGAGTCGACAACCTTTATTCATCCATGACCTGCCACTCGGATGGGAGGCGGCGTTACAGGGTTGGCCCACAGAGGGAGGGGCCTGTGTGATGGATCAACGTTACATTGTTACTTCTTTTCTCTCTACATTGAGTCAACAAAGACCGGGGGAAATAATTAAAGAAGACAATGATGGTAACAGTGTAAACACATGGTCATATACAGAAAAGCAAGGAAAGTATAGATATCAGTGACTTAAAAGTAAAATGTGGGGCAAGTTAGTATGAATAACAAAAAGCAGCTGAGAAAACCTTAAATTTTTTTTGTTTTGAAATAACACCCCAGCTTTACAGTTCTACACGGCATGCAGTAAGGCACCTAGCTAACACAAGGAATCAACCTATGCTACGGTTCTGAAGCACAATTGTTATCCAAAAAGAAAATGAAAAGAAAAATATTGCTCAACATAACTCACTCCCATAAAAACAGCATCTCATTCCCTTTCAATATTATTGACCCAAAACCATATCTAAAAAAATACATCAGTTTGTAAAAGATAATTTTTTTTACACAGAACAGCAAATGGAGCGAAATCCCATGGAATTCAGAAAACTTTTTTATAATCTTTTATTTCATTTTTTTTTATCTCCTGTAGATAGCAAGCCTTTCTCCTGCTGTAATTTTTAAGTATACACAATTGATCTAGCCGACCAAATCTCAATATTTTTGTATAACATTAAAGAGTTAACTATATTCTATACACAGCTAGTTGAATTAGTCAAGACATGGCGTCGTTGCGTTTTATTTTAGTAAAATGTACATTTGATGGTGGAGCAGAGTAACTGGGACGCGGGGCGGGAATAACGCTACACAATGTATTTTTAATTGTATTTTCAAAGATTACATTTTCTTCTCATCGTATCGACTAAATTGCATCCCATAATAGAAGTAGGGTTCGAGCCGGTATTGCCCTCCGTAGTCCGTTCAGCGCGGCAGCAGCGCGAACCCCAAATAAACGGACCGGAAGCCCCCACCAGCGTGTGAATAGAGGCCGCGGGCCACCGGGGGGCGCCTCCACCAGCGGCAGAGCCCTGACGTTCTCCCAGGAGCTCCGACACGGAAAACAAAAACAGAATAAGCCATAAAAAGAATAAAAAGGAAAATAAAATAAGAACAAGGGGAGACGATGTGGATCTATCAAAATTGTCATCTTCTGGAACATAACGGCACACTAGTCACCTATACATATATATATATTTATATATATATAAATATAAAAAAAGGAAAGAAAATTGTTAAGTATTTACACAGGATTATGGGGTTGAAAAGAACCGAGTGGAACGTTCTGGAGCGTATCGCTCGTGTGTTGTTACACCGGTAGCCCCCTTCGTGACGGTGATGCACGCCAACAAGGTTTGGCAGAGTGAATCCAGTCCCTTGCTCCTCAATAGGAAACCACCCTATTTTAACTCTGAAGAACTGGTCCGACGTGAAACGTTCGTTATAGAAGTATCGCAGAGAAATGTCAAAGGTACTCACAGATGCACGGGGGTCTCGGACAGAGAAACGCAATGGTTTGAAAGCTCGGCGTTGCTAATAAACATTTTAAATATTTGTATAAACGTGTAAACAGCGAAGAACCTATGGCTGCTCTCCCCCGAACGCCGCAATGAGGAGTAGGGTATATCTGCAGAGCCGCACTGCCGCGGTTTATAAAAATTATTTAAAATGTTCATTAGCAACGCCGAGCTTTCAAACCATTGCGTTTCTCGGACATCCGAGACCCCCGTGCATCTGTGAGGACCTTTGACATTTCTCTGCGATACTTGTATAACGAACGTTTCACGTCGGACCAGTTCTTCAGGGTAAATCTAGGTTGGTTTCCTATTGAGGAGCAAGGGACTGGATTCACTCGGCCAAACCTTGTTGGCGTGCATCACAGTCACAAAGGGGGCTATTACATGGGTAGCCGCAGAGCCACGCTTCTATACCTGAGCAGCGCTCTGGCTGCGTCGCCCGCTGCTTTCACTGTACATCGAATAATTTTCTTAAAGATACGTTGGAGAGAGAGAAGCAATTCTTTTCAGGTTTAACATTTATCAGATTATCAAATCGTTTTTTTTGTTTAAAAGCATTAAAAAGAAAGAAAAAAGGGGCGGTCCTGGAACACACTAAGCACAATCACAAATGAGTAGGCTCATTCACATCTAAGGTCACAATTTACTGAAAAAAAAAAAACGCAATCAGCAAGTTCTGGGTACTCGTCACACAAAGCGCCTGGACGAGAGGGGTTAAAACAGGCCTTCGGGAAGGTCTCCCGTTTCTTTCTCTCAAGGAAAGACTTGTGGGTCTCTGTCGATTTAACCGATCCGCTCAAAAACAGAAAGGCGTTTGACCACCGTTGTCACGGGGCGTCGACCTGATATGGGGTTTCTGTCGCCCGTTATCAGAAATGGGGAATCAGTTGGTAGGAAAATAAACTGAGGGGGGTGTGTGTGGGCTTGCGTTGTGTGCATGTGACTTGCGTGGGAATATGGCATGGGGGGGGGGGGGGGGGGGGCTCAATGATCTATGTGGATCTTGTGACTGATCTTATGATGCCTGGAAAGGGAGGATGAATGGTTAAAGCCCTTTCCGCACTGAGAACACCTGTAGGGCTTATCGCTGGTGGCCAGGATATTGCGTTGTTTGATGATGGTGGTGTGAGGGAAGCCCTTCCCTGAGGGGATGGCGCTGTACTGCTGCTGCTGCTGCTGCTGCTGCTGCTGCTGCTCCTGTTCCTGCTGCTGCTCCTGCTGCTCCTGCTGCTTGATCTGCTTCTCCTCCGGGTGAACCTTGTGCGTGTGTCTGTAGAGGGACGACGAGTGGTTGAATCCCTTCCCGCAGTGCGAGCAGGTGTAGCTCTTCCCGTCGGAGTGGTGGACTCTTTGGTGGCGAGACAGGGAGGAGGAATGGTTGAAGCCCTTCTCGCAGTGGTTGCACATGTAGGGCTTGTCCCCCTGCATCCTCTGCTTCATGTCGGAGCCGTAGGAGAAGGTCTTCTCGGACTGTGGGAACGGGTACATGGGGTCCCTCAGGTGGATCTTGTGGTGCCGGGAGAGGGACGAGGAGTGGTTGAAGCCGCGGCCGCACTGGGAGCAGGTGTACGGCTTCCCCCCGGCGTGCACCTGCTGGTGCTTCTTCAGGTGCCGCTTGCGGGCAAAACTCTGCCTGCACTGGTTGCATTTGTACGGCTTCTCTCCCGTGTGGACCCTCTGGTGCTCCCGCAAGGTGGCGGCGGCCGCAAAGCACTTCCCGCACTGCGCGCATCGATGGGGCTTGTCCCCGGCCCCCGCGGTGTGGGTCTTCTGGTGCTGCTTCAGGTTGGACGCCGTGGTGAAGCCTTTACCGCACTGGCCACAGGTGTACGGCTTCTCGCGCGTGTGGAGCTCCTGGTGCTTCTTCAGATGCCTCCTGCGTACAAAGCTCTTCCTACACTGGGTGCACTTGTACGGCTTGTCCTCCGAGTGCATCTTCATGTGTTCTCGGAGAGTGATGGCCGCCGCAAAGCTCTTTCCGCACTCCGAGCACCGGTGGGGCTTCTCCGGCAGATGGATCTGGTGAGACTTGAGGTTGAAGGCGTCGATGACGCCCTTGCCGACCATCTCGACCCCGGTGGGGACGTAGGGCTTCTCTTTCATGTGGATTTTCATGTGCTGCTTGAGGCTGGCCTCCACGGCGAAGCTCTCGCCACAGTGGACACAGATGTACGGGTTGAGGTCCTTGTGGATCTCAAAGTGCTGGTGGAGGTCGGCGATGCTGCCAAAGATCTCGCCGCACTCGTTGCACTGCAGGCCGTGGGCCTCGTGGATCACCACGCCGTTCTCAGACTCCACCGTGAGCTCCCCGGCGATGTCCGACTCCACCTCGGTCTTCATCAGCACGTCGCCCAGCAGAGCCACGCTCGACGCTGTCTTGATCTCGGACGCCGTGAAGCAGTGCATCTCCGTGTGCTCCACCTTCGAGTAGTCGTGGTCCGTCTCCGCCACGATGGCGTCCACGACGCCCAGCTCCGCCCCCAGGCCCTGGATCTTGGCCAAGTCGGAGCCGTGGATCTCCAGCTCCAGCCCGCGCTTCTCCTCCGTCATGATCTCGGTCTCCGCGGCGTAGTGAAGGTCGACCTGGTGGGCAATGACACACTCCGACCCAAGTGTGTCGAGGCCGGGCGTGTCACATTCCGTCTCCGACTCGGCCATGAGGACACACTCCAGCCCTACGACCTCCGTCTTCCTGCCGGATGATTTACTAAAAGGGGGGAATCGGGGATGATGGCGGCGGCGAGCTGCGGCGTGTCCGTTCAGCGCAGCACAGGTGCCTCGTCAGCAAGCAATCTGCAACCAAGGGAAATAAAGACAAAATATTACTTTACAAATGAAAATAGTTTTATTTACTTAAACCCTAGACTTCTGTGTCTAGGGTTAACACTTTAAAGAGGAGGAGAATGGTGCAGTCGCCATACATTTTATCATATTTGAGGGCAACGTCAAAAGGAAATGCGAAGAGACAACCTACTCCCTACCGATATGCAGTATAGACATAATTATGTCATGAGTCAGTCTGGTATTAACTCAATTTACGATACCAGCATCGGTACATCCCTGCAAACTATGAGGGAACATGGACAAATGCTGGTATATTTGTCAACTTCCATCAGGCCAAAGGGTACAGTGTGACACACGGACGTGGAAACAGGCCTGTCTTGTTGAGAAACCTCAATTGACAAATTATGTTAGCCATCTTGTGACAAATTATATCTAGTGGTTTCCTTTTAAATGGCCGCCACAGCCCGTCCTGGTTTTTTCAACAGAGCCACATTATACTTTTAAAGTGCAGACGCTGGAGGAGTGACTCAGTTAAGTGTTAATGTAGCTCGGACTCAGTTAAGTGTTAATGTAGCTTGCCTCGAGCCCTGCATGTTTACATGACTCCCCCCCCCCCAGATCAAGCATGGCTGGCCTGGGGCAGCATTGAGAGAACACTTGAAATTATAGCACGACAGGTCTATGAAACGAGAGTAATTTCCACTTTGCAAACGACGAAAAGAAATAAACAGCGTTTTGTTTTACAAGTAGCCAATTGGTATGATGGCTGCAGTGAACACAAGACTACTTGGGTGTTGTGGGTAAAGTTGTGTATTTACTTCAGTAGTTATTGACAACACTGTGCACGCCTTGCTCAAACCTTCAGGAAACATACATGTGTATTTACTTCAGTCTGTAGTTATTGACAACACTGTGCACGCCTTGCTCAAACCTTCAGGAAACATACATGTGTATTTACTTCAGTCTGTAGTTATTGACAACACTGTGCACGCCTTGCTCAAACCTTCAGGAAACATACATGTGTATTTACTTCAGTCTGTAGTTATTGACAACACTGTGCACGCCTTGCTCAAACCTTCAGGAAACATACATGTGTATTTACTTCAGTCTGTAGTTATTGACAACACTGTGCACGCCTTGCTCAAACCTTCAGGAAACATACATGTGTATTTACTTCAGTCTGTAGTTATTGACAACACTGCTCAAACCTTCAGGAAACATGTGTATCTACTTCAGTCTGTAGTTATTGACAACATCAGCTTGCTATACAGCTATAGCTAAAGGATCACTTAGCAGCTAACAGCCAACATCAACACCACTGACACAAATCAAAGTGGACCATCATCACGACCCAACCCGAGGCCTGGCTGCTGACCTACATGCGGAACACAACAACACGCCGAAAGAGATTAGTCTGCGAATCAAATCAAAGCAAGACGTTGGTTAGATGTGCAGATGGCTCCAGCTAGCAGCCCGGTGTTGTCACCACAACAGCTACTGTAGCCGAGCTAGCCGCTAGTTAGCCGGACGCGGTTTGGGGGGAAACTGGTTAAGAGGACATAACAGCATCGTGTTAGCGGCTAATGTGTTCGCGGGAGTTAACGTTAGCCAGCTAACTAGCTTCATATTAGCACGCGTTCGGCGAGTACTCGTTGTTAGGCCAAAAACACAAGACGAGACTACATATCACAATTGTGAAGTAAGCATGAAATAAGTGAAGTTAGTTGGTAAAACCTCAGGATACAGTCAGCGACGCGGAAAGCCCCTCTTCGTGCAGCAGCGCGGTGCGAACAGACATCTTGTTGTTGTGCCACACAGCCACGCGAGCTAAGATGGCTGCCAGCAGCTAGCGTTAGCACAAGATGGCTGCCACCAGCTAGCGTTAGCACAAGATGGCTGCCACCAGCTAGCGTTAGCACAAGATGGCTGCCAGCAGCTAGCGTTAGCACAAGATGGCGCCCGTAGCCCGGGAAACCGAACTTACATAACGGCACACAGCGACAAGGAACGCAGTTATTATACTACTACACTTTAGAACCACACAGATAGTATACACGACCCATTCAATATTCACACATGCTCACGCGTACAGCAATTTAGCAGATTACTGAACGCGAAAGCACCGCGTAAAAAGTTCGTTAGCTGCGAATCCCAAGTCCTTTGTCAATGGCGGCCTGGCTCCCGTTAGCAGCTAACTAGCTACATGCCAACTAGCTACATGCTAACTAGCTACATGCTAATCTACCTAGCTACTGTTCAGCTAACTAGCTACATGCTACATGCCAACTAGCTACATGCTAATTAGCTACGGTTCAGCTAACTAGCTCCATGCTAAATCTACCTAGCTACGGTTCAGCTAACTAGCTCCATGCTAAATCTACCTAGCTACGGTTCAGCTAACTAGCTCCATGCAGCATTTAGCCTGCTGGCTACCTAGCTACGGTTCAGCTAACTAGCTCCATGCAGCATTTAGCCTGCTGGCTACCTAGCTACGGTTCAGCTACCTAGCTCCGTGCTAGCCCAGCTCGCTAGCTTAGCCTACGCGGACTGTGCGGGTTCTAAAACGCTGGAAGCTAAGCGTCCCTTAAAGCGCCCACCGGACTGTTAGCCTAACACTGGCCGCAGTTCGAAAGAGGAGCATCAACAACAGCACGTCTCCGATGACCTGCATCGCTGTGAGAGTTCGGCCTGAAAGCAGCACCGCGTCGCCGGCTGGTCCCGGTCCCGGAGGCTCCTCTTACCGCCAGAGCTCCACAGCAGAGCCGGGCCCACAGTCCGACTACTTTAATGTGAACTCTTAACTTGCACCGAAGGAGGGAAACAATTCCATCGCCAGCATTAATAGCTCGTCGCTAAGTTACCAAATCAGTGTATGTTTACGACCAGACAGACACTCACCTTTTTGTCCTAGTAACACTACTTTGATTGCTGATGGAGAACAATGTTTATGGGCTTCCAACTGCTGCCTGCCTGAGGAGGAGAGCTGCCTGCTGTGAGCGCGTCTGCTCGTCTCGGACAGTCAGGCTCCCTGGTGGCGGCTCTGCCTCCCTCCCTCTGATTCCACCCGCATAGAAACCACTACCGCCACCTACAGCCCCGGAGTTACGTTACAATACATTTAACATTTTTACCCACACTATTATAATCTATAGTACTATTTATTTCTTTATTCCGCCGATTGTTGTCCAGTCTACAGCCTGGTCTACAAGATACATCACACGGCCAAGGTACCCATGTACATGTCAAAATACTTCCCGAAGGAATACCACAATCACAACACCAGAGGGAGCTCCACAAATCATGTTCAACCCAGATTCGGCTCAAACAAGGGACTAAACACGTTTCGCAATTATGCCACATCAATGTGGAACGCCCTACCCACAGCTGTAAAGGAATGTGAATCACTACCCACTTTCAAAACCACTCTTAAAGAACACCTACGGGAGCCTGCAATTCGAAACTGGCCCCTGTAAATGTCCTAACCCAACCCCCTCCAATGTACAGTAAATTACCAAGTATGGTTTTGTCAATATTCCAATGTACAGTTTTGCTTGTACAGTTGTACAGTGCCCCTCCTCCAATGTACAGTTTCTACGTCAAATGTATATACTCTCTTTTCTGGACTCTTTTTGTATCACAAACAGTACTGTATTTGCAAATCTGGTATGTCATAAATGTATAGATGTAGCAGTACTGTCTATCTGTATGTCATCATGTATGTCATACGTCCTTATGAATTGAAAATGGGGGACCCTGATGTAAACAAGACGAAAGTCTTTCTCTGGTCTGCATCCCCTTAACAATTGTGTGTATTGAGCTGTACTGTATTGTACCCATTCTGCAATCTGTTAATAAAGTTTTCAATCAAACAATCAATCAATCAGTAACTCCTGCCAGAGCTTTCACACCACACACAAGTGTAAGGTATCAAAACGACCGGCTTGGTCCAACTCGAGTTGCTATTACTTTTTGGAAAGTTTCACAACACCGTTTGGCTACAAATCGACTTTAAACAGGAAATTTCGGTCCGTAGGGAATGAATGGCGGAATGTTTGATTGATTGATTGAAAACTTTATTAACAGATTGCAGAATGGGTACAATACAGTACAGCTCAATACACACAATTGTTAAGGGGATGCAGACCAGAGAAAGACTTTCGTCTTGTTTACATCAGGGTCCCTCATTTTCAATTCATCAGGACATATATGACATACATAGACAGTAGAGTGTAGAAACTGAATTTTTTTGTTTTACCTTCACCTTTTGTAAATTGCGACAGTGATCTAAATTTTGGACGTAGATATAAATGGAATTGGACATTTCTTTTATTTTTTATTATTTTTTAGCATTTTTACAGCTTTTCTTGGTCACGCAGGACCGACAGAGGAGAGGGCGAGCGGGAGGAGAGGTGGGGAGGACATGCGACAAATAACGTCGGGTGCTGGGATCGAACCCGGGTCGGCTGCGTAGGTGCGCGAGGCACTATGGTATGCGCCACGAGGGCGCCCCGGAATTGGACATTTCTATCTCAACTTATGACCATTTCTTTGACAGTCATGCTCCACATACACACGAATGGGCTTTCCACTCTAGCTGAAATCTGTAATTTTACTGTTCCCTTGTTTTCCGATCGCCACACAGGCCACAATTGTCGACGGAATTACACAATATCGCACATAACCCTTCATGAAGGTCCTCAAGTGCTCATATTAAATATCGCACATAACCCTTCATGAAGGTCCTCAAGTGCTCATATTAAAATAACTAAGCTTCATCTCTTATCGTTTTGCTTTAATCATCGGGAGAGTGAAGGAAGCCTCAGCCTCACTGAAATACATTGGGGATAGAGTCTGTATCAGTTAGGATTTGAATCAATTAAGGGTAGCATGACTCAGAGGGAGTTGTCAATCAACTCAGTACTGCCATGACCTAGTATAATATTGTACATTAGTACACTGCATAGTATTGTATATTATATGGTAACTCAGTTACGTCTATTCTGCATCGAACATTGTACATATGTCTATACTGAACACTGTGACCTCATTTTCTACTTCTAATTTACATGCTATACTATGTTATTTGATACTATCTTGTCTAGCACAGTCTCTGGAGCGTAACAGTAAGAAGCATTTTGTATGAAAGTATTCTGTACTTCTGTATGACAACTATTAAAGAAACTTGAAACTTGAAACCGCTCAGGGGATTAACCCTTGATCCTTAGGCCGCGCCCCCTTTGTGTATCTTTTGAACCGTTTGTCGTAGAGACTTGCGTGTTGTGGCATTGTACTCAGTAGATATCCTTTTTCATTGGTCTATGTTGACCACGCCCCCATTATTCGGCTCCTCCCCTTCAGGGGATTAACCCTTGATCCCTAGGCCACGCCCCCTTTGTGTATCTTTTGAACCGTTTGTCGTAGAGACTTGCGGGTTGTGGCATTATAGTCAGTAGGGATATCCTCTTTCATTGGTCTATGTTGACCACGCCCCCATGGTTCGGCTCTTCCCCCTTCAGGGGAGTAACCCTTTATCATTAGGCCACGCCCCCCTTTTGTATCTTTTGAACCGTTTGTCGTAGAGACTTGCGGGTTGTGCCATTGTACTCAGTAGGGATATCCTCTTTCATTGGTCTATGTTGACCACTCCCCCGATCCTTAGGCCACACCCCCTTTTGTATATTTTGAACCGTTTGTCATAGAGACTTGCGGGTTGTGCCATTGTACTCAGTAGGGATATCTTCTTTCATTGGTCTATGTTGACCACACCCCCTTTTTGTATCTTTTGAACCGTTTGTTGTAGAGACTTGCGGGTTGTGCCATTGTACTCATTAGGGATATCCTCTGTCATTGGTGTATAGTGACCACGTCCTTAGACCACACCCCCTTTTTGTATCTTTTGAACCATTTGTCATAGACAATACAGACCCTCTCCCATTGGCCGGCAATGCACAGGCATCATCACCCACACTTTCACAATTTCCCCGCGGGAATTGTCTAGTTAATAAGTACATTTGATCCCACTATATTTATTAAGATCATCATTTCGATCGAAGGATCTTCATCGGGATAAACCAGGAAGAGTACAAACATTCTAGAGTGCACTTACTTCAAAGATCAATAAATGCAGTATACACACAAAATACATTGGCCCTTGTTACTGTAAAATTTGGGGGCAGGATTTAATTGTCCATACACTTCCTACCCTGGCTTAAATGAAGAATAGTAAGCATGCAAACAATTAGCATCCTTTTGGGGCGACAGTGGGGGAGTTGTTGACTGGTAATCCAGAGGTTCCTGGTTCGATTCCCACTCCTCCCGGGCAGCGTGTCGAAGTGTCCTTGAGCAAGACACTTAACCCCTAACTGCTCCCGATGAGCAGGTTGGTCCCTTGCATGGTTGCATCCTCCGTGTGTGTGAGTGAATGGGTAAAATGTGAGGAACAAATTGTAAAGCGCTATATAAATGCACCATTTAGTATTTTGGGATTATATGTATTTAGTGTATATACTGTATATCACTGATATATAGTGTCTGTATCAGGAGAGATAATTCAAGATAGTTTCACTTATTTCAAGAAACCTTGAAACAAGTCAAATAATCTACCAGTGCAGTAATCAAATCTGTCTTTGCAAGTTTCTTGAAATGTTTAAAAAAACATATCTAGGGTTCTCTCTCCTGATTGGATAAAGTGGGAACAGGATACCAGGAAATGTGTTTTCTGTTTACTGCAGAGTGGAGGGACTGGGAGACCCATGTTACTGACCAGACACTCTGTATCAGTGATGTCTGTTTACTGCAGAGTGGAGGGACTGAGAGACCCATGTTACTGACCAGACACTCTGTATCAGTGATGACTGTTTACTGCAGAGCGGAGGGACTGGGAGACCCATGTTACTGACCAGACACTCTATATCAGTGATGGCTGTTTACTGCAGAGTGGAGGGACTGGGAGACCATGTTACTGACCAGACACTCTATATCAGTGATGGCTGTTTACCGCAGAGTGGAAGGACTGGGAGACCCATGTTACTGACCAGACACTCTATATCAGTGATGGCTGTTTACCGCAGAGTGGAAGGACTGGGAGACCCATGTTACTGACCAGACACTCTGTATCAGTGATGGCTGTTTACTGCAGAGTGGAGGGACTGGGAGACCCATGTTACTGACCAGACACTCTATATCAGTGATGACTGTTTACTGGAGAGTGGAGGGACTGGGAGACCCATGTTACTGACCAGACACTCTATATCAGTGATGACTGTTTACTGCAGAGTGGAAGGACTGGGAGACCCATGTTACTGACCAGACACTATATCAGTGATGGCTGTTTACTGCAGAGCGGAGGGACTGGGAGACTCATGTTACTGACCAGACACTCTATATCAGTGATGTCTGTTTACTGCAGAGTGGAGGGACTGGGAGACCCATGTTACTGACCAGACACTCTATATCAGTGATGTCTGTTTACTGCAGAGTGGAGGGACTGAGAGACCCATGTTACTGACCAGACACTCTATATCAGTGATGTCTGTTTACTGCAGAGTGGAGGGACTGAGAGACCCATGTTACTGACCAGACACTCTATATCAGTGATGGCTGTTTACTGCAGAGCGGAGGGACTGGGAGACTCATGTTACTGACCAGACACTCTATATCAGTGATGGCTGTTTACTGCAGTGGAGGGACTGAGAGACCCATGTTACTGACCAGACACTCTGTATCAGTGATGACTGTTTACTGCAGAGTGGAGGGACTGGGAGACCCATGTTACTGACCAGACACTCTATATCAGTGATGACTGTTTACTGGAGAGTGGAGGGACTGGGAGACCCATGTTACTGACCAGAGACACTGTATCAGTGATGACTGTTTACTGCAGAGTGGAGGGACTGGGAGACCCATGTTACTGACCAGACACTCTATATCAGTGATGGCTGTTTACTGCAGAGTGGAGGGACTGAGAGACCCATGTTACTGACCAGACACTCTGTATCAGTGATGGCTGTTTACTGCAGAGTGGAGGGACTGGGAGACCCATGTTACTGACCAGACACTCTGTATCAGTGATGGCTGTTTACTGCAGAGTGGAGGGACTGAGAGACCCATGTTACTGACCAGACACTCTATATCAGTGATGGCTGTTTACTGCAGAGTGGAAGGACTGGGAGACCCATGTTACTGACCAGACACTCTATATCAGTGATGACTGTTTACTGCAGAGTGGAGGGACTGAGAGACCCATGTTACTGACCAGACACTCTATATCAGTGATGGCTGTTTACTGCAGAGTGGAGGGACTGAGAGACCCATGTTACTGACCAGACACTCTATATCAGTGATGTCTGTTTACTGCAGAGTGGAGGGACTGAGAGACCCATGTTACTGACCAGACACTCTATATCAGTGATGGCTGTTTACTGCAGAGCAGGAGGGACTGAGAGACCCATGTTACTGACCAGACACTCTGTATCAGTGATGGCGGAATGTAGAGCTATTTGACACTTATCTTAACAAAATAATACCACTTACACCTTTAAATGCACTCTGTAGAATTTGACAACCATTTACATTTAGCTGCCGCTTTTATCCAAAGCGACTTACAAGTTCTGTACGACAAGTCAACTCTTACAGCCGAGTAACAATGTTCATCAAACAGTGCTGCAGTGTTGAGTGCATAGGAGTATACATTAGTATAGTAGGAAGAGTGCATGATAGTATAAGACAGTAAGAAGTTCAGTGTTTAAAAAATTAATTCCTATTGATTGAGCAACCAACCAATTGTGTATATTGTTCTTACCTTTCGATTGTTCTCTATAAGGATTACATCTGGTTGGTAATTTTCTATAACAATATTAGATATTGGTGATATATACAAGTGTACTCCTACTACGTCCTGGTTTATGCTGATGAAGATCCTTTGATCGAAAAGTTGATCTCAATAAATATAGTGGGAGCTAAATTTTGCAGTTATCAATCAAGTTATTATTTTTTATTACGCCTACTTCAAACATCAACTAAAACATAAACAATCAAGTTTATCATTTTGCGAAACACAGCCATGTTTACATCTGAACCCGTGTCTACTGTACTTTACTCATATTTTGTATTAATATTAAAACATATGTATTGCTTCCTATTACCGTGCCCATACACGGGCCTCCCCTCCCCTGTGACACCTGCAGGGGATCAACAGAGTAACATCTTGTGTGTTATGGGGACATTCCACACTCATCATTCCCTCCCTCATTCGTTCCCTAATCTAAATCTAGTGGAGACATTTTGTCCCCACAATGGTAGAATTAGAATATATTTTAAGGTCCCCTCCTTATATACAAAGCACTAAATGGAACAGGACCAACTATGTGCCCCAAGAACATTACGATCATCTACTGCTGCTTTACTGGAGGTTCCCACAAGAACATTGAGGAAGCAGCCTTTTAGAATTCTGCACCCTGCCTATGGACATTAGGGAGGCTAGATTAAGCTATGGAACACCCTGCCTATGGACATTAGGGAGGCTAGATAAAGCTATGGAACACTACCTATGGACATTAGGGAGGCTAGATAAAGCTATGGAACACTACCTATGGACATTAGGGAGGCTAGATAAAGCTATGGAACACTACCTATGGACATTAGGGAGGCTAGATAAAGCTATGGAACACTACCTATGGACATTAGGGAGGCTAGATAAAGCTATGGAACACCCTACCTATGGACATTAGGGAGGCTAGATAAAGCTATGAAACACCCTGCCTATGGACATTAGGGAGGCTAGATAAAGCTATGGAACACTACCTATGGACATTAGGGAGGCTAGATAAAGCTATGGAACACCCTGCCTATGGACATTAGGGAGGCTAGATAAAGCTATGGAACACTACCTATGGACATTAGGGAGGCTAGATAAAGCTATGGAACACTACCTATGGACATTAGGGAGGCTAGATAAAGCTATGGAACACCCTGCCTATGGACATTAGGGAGGCTAGATAAAGCTATGGAACACTACCTATGGACATTAGGGAGGCTAGCTCACTAAATACTTTCAAAAGTAAGCTAAAGACATACATCTTCATAGCCTTTTAATACACTCTGCCACTTACTCATTACATCCACACTGATTATTGTAGATATATTGTACTATTTTATTCAGTTTATGCTAATTTTACATATATTTGTATGATTATTGCAATGTAAATTAGCTATTTTATTGCACTTTATGCATTGCTTTTATTCTGTAAATGTTGTGCCCATCTCCATTTCTGCTGTGAAGCACCTTGGACTGCAATTCTTGTACGAGTTTATTATTAATAATAATGGCAATCTAACCCTAAAAAAACTGCTTTTTCCAAATTGCCAATAGGCCTAATGCTTTGGTCTCCAAATTAACAAGCCACCCTTTGTTTACCATCAAACACTTTGCCACTAAATAATCTTCTTGTCTATATTACTACCCATGCTAATAATAATATGCGTCTACTACGATGCACTCACCACTGCAGCACCCAGGTTTCAGCACTGTTTGATGAACATTGTTACTCAGCTGAAAGAGTTGAGAGTAAGTCAGTTTGGATAAGAGTCAGCTAAATTACTAAATGTAAATGTAGTCAAGCATAGACAACGCAGATCTCAGCGTTAGCCAGAAAATGAGAGCCATGGTCAGTCGTCTTGCAAAAACTAGTCTTATGAATATAGCCCATTCAGATAACAACGGTACGATGGGTTCATAATATTTTGAGGTTGCGATTCTCCCAAAGCTGGTAGGCCATAGGACCTGGCTTAAAGTATGGCAGCTACCTTTTTATCAGAGTAGGTCTAGTAAAATACATTGCCCCGTTGAAGCGTAGACCTTTTTGCAGGTGATGCGCCCCCACTGGTCATTTAAACTGATGCTTTTATCCAAAGAGACTTCTGTACGAGGTCAGCAGGAAGGGCACCACTCCTTCAGCCGAGCAACAATGTTCATCAACCAGTGTTCAACTTGGGTGCTCCAGTGGTGATCACTTTTATTAATGTATTTGTTGAAGAGAATCAGCCCAACAACAACACAGAGCAGTGAAAAAGCAACATAGGAATATGGACAAGTTATCAAAAATGCAGTTTTTGTTTTCTGATTTATAAAGACCGCTTAGAAGAAAGTATTTCAGTACTTTTCAAATGCAAAACTATCCCGATTAGCTATACGGGCAGACGATCCAATGGAACATAAAACTCATCATCAAAGTGATCAAATGTGTTTTATTGAGGAATACAGCTAATCTCTTCCACACGCGCATGCAAGTGTGCATGCACAGACACACGCACACACACACAATAGCCTATATATATATAATTGGAATGCATACATATACGAGGAATATGGAAACCATTAGGCCTATGATAATACGCCAATTGATATAATAATCTAGACATTCCTCCGTTTTCACCGGCCAGTTTAACCCTTTCACTGCCACACTACCAAACTGTTAACCCTTTCACTGTGACAATACCAAAGGTTTCACTGCCACACAAACAGCAGGTTAACCCTTTCACTACCACACTACAGACGGTTGGTAAATCATGACCCCTAGTCGCCATGCTTCAGCCTATAGGGACAGAGCTCCTCCTTAGTTAAGCCACCAAACTATTAGGTCAAATTAACAGTGCTAGAAAAACACATCATACTCCAGAACACGCGTGTTCGCGCCGGGTGCACCGTGGAGGCACTCGCTCGTTTCAGGACTGAAGCGTGACCTCGGTACTCCACGTTTGTTTCGTGGCTAACACCGCGCAGAGAAAGGGACCCTCTACCGAGGTTAGGAAACGGGAGGGGGGGGGGCTTAGAGGGATCCCCACATTCTGAAGCCCGACTGTTAAAAAAGGCTCGTCCGTGGAGACGAACTAAACGAGCCGTGGCAGGAGGAGGGTTAACCGATCGGCAAACAATTCAGATGCAAATCGTCCCACTGTTTAAAAAAAAAATGTATCCACAAAGCTATCCTCAAATTTTAAATTCAGTTTCTACGCAAACGACAAATCGGGTCTAGGTGTGCTCAACCCTTTCACTACCACACGACAAGAGGGTTAACCCCTTCACCACCGCCACACTACGGAAGATTAACCCCTTCACTACCACTAGAGGTTAACCCCTTCACTACCACACTACAGACGGTTAACGGTCTGTAGTGTGGTAGTGAAAGGTTAACCATCTGTTGTGTGGTAGTGAAAATTAATGCCTCACTTTTCTTAAGACATGAAAACGGTGTGTGTGTGTGGGGGGGGGGGGGGGGGACCCTATTAAGACCCAACATTCTACATTCTAGACAGATATATTCCATATAAAATGCAAAGACTAATAGATGACGACAAGAAGACACAAAACACCGTAAATCATGGGTTTAGAAACAGCGACGTAAAGCCCTCGCCAAACTGGGAATAGGTTTGAATCACTAATTGCATTTCATCTTCTAGTAAAAAAGAAAAAAAGAAAAGTTGTTTACATCTATGAAATGAGTCACACATTGCTCCTTTAAGTGTGAGTTAGAAACACACCAGGTAACGGAACACAATGTGCAGCAGGTGCCCCACAGTTCGCCAGTCTCCCGGTCATCATACAGTAACTCAGCTTTCCCTCTCTGTTGCAACCCAAGCTCCCGGTCTCGCCCTGTGGGCCCAAAAGTGGGATTAGTCTCCGCGTTTTTTTTTTTTTTTTTTTTTTTAATTACAATTAACAGTTGTTTCCTGTGGTTCCGTTTTCTCTCTCTAGGAAAACGGGCCTACGGACCAGACGCTTACGCCGCCGACATACAGCGACGTGTAAAACCCATTTCTCCTAGCAATTCTGGCTACACTCCAGAATAGCCAGGATATTGCGCTGCTTGACGATGGTGGTGCGAGGGAAGCCTTTCCCTGAGGGAATGGCGCTGTACTGCTGCTGTTGCTGCTGCTGCTGTTGCTGCTGTTGTTGTTGTTGTTGCTGCTGCTGCTGTTGTTGTTGTTGTTGCTGCTGCTGCTGTTGCTGCTGTCGTTTCTCCTCCGGGTGAACTACTCTCTGGTGTCTGGTGAGAGAAGAAGAGTGATTGAATTCCTTCCCGCAGTGGGAGCAGGTGTAGCACTTGCCCTCCGGGGGGACCTTCTGGTGGCAGAGTTTCTGGTGGCGAGACAGGGAGGAGGAATGGTTGAAGCCCTTGTCGCAGTGCTTGCACATGTAGGGCTTGTCCCCCTGTATCCTCTGCTTCGTGGCGGTGCCATAGGAGTAGGACTTGCTGGACTGAGGGGAGGCGTACGTGGGGTTCTGGAGGTGGCGCTTGTGGTGCCGGGAGAGGGACGAGGAGTGGTTGAAGCCTTTGCCGCAGTGGGTGCAGGTGTACGGCTTCCCCCCGGCGTGCACCTGCTGGTGCTTCTTCAGGTGGCGCTTGCGAACGAAACTCTTCCGGCACATGTTGCATTTGTACGGCTTCTCTCCCGAGTGGACCCCCCTCTGGTGCTCCTTCAAGTTAGCCGCGGTTGCAAAGCACTTCGCACACTGTGTGCATCGATGGGGCTTGTCCCCTACTACCCCCACGGCGTGGGTCTTCTGGTGTTGCTTGGGGCTGGACGCGGTGGCGAAGCCTTTACGACGGGGCTTGTCCCCGGCCCCCGCGGCGTGGGTCTTCTGGTGCTGCTTCAGGTTGGAGGATGTGGTGAAGCCTTTACCGCACTGGCCACAGGTGTACGGCTTCTCGCGCGTGTGGAGCTCCTGGTGCTTCTTCAGATGCCTCCTGCGTACAAAGCTCTTCCTACACTGGGTGCACTTGTACGGCTTGTCATCCGAGTGCATCTTCATGTGTTCTCTGAGAGAGATGGCCGCCGCGAAGCTCTTGCTACACTCGGAGCACTGATGGGGCTTCTCCGGCATCTGGTGAGACTTGAGGTTGAAGGCGTCGATGACGCCCTTGCCGACCATCTCGACCCCGGTGGGGGCGTACGCCTTTTCTTTCGTGTGGATTTTCATGTGCTGCTTGAGGCTGGCCTCCACGGCGAAGCTCTCGCCACAGTGGACACAGATGTACGGGTTGATGTCCTTGTGGATCTCAAAGTGCTGGTGGAGGTCGGCGATGCTGCCAAAGATCTCGCCGCACTCGCTGCACTCCAGGCCGTGGGTCTCGTGGATCACCATCCCGCTGTCCGACTCCACGATCAGCTCCCCGCCGTGGTCCGACAGAGCCACGTTAGACTCAGTCTTGATCTCGGCCTCCGTGAAGCAGTGCATCTCCGTGTGCTCCACCTTCGAGTAGTCGTGGTCCGTCTCCGCCACGATGGCGTCCACGCAGGCCACGGCGCCCAGGCCGTGGATCTCCAGCTCCAGCCCACACTTCTCCTCCGTCATGATCTCGGTCTCCGCGGCGTAGTAAAGGTCGACCTGGTGGGCGATGACACACTCCGACCCAAGTGTGTCGAGGCCGGGCGTGTCACATTCCGTCTCCGACTCGGCCATGAGGACACACTCCAGCCCTACGACCTCCGTCTTCCTGCCGGATGATTTACTAAAAGGGGGGAATCGGGGATGATGGCGGCGGCGAGCTGCGGCGTGTCCGTTCAGCGCAGCACAGGTGCCTCGTCAGCAAGCAATCTGCAACCAAGGGAAATAAAGACAAAAAATAAGTTAATTAAAATCTTTATATTTACTTTAAGTCTAGGGCTGACCTTCGATTTTCTTTTGGAATTCGAAGCTTCGGGGCCGAGATTCGATTTTAATTAATTTAATTAAGTAAAAAAATATATTTTTTTATGTTGTGGGACACGTACAGCACTTTGTTCAACTTTGTCAGTGCTGTAAAGTTTAAACATTTTTAAATCTTAGACAAACAAAACACTTGGCTTTCAAGAAATATTGTAAGCAGTCATTTGAGGCTTTATAAAAGCAGCATAATGAACACAGATCTGTCAGTGCCGAGTCCGACCTCATCTTAAATAACAAACAGCATTGCTTGTTGTAGTTAACAAAGAGAGGCAGAGTTGATTTTGCAAAAAAAAATATATATATATATATATTTTTTTACATAATTGAATTTTATTTTCATATTCGAATCCCATGCCCATCGAACGAAGCTTCGAAGTATTTAAGACAGCCCTACTTAAGTCCTGTGACAATAGGTGAACACTTTGATTGAAGAGGAGAATAGAAGCACTAAGTTTAGCATACATTTTTGAAGAAGTCATCACTAGTGTTCACACCTTGTAATTAAGAGTTTGTATTTGAGGGCAACGCCAATAAATAGAAATGCAACTATACCAATTTAACTACTGATAGAAGTGCTTCAAGTATCTGCAGTATAGACATAAGTCATTGGTCTGGGGTCGCGTCAGGCAGGGCTCGAGACCCGTCGTTGATTTGGGGCCAACAGAAATCTTTTTTGGGACGCAAACGGGACGAAGATGATTATATATATTTTTTTACAGGAAATGTCAATTGGCCGACAGTCAGTGCGCGCATATATTGCTGTCAAATGGTGAATGTCTCGTGCTGACTAAGTTCACAGAGTTCACTGAAGTCTAAACGTAGCGTGATTTGCCAAATCCAATGACTATCTCCGCCTCCCAACGATACGCTAATCCAGCATCAAGCTCCTCCTACCCACCTCTCAGCCAGTCGCGTTGCAGCAGCGTCACACCCCAAATGAATCTTGCATCAAAAAAGAAAAATGTGTTAACAGGTGAGGGAAATCTCTCTTACCTAGTGAATGACAGCTGGTAATTGACAGTCGCACGGCACGAGACCACTGTACAAGAACCGCGAAAAGATCAGAATGTTATATAAAAAAAAACGTGCTATACTGTGCAGTGTGGCATCCTCTCAGTGAAGAGAGCACCGCAAACATGCTGCGCTATTTGAAGAGGATAAACACAGCAGAAGAAGATGGAGAACAGACCCAAACTGACCAACAGGGAACTGCATCCAGCAATACTACCCCTGAGTCTAAGGTAAGGACACATTTAAATCACAGAAGTGTAATGTTAGTCTATTGGAACTGTATACAGTTATCGACGCATTCTAGTTATAGCTGCTTATTGCTAGCTAACGTTACTGACTAACGTATCAGACTGCCACTGATTAATCCATAGTTCACACTATTTTATTCTTATTTTTAATATTATTATATTGTTATTCCTATTTTAGTCCTATTGACCTAAATGTTTATTGTTGTTCAATGTGAGCGATACATAGTCTGCTCTGTAGTGCCGAATTTCCCTCAGGATTATTAAAGGATTTCTATTAGATTCTATACTAACACTAGGCGTGGGAATCACCAGTTTCATCACGATACGATATGATATTGATTCTTTGGACAACGATACGATATTTTCCGATATCACAAAGTCTGCCACGATACGATACGATTCGATTCAGGTGCCTGCGATCGATATGAGACGATATTATATGCCCATTTAACACAATCAGTAACATTTAAATCAACAAAAAAAGGCAATGGAAATACCATTTGACATTTTTATTTTTGAGCTCTTCCAGACATTTAAATGAAAAACAATCTATTGTTTTTAATACAAATAGACCTCCTGTTCACTGTTTTTAGTTAGTTTTTCTTTTTTCTCTATATTAATATCCTATTCACTGGCACAGAGAAGACAGGAAGAATAGCCCCAGCACTGCTGTGGCTAATGGGGATCCAAAACATAAACAGAGCTGTATTTTGGCTGGAAAAGGCATATTGGGAGTCCAAAGGTGCAGTACCGGCCAGATCCTGTTAGTGGGGCTATTCCGAGAATGCACCCTCCTTCCCAGTCCCCACTTCTCTCTGCCTATGGCTCTGGGTTAGCTTACACTAACGTAACGTATTATTATATCTTTAACGCGACGTGGGCATAATGGAATGGCGAGGATTGCAAAGCAGGTTAGATGCATTTGACCTATGGCGGAATAAAACAGCAGGGACATGTTTTTGGTTGCAGAATAGGCACACTAGCCTTGCTCTAGTGACGCTCTAGACGCTAATGCTGTGTGCTGTTGATCCGAGCGGATACGAGGGATTTTCAAAATAAGAGTATCGCAATATGAATCGATCTTTTTACGTTGCATCGATCCTATTTGATTATTGATAATAGATCGATATATCGATCTGGATCAATGTATCGTCCCACCCCTAACTAACACGTAATGTTACTACCATTGCGAGTTAATTGGCATAACGTTACATTTATCTAAACGAACACGGAGAAATAGACGACAGGCTATAGGCAAACTTCACTTCTACACAGCTACACAATGAATCCATATTCAGTGAGGAGGGCCCGCTGGAATTTAGCAGCAGTTATCAATATCGACCAGGAGGACAGCGCCATCTAAGGGACATGTTTCATTACTAGTCAAGTGTCATTACTTTAGTTATCAAAGGTGGAATCTCTGGACACAATGACATTATATAGTTTAAAGCTAAACTACGTTTTTCTTTCTCGTTAGAAGAGGGATAACTTATTCAGTTAGATTTGATCTGATCTTTATTTATCTCTAACATTTTCAACCATAAACACACACATTTGTAATAACAAAAAAAACTAAAACTAAATAAAATACAAATACATTTAAATATATTTTCCTATGGAAGGAATAATCAACATGGCTCCAATTGGTTGACTAACAGCACTGTGACCAAATATCCATATACTAGCACCTTAGCACTTTTTTATATATATATATATATTTCTTTTTAATCATAATTATTCTTGTGAAATCTTTCCAGCTGGGAGCCTTTTGACTAAATCAAATGGTGTTTATTATGGCAATAACAACCATAGACGACAAAACCAAAGTAAAGAAACAACATTTGATTTTTGGGACGGTTACATTCACTTTGGGACGGTTGTATTTCGGGACGGTGGTGAAAAAAAGTTAGCCTGGAGCCCCTGGCATCAGGAAAACTCTCGGATACTCTCATTTTAGCCTGGTATTAACTCAACTCACATAACATCCCCACCAACACGGCAAACCATGAGGGAACAGGGACAAAAGCCGGTACAGTTGTCAACTTCCAACAGGCCAATGGTACGGTCAGTGACAAGTTAGGCTGAGACCAGGGGAGGAAACTAACTTTTTGGCTTACCAGCCAACTGGCGAGTATCTGATTTTTTTTTACCAGACAAACAGATTTTTTACCAGACAAAAAAAATCGCTAATTGTGATAATTACTTCTTTGTACGTCTTCGTCTAAATTGATTTTCAATCATAGTAAATTAATCACACTGTCTCTACTCTTCAAAATATTACATCATTAAATCACATATTAACATGAAAGAGGGAACTATTCTGGACTGGGTTGGGCTGAACTGGGCAGTGAAAGATGCTGGGTTGGGCTGGTCTAGGTTATACTGAATGATGAATTGAAAATGGGGGACCCTGATGTAAACAAGACGAAAGTCTTTCTCTGGTCTGCATCCCCTTAACAATTGCATGTATTGAGCCGTACTGTACTGTACCCATTCTGCAATCTGTTAAATAAAGTTTTCATTCATTCATTCATCACAGCTCAACTACTAGGAATGTGTGTCTGACTCTTAAGTGCAGGAAATATTCATCAGAAAGGGGGGACATGATGGAGGGAATGGAAAGAGCAGGTTTGACAGGAGCAGGGTTGAAGGGCATATTGGAGTGTGGAGGAAGTGGACAAGGCATTAAGCAAACAGGACTGAAATGGGGGACCCTGATGTAAACAAGACGAAAGTCCTTCTCTGGTCTGCATCCCCTTAACAATTGTGTGTATTGAGCTGTACTGTATTGTACCCATTCTGCAATCTGTTAATAAAGTTTTCAATCAATCAATCAATCAATACTGGGTTGGGCTGGTTTCGGTTGGACTGAGTTGGGCAGTGAAAGAACCAAGCATTTCACTGTAATGCAATAGCTAAATAAAACAACTTGAACTTGACTTGTTACATTTGCACTCTGGTTGTATGCCAAATGTATTCTGGTTGTACTGTACTTGTGCTGTAAGATGACAATACATTGGAACCGAATCGACAACGCTAGGGGTTCAGCAGGTGTGAAGGGCATATGGGCGAGTGGTGATATGGGGGGAACCCCGGTAATAATAAAATGTCACTCGGCTGCATTTAAGCAAAGCCGCTCAGTATAGTCGTCCACTATGTTGAATGCGCGTTATGGTAGCTTGTTACATGCTAGGTAGCTAGCCGGCTAATGCTGGTTGACTTGTCATTCTCATCCGACTCGAAGGAGACGCGTCGCGTGCTGTTGTTCGCCCCCATGTCAGACCGCACTGATATCCGAACGCGACGACTCTACATGCAATTATTTTCATCCACTGATGTGTTTTTGTAAGTTTGTCTACGTTGTCAAGCCGGCTGCCGGTGGCAGGAGTTTGTAGGTCTGCGCGCAGTGGTCTGTCCACTTCCCCTAGATGGGCGGCATCTTCTAGAAAATGAGTGTTCATTGGAGGAGCTTAGAGCGCATTGTACAACGATGATGTTCATTGGTTATGGTCTGATTATTATGAGGCGCAAATGGGAGGAATCAAGGGGGGAGTCAGAGTTCGGTTTGTGCCAGTGAGCGAATCAGCAGATTGCAGAATGATTTTTTTGTTTTGTTTTGTAATTACTAATACTCGCCAGACTGGCGAGTGCTCTTCATGAATTACTCGCCAAACGTAAAAAATACTCGCAATTGGCGAGTAAAGTGGCCTAATTTCCTCCCCTGGCTGAGACCACTTATCGATAATTATCGATAACTGCGTGAAATCGATAAGTGGTGTCACTGCACGTATCGATTTTTTCGCATGTGTAAAAAAAATAATCCCAATTTCATGTAAATTCAATTTAATTGCAACTCTGCACTTGCAGTGCACTCCTCCATCACATCCAGAGACCACCGACTATAAAATGAGAAGGATCACTGTGGTCGTTTTGAACGGGGGAAATCTGTAACACTAAAAAGATGGCGGCAAAGACAAAGAATTGCTGCAACATAAACTAGTTGTTTAAATATATATAAAAAACGAAATAAAAGTTTACAATAATAAAAAAGATATTTATCGATAATTTTGGCCCGATTGATCGATTCTTCAAAATGGCACATCGTCTCAGCCCTTTTTGTCACAGTCACTCCATGTACCTCGTCACTGACTGTACCATCGTCACTGACTACCATCGGCGGCCTCGTCATTAACCCTTTCACTGCCACACGACAGAAGGTTAACCCTTTACTATCACACAACAGACGGCGATGCTCCATCATTAGCTCCGTATCCGCTAACCTTCTGTATGGTCAGTGAAGGGGTTAACCGGCTGTCGTGTGGCAGTGAAAGGGTTAATGACGAGGCCGCCGATGGTAGTCAGTGACGATGGTAGTCAGTGACGATGGTACAGTCAGTGACGAGGTACATGGAGTGACTGTGACAAAAAGGCCTGTCTGGTAAAGAAACCTCAATTGGCACATTATGTTTTAGCGATCTTGTGTGCATCGGTGCAAAAAGCAAACAGACCCCCAATCGGGAAAATGGAGCAGACATCTTTAAAACGGCGTGCCTACGTGTGCTATGCAAATTATATCTAGTAGTAAGTTTCCGTTGAAATGACTGTCACAGCCTGCCATGGGGTTTTAACAGTTTTCAACAGAGATATATTGTACTTTAAAGTCCAGAAGCCTGAGGAATGGCTCAGTTTAAGCGTTTCAGGGGGTATTGCCAATTAGCTCGAGTACAGCATGTTTACAAAGAGGAAACCCATCTATTCATTCAGGCACAAAATACCTTGTTGTTTGAGTGCTCAATAATATACTACAATTTTATCAACTGGTTAAAAAAGAGATTGTAGTCAGATCTGACTGTTTAGCAAAGATGTTGCTAAACCATAAGAAATATCTCACTTGTAGGGCGGCTACGTGGCGTAGTGGGCAAGGCACTCGCCACGAAATGCTAGAGACGCTGGGCTCGTGAGATCGAGCCCAGCGCTCCACATTTGCTTTCAGTTTAGCTGGTCGTCCACAATAATACATATTGGCCGTATTACGGGGAGGGAAACTGAAGGGTGGGGATCAGGCGTTGTGGACAGCGACTCCTACAGGTCGGTTGGTGCGCCTGCGCAGTAGAATCAGGAAGTGTCGGGGGCAGCGTGAGCCTCCCACGCGTTACTCCTCGCCACTGAGAGATCGAGCTGCGCAGGTGAAAAGATGCGACTGCTGTTACCTCAAGTACCGGAGGGGACTTGTGCTATGTATGACTTAGTCCACATTGCAGCCGGCTTGTGGGAGGCAAGAAACAGCGTCCGTGACATGGGAGGGTTGAATTGGATGATACGAAATTGGGATGGGAGAAAAAGTGGACAAAAAAAATAAAAATCTCAGAATCAGGATTAACGACAATAACACTATGTAACCAACCATCAAATACACTCACAGCACACACATCCACACTCACTTTAAATAAACAACTCACTGTAGCACCCACTTTATATTTATTGGTAAAGAGATTTGCACTACAACTCATACCCGATTGCACCTTACCCTAAGTTGTACCTCATCCCATTTCTGCATTGTACTGTATATTGTATCTCAGTAACTAAATGTTTCTACTCCGTATTGTATATGTATATGTTGAACACTTTTGTTTACACTTTGTTAATTGTGGGATTTTCCTATGGAGGAGCAAGGGACTGTGTATTCACTCATCCAACCGTGTTGGAGTGCATCACAGACCAAGCATGGTCGCAAGCATTAAGAAAAGGCACTCGAAATTAAATGATAGCACAAGAGTGTACTGATAAGTGCCATCATAACTGCTACCAATAGCTCACAATAAGTGATAGTAGAACCTCTAAAGACCCGTTACCATGGTTGCAGGGCGACTAGTAAGGCGCCAGAGCTATTATAACCAGGGCACCTGTGTACAACCTGGAGACAGTAAACCGTTGGCTGAAGCAGAAGGATTCAAACGGATGTCTTGTTAATAATAGTGGGACTACAAACATCAGCTTGCTGTACAGCAGCTAAAGGATCACTTACGATGACTACAGCTAGCCAGGCCTGGTGTTGTTACCACAACAGCTACTATAGCCGAGCTAGCCGCTAGTTAGCTGGACGTGGTTGGTTGGGGGGGAGACAAGCATTTAGCTAGCGTGAGCCTAAACAAAACAATTATAATTAAGTAAACGATCAATATGAAGGTTAAATCAAGTTACAGTCCACGACGCGGGGTTAGGGAACAACAGACATCTTGTCGCCACACAGCAGCCTGCTGCACAAGATGGCTGCCGCTAGCTAGCGTTAGCTTCCAGTTAGCTTCCGCCCTTAAAGAACAAGTCTTTCTAACGTTTCCAGACACATCACTGACGTTAGCGTTAACACACCATGTGTATCGAAGCGTATATACTTACAATAACTAGGCAGAGAGGTATCCCAACACAACAACAACGCCTAGCTGCGGACCGGTCACCAGCGGCTCGGTGTGTTAGTTAGTTAGTTAGCGGAGAAGCTCAGACAAGATGGCGCCCGGAGCTCTGAGACTGAGCCCGGGAACACAACCACCCGAGGAGCTTACATAACGTAACGTGACATAACGTAACGTGACGCGATAACGTCACACAGCGACACGCGACGAGGAGCCGCGCATTATACACTACTACACTCTAGAACCACGCAGATAGTATACACGACACATTCAATATTCACACATGCTCACGCGTACAGCAATTTAGCAGATTACTGAACGCGAAAGCACCGCGTAAAAAGTTCGTTAGCTGCTAATCCCATGTCCTTTGTCAATAGCGGCCTGGCTCCCGTTAGCAGCTAACTAGCTACATGCTAATCTACCTAGCTACGGTTCAGCTAACTAGCTACATGCAGCATTTAGCCTGCTGGCTACCTAGCTACGGTTCAGCTAACTAGCTACATGCTAACTAGCTACATGCAGCATTTAGCCTGCTGGCTACCTAGCTACGGTTAAGCTAACTAGCTACATACTAACTAGCTCCATGCAGCATTTAGCCTGCTGGCTACCTAGCTACGGTTCAGCTAACTAGCTCCATGCAGCATTTAGCCTGCTGGCTACCTAGCTACGGTTCAGCTAACTAGCTCCATGCAGCATTTAGCCTGCTGGCTACCTAGCTACGGTTCAGCTAACTAGCTACATGCAGCATTTAGCCTGCTGGCTACCTAGCTACGGTTCAGCTAACTAGCTACATGCTAACCTACCTAGCTACGGTTCAGCTAACTAGCTACATGCTAACCTACCTAGCTACGGTTCAGCTAACTAGCTACATGCTAACCTACCTAGCTACGGTTCAGCTAACTAGCTACATGCAGCATTAGGGTCAGGGCCCACAGGCTGCGGTCTTCATGAGCAGCAAGGAACAAGTCACCAGCAATACTGTTGTTGTACTATACACTACATATAATAATAAGAACCTCTCCGCTAGTTAAACAGGGTATATGGCACGAAGTTGGACTCATCATTCTACTACTTTAACGTTAAGTCTAACTTGCACTAAAAGGAGGAAACAAGGATTAATAGCTTTATGTCGTTCAATGACAAAATCACTGTATATATGTGTGTGTGAGGACCAGACGCCCACCTTTTGTTGGTCCTAGTAGTTACTGCTGCTGGTGGAGGAGAAGTGTTTATGGGCTTCGACCTGCTGACTGAGGAGTGTTGACCACAGTCTTCTCTGCTTCTGATGGGTCTGCTCTCTCTCTTCCTCTCTCTCTTTTCCTCTCTCTCTCTCTCTCTCTCTTCCGCTCTCTCTCTTCCCCTCTCTCTCTCTTTCTCTGTGTGGTGTGCAGCTGGCGCCAACTTCTACTACTTCTTCTTCTTCTTCTTTCACCCTGCGGCAGACTAGACACCGTTTAGCGTATTGCTGCCTCTCACTGTTTGGCCTCAAGTACTACACCGTGTTCTACCATGAGGTGCAGGTCACTAGAGTCGATACTGCTTTCAAGTTTCTTTATTAGTTGTTGTCATACAGAATAATTTTATATAAAATGCTTCTTTCTGTTTTGCTCCAGAGATTGTGCTAGATAGAAATAGATACGTATAAAATAAGTATAGTAAGTATAAAATAGAAGTAAAGTACGTAGACTGCAACTTGTTCCTGTTTGCGGACGACTCAGCCCTGCTAGTCTCTGACAAGAACAAGTTACAGGTTGAAAAAACCCTCAGCTCGGAACTAGGCAAAATCTGCATATGGCTCGCTGATAACAAACTATCATTACACATGGGCAAAACAGAGTCCATTCTCTTCGGTTCAAATAACAAACTCAGCAAAACAGACGGCTTCTCAGTTACAGTGGGTGACATTATTGTCACAAGGAAAGATGAAATTACCTACCTGGGTTCCATCCTAGAGGCTAATCTTTCCTGTGACAAAATGGCATCCAATGTAATAAAAAAAGTCAATCAACGAACTCGATTCTTGTACCGGATCTCCTCCCTGGTAAACAAGAATACCCTGAAGACTCTGGCAGGAGCACTCATTCAAGGGTACTATGACTATGCTTGCACCTCATGGTACCAAAGCACCTCAAAGGCACTAAAAACCAAATTACAAACATCTCAAAACAAACTAGTCAGACTACTGCTTGACCTGACTCCTAGAACCCACCTCACCCCTGCACACTTTGCCAACCTAGGATGGCTTAGAGTAGACAACAGAGTACAGCAACTTGCAATGGGCCTGGTCTACAAGATACACTACACGACCAAGGTACCCATGTACATGTCAAAATACTTACCAAAAGTCAGTGAATACCACGATCACAACACCAGAGGGAGCTCCACAAATCATGTAAAACCCAGATTCGGCTCAAACAAGGGACTAAACACGTTTCGCAATTATGCCACAACAATGTGGAACGCCCTACCCAAAGCTGTAAAGGAATGTAAATCACTACCCACCTTCAAAAACACTCTCAAAGAACACCTACGGGAGACTGCAATTCAAAACTGGCCCCTACAAATGTCCTAACCCAGTTGTACAATAAAGACCAAGCATGGCTTTGTCAGTATTCCAATGTACAGCCCCACCCAACCCCACCACACCTACCCAACCTCCTCCAATGTACAGTTTCCATGTCAAATGTATGTCAGTATTCCAATGTACAGTGCCCCCTCCCCCCTACCCAACCCCCCCCTCCCCCCCACCTCCAATGTACAGCCCCACCCCACCTACCCAACCTCCCCCAATGCACAGTTTCTATGTCAAATGTATATACTCTTCTGGATTTTTTTAGTATCACAAACAGTACTGTATTTGAAAATCTGGTATGTCATAAATGTATAGATGTAGCAGTACTGTCTATCTGTATGTCATGTGTGTCATATGATGAATTGAAAATGGGGGACCCTGATGGAAACAAGACGAAAGTCTTTCTCAGGTCTGCATCCTCTTAACAATTGTATGTATTGAGTTGTACTGTACTGTACCCATTCTGCAATCTGTTAATAAACTTTTCAATCAATCAATCAATCAAAGACAAAAGTGTTCACTATATACATACAAAATAATAATAATAATGCAGGACCTGTTGCAGAGGTCTTTATTCGGCATGCAATGACACTCAATGTTTTAGCGGTACACACAGCGAGCACACACACCGGAACACACACGCATGCATTGTCTCTTTAGAATCGCCGATGCGATTCGTCTCTGTGATTAACCCATCCCGTCATCCTTCCCCCCCAAGGGCAGCCGGGAGCAGACAGGCGTCAACGTGAGCCGCGCCAGGGGACCAATCCAAGTGCTCCTGTCCGTCTTCGTCAAGGACGCCACAGCATTAGCGATCTGTTGTTGTGCATGTTTTTCCATTGGGTTTATCTTATCGGGGGGGAAACCCTTGCGAGCACGGGGAGAACATGCAAACTCCACACAGAAAGGCCTGGGAGATACCCCACCTGGGTATCTGGCATCATGGAAACCTGGTCCCCAAGGGGGAATCAAACCCTGGACCTTCTTGCTGTGAGGCGACAGTGTTAACCACTACACCACCGTGCCGCTTAATGTACAATGCAGAGTAGAAAAGTAACTGAGTTACAATACAATATACTATACTATACAGTATTGAATTGAAAACCTTTATTTATCCCCGAGGGGAGATTAAGATGTCCTTTACAGCATAAGCAGCGTAACAGCAATTTAAAAACAGCAATTAAAAAACAGTTTATACATAACATACATGTGTTAAAAACAAGATGTACAAGTACACAGGGATAAAAATAGCTAAAATAGGACTAAAAATACCTAAAAAAGTGGTGAAAAAGAAACAAGTCCAATCATGAATGTGTTGTTAAATAATTAAATTAATTTGTTACAGTCCACAACCCAGCTCCTCCAGTCCACGGCAGTTGGCCCGTCCTGGCCCTGCCTGGTTGGGGAGCCTGATAGCCCAAAGCGCTTTGTGGTATGTCGGGGGGGGATGAGTCTGTGGCTAAACGTGGACCGCATTGCGGTCAGCTCATCATAGAGGGGGTGGCAGGGGTTCTCAAGGATAGCATGCAGCTTCCTCCTCGTCCTCCCCTCCCCCACCACCTCCAGACTGTCCAGGTCCGCTCCCACCACAGAGCTTGCTTTTTTTTACCAGTTTGTTTATTTTGTCTGTGTTGGTGTTGCCCCCCCAGCATACCACAGCGAAGAAGAGGGCACCCGCCACCATAGACTGGTAGAACATCTGCAGCAGTTTGCTGCAGACATTAAAAGACCTGAGCCCTCTCAGGAAGAACAGTCTGCTCTGTCCCTTCCTGTAGAGGGCCTCGGTGTTGTCCATCCAGTCCAGTTTGTTGTTCATGAGAACACTCAGGAATTTGTAATTCTCCACCCTTTCCACCTCCACCCCCTGGATGATGATGGGAGTTGGGGGCTTCCTCCCGCTCCGCCGATGGTCCGCCACAATCTCCTTCGTCTTGCTGATGTTGAGCTGTAGGTGGTTTTCCTTGCTCCACTCTGTGAAGCTCTCCACCACAGCTCTGTACTCCTCCTCATTGTCGTTGGTGATGTATCCAACGATGGAGGAGTCATCAGAAAACTTTTGGAGATGGCAGTTCCCGGAGCTGAAGCGGAAGTCTGAGGTGTACAGGGTGAATAAAAAGGGTGCCAATACAGTTCCCTGGGGGGCTCCAGTGTTGCAGATCAGCACGTCGGAGTGGCACCCCTGCAGTTTGACACACTGTGGTCTGCCAGTGAGGTAGTTGAGGATCCAGGCCACCAAGTCGTCCTCCACCCCCATCACTGACAGCTTCTCAGCTAGTAGTGGAGGCTGAATAGTGTTGAAGGCACTGGAAAAGTCAAAGAATGTTACCCTCACTGAGCTGCCCGGCTTCTCCAGATGTAAGTAGGCCTTGTGGACCATGTAGATTAGGTTCTGCTGATATGCAAACTGCAGGGGGTCCATAAAGTCTCTCACCTGTGGTTTTAGATGCTCCAGAACCAGCCTCTCAAAGACCTTCATGACCTGTGCCGTCAGAGCAACCGGCCTGTAGTCATTGAGAGTGGTGGCACTGGTGGGGCGTCCCTTCTTGGGCACAGGGACGATGAGGGATGTTTTCCACAGCCGGGGAATCTTCTTCAGTCTCAGTGAAAGGTTGAAGAGGTGTTGGAATGTGTCCGCCAGCTCCTCAGCGCACGCCTTCAGCACTCTGGGGTTGATGTTGTCTGGCCCTCTGGCTTTATTCACCTTGACCCTGGAGAACTGCCTTCTTACCCGATCCGTTGTGATGAAGGTGGGTGTTGGGTTGACTCCGGGTGTTCGGTCAGGGCTGGAGTTCTGGGGGTGGGGTTGGTGGGGGGGCGGGTGGGGAGGACGAGGGGACGGGCTGTTGTCATCAGAGGTAGGGGGGGGCCGAGGGGGGCTAGCAAGTGTGGGGTGTGTGGGGTGGAGGGGGCAAGCTATGTCCATCCAAAGTAGGGGACAGGGGAACATGAGGGACTGAGGGGGGCGAGCAGGTGGGGGTAGATGGGGGGGGGGGCAGGCTGTGGCCATCTGAGGTAGGGGATGGGGAGCAAGACCGGGGGGACCTGGCTGCCCTGCTGAGCTCATGGGTGTTGTTCGATCAAACCTATTAAAGAACTGGTTTAGCTCGTTTGCCCGTTCCAGAGTCCCCTCAAAAGCCGCATTTTGCTGCTTGTAGCCGGTTATCCTCCTAACCCCCCCCCCCCACACACCTCTTTTGAGCTGTGAGCCTTCAGTCCTCCCTCCAATCTGTCCTTGTATTTGAGCTTGGCTGCCCTCAGCTCCTTTTTCAGCTCTTTTTGTGCTGCCCTGGCCTCCTCAATGTCCCCTGCCTTAAACGCCCTCTTTTTCTTGTATAGGAGAGTTTTGATGTCTCCGTTAATCCATGGTTTATTGTTAGGATAGCATCGTACCCTTTTGGTAGGCACAATGCTATCCTCACAGAACTCGATGTAGTCTGTCACACAGTCCGTAAGACCTTCGATGTCCTCTGCGTGGACAAACATCCCCCAGTCAGTTGTTCTAAAACACTCCTTCAGCTCCTCCTCCACCTCCTCTGACCACTGTTGGATGGTCCTGGTGGTACAATGCAGAAATGGGATGAGGTACAATTTAGGTACAATTTACAGTAAGGTGTAATGAGGTATGGGTTGTAGTGCAAATTCTTTACCAATAAATATAAAGTGTGTTTAGGTGTTCTAAAGTGGGGTGGCGTAGCGGAGATTGCGCTCGTCACCAATGCAAGAGGCTGCGGTCTCGACTCCCGGAGTCAGCATTGCCTGCGGCTTGGGCCGATCGTCATACTAACCCGTTTGGCTGAGTTAGCGGGAGGCAAGTCGGAGGTGGTAATCTGGCGTTGTGGACAGCGACGCCTACAGGTCAGGTCTGGGCGCCTGCTCAGCGAAAGGCAGGAAGTGGTGAAGGCAGCGTGACCTCCCACGCGTTACACGTTACACTTCACCAATGAGAGTCCTCGCTGCCAGGTGAAAATAGAGCCGCTGGCCGTCTCCGCATGTGTCGGAGGAAGCATGTGGGTTCCCCTGTACCGACCAGTAGGGGGAACATGCGCACAGCGACCAGGTAGGGGAGGGGGGGAATTGGCATAATGACTAAATTGGGACGGGGAGAAAAGCATAGAAAATCAGGCGGCGAAAAAGAGGATTAAAAAAAAAGGGTAAAGTGGGTGCTGCAGTGAGTTGTTTGTTTAAAGTGAGTGTGTGCGTGTGGATGTGTGTGCTGTGAGTGCATTTGTTGTTCCACAGGTCCCATAGATATTTCATACGGGCTCAATAGTAGACATTCTTGCATCTATTGCTTCATAGAATAGTGCATTTCTCTCCTCTTTATACTTTAAAGATGCAGAAATGTTGATTATGACGAAGTACATATATACCGTAAGCGGTTCTAACATTGAGAGAGTCACTGAGTATAAATATCTTGGCTTGTGGCTCGATGAGACATTTTTATTTAAGTTCCATGTGGATATTCGTGCTTCCAAGCTGCAACAGAAAATTGGCTTCCTGTAGAGAAATATATCCAGATTTCCTGTGATTAATAGAAAGGATTGTTGAAGGGCGGTCAGGTGGCGTAACGGAGATTGCGTTCGTCACCAAACCCCGGAGCGGCTAGATTCGCCTGTTCGAATCCAGCTCACAGCTCCGGGGTTGTCACCAGCTTGGCTGGCCGTTCACACTAACACAATTGGCAGTATTAGAGGGTGGGAGAAGCTGGCGGGGTGGGTCCGGGTCGCTGTAAACAGCGACTCCTGCAGTTCGGTCGGGGCGCCTGCTAAGCGCGGAGTGGGATAGTGTGATGAAGGAGCTCTTGGCCTCAGAGCTACAGGCTCCTGTTGTCGTGGACGAAGGAGCTCTTGGCCTCGGAGCTACAGGCTCCTGTTGTCGTGGACGAAGGAGCTCTTGGCCTCGGAGCTACAGGCTCCTGTTGTCGTGGACGAAGGAGCTCTTGGCCTCGGAGCTACAGGCTCCTGTTGTCGTGGACGAAGGAGCTCTTGGCCTCGGAGCTACAGGCTCCTGTTGTCGTGGACGAAGGAGCTCTTGGCCTCGGAGCTACAGGCTCCTGTTGTCGTGGACGAAGGAGCTCTTGGCCTCGGAGCTACAGGCTCCTGTTGTCGTGGACGAAGGCGCTCTTGGCCTCGGAGCTACAGGCTCCTGTTGTCGTGGACGAAGGAGCTCTTGGCCTCGGAGCTACAGGCTCCTGTTGTCGTGGACGAAGGAGCTCTTGGCCTCGGAGCTACAGGCTCCTGTTGTCGTGGACGAAGGAGCTCTTGGCCTCGGAGCTACAGGCTCCTGTTGTCGTGGACGAAGGAGCTCTTGGCCTCGGAGCTACAGGCTCTTGTTGTCGTGGACGAAGGAGCTCTTGGCCTCGGAGCTACAGGCTCCTGTTGTCGTGGACGAAGGAGCTCTTGGCCTCGGAGCTACAGGCTCCTGTTGTCGTGGACGAAGGAGCTCTTGGCCTCGGAGCTACAGGCTCCTGTTGTCGTGGACGAAGGCGCTCTTGGCCTCGGAGCTACAGGCTCCTGTTGTCGTGGACGAAGGAGCTCTTGGCCTCGGAGCGGCCACTGGGATTAGACGGGGCCCCACTCTATTGGCGCTTTTCCACTGCATAGTACCTACTCGACTCAACTCGACTCTACTCGGCCTTTTCGGTTTTCCATTGCCAAAGTAGCTGGTACCAGGTACTTTTTGGGTACTTTTTTAGTCCCTGCTCTGTCGAGGTTCCAAGCGGGTAGAACTGGTACCAGAAAAGTCACGTGAAACACTGCAGACCACTGATTGGTCAGAAGAGAGACGCGTCACTCGTTGGAGAGTCAGAACGAAAACAGAAAGCCGCCATCTTTAATGTCTCGCGTAGGATTTCACTATGTTTGCAGCAGGCACAAGTGCAATAAATAAAGGATACAGTCACTGTGTATTCTGCCTCATTTATTGATTAAACAAAACCGACATCAACACAATTTGCCACAGAGCGGAGAGTTTAGTCTCGCAAAAAGATCGCTGACTTGTTAAGGCTTAAGCTTGTTGTTAGGTTAGGTGCTAATGTTGTGCTAGCATTTTAGCATGGCTATCGTACATAGCGTGATCAATATAACTCGCTATTGATTGTTTGTATGAGTAACGTTAATGCTAGTAGAATAGACACAACGTGAGGCAATCACCATCCATTTTAAACCGGTTATTACCTAATGCTAACGCTAGCAAATAGACGCGAGAGGTAACGTTACAGCTTTGTTGTTAGCCTAATGCTACCGTTAACGTTAGCATAGACAGCCTAGCTAACGTTAACGCTTGTAGAATAGACACAATGAGAGGTAACGTTAGCGTTAGCAGAATAGACACAACGAGAGTCTCGTTAATGTTGTTATTGATTGATTGATTGAAAACTGTGTTTTACTCTGGCTTGCGCCTAGGCTAGCTCACGGACATAGCTATACTGGAGCTCTCACAGAGCTATGGAGCTCTCAGCTGTACACCAGCAGCCCCGCCTCCCCACACGGAGACAAACTGAGTACTTTATTTTAGTACCTGCAGTGGAAAAGGAATGAAGTACCAGGTACCTAAAGCGAGTAGAGTAGAGTCGAGTTGAGTCGAGTAGGTACTATGCAGTGGAAAAGCGCCATATAAGGCCAGCTTCTCATAACAAGGTTTAACTGTGCGTGAGGTTGTTTGTAGAGCTAAATCTATATTTTAAATTATTGATATGTGTCCATTGTCATTGTCAATTGACAGTATAAACCTTCCCTTCAATATGCCATAAAGAATTTTTTTTTCATCAATACGTTCCCATTTCATAGCGTCGTGAATATGAACGTTATACCGCATTGGTCTAGGCTAATTCCTGCAAAGCTAGTTACAGGCTATTAAGCTAATAACGTTAAATCGATTGGTGTTTCGACCATACATAAGCTAGAGATAAAAATCTAAATGCATATGTTCCACCATGAATGCATGAAAGTGGGGGCGGGGCGGGGGAAGTCGTTTCTGATTATTGATTACCAATAACGGCATTCGTTATAGAAGCCTCATATGCTGATCAGAGGGTTGGATATGAGAGCAAGGCCTGATCGGTCTGTAATTGACATCAAATAGCTCTTACCTGTGGCCGGTTGGATCCCAAAAAGGATTTCCCAGTTATTGATCACCATCTGGTAGATCGATATGTCCATTGGCTGATGCTATATTCCTTTACTGCATACTGAATTCGGCGTCGCAAAAAGTATTCCATGCGATCTGGTGAAGGCATAGCTTCAGGCTAACAGAAAAACCATGAATGAAAAAAAATAACATCCGGTCTGAAAACAAGGAGTACTCCATTCTCGAGACAGCGCCACTACCAGGATCTGGCCGGTAATTAACTTTTACGAATCCCAAGAGTAGGGTATATCTGCAATGCCGCTCCGTGACATTGAGTAGGATATTAAAATGCAATAAAAGCAAAAACGAGTTTACCACGTATTTATACGTGGGTTGGCCCTTTAAGCATGGCGCCCAAACACGTATATATACGTGGTTGGCCGGGAATGTGTTAAAGAAGACGTGTCCGGTCCCATGGGGACATTAGCGTGTGTTGTCGGGCCTTACAAATAAATTTGATTTGATTTGATTTGATTTGATTTGCAGTATGAAATCGCTGCAGTTTCACATTTAATATCCTCACACTGCCCAAGTCCAATCTAAATCGAGCCAAGTCACTATACTAGTATAGTGTATCATACTTGTATGTGAAAATGTCAGATTTGATGTGATTTGTGCCGTTCAGTGTCCATCCCTTTTCTCCTTCGTTCACACACACACACACACACGCACACACACACACGCACACACAGACACACACGCACACGCACACGCACACGCACACACACACACACACACACACACACACACACACACACACACACACA
>NC_140173.1:152998604-153023604 GCF_963971535.1 Notolepis coatsorum | reverse complement strand
TCAGTGTCACCAGGTGCTGCAGGTCCAGCTCAGTGTCACCAGGTGGTGCTGCAGGTCCAGCTCAGTGTCACCAGGTGGTGCTGCAGGTCCAGCTCAGTGTCACTAGGTGGTGCTGCAGGTCCAGCTCAGTGTCACCAGGTGGTGCTGCAGGTCCAGCTCAGTGTCACCAGGTGGTGCTGCAGGTCCAGCTCAGTGTCACCAGGTGGTGCTGCAGGTCCAGCTCAGTGTCACCAGGTGCTGCAGGTCCAGCTCAGTGTCACCAGGTGCTGCAGGTCCAGCTCAGTGTCACCAGGTGCTGCAGGTCCAGCTCAGTGTCACCAGGTGGTGCTGCAGGTCCAGCTCAGTGTCACTAGGTGCTGCAGGTCCAGCTCAGTGTCACCAGGTGGTGCTGCAGGTCCAGCTCAGTGTCACCAGGTGGTGCTGCAGGTCCAGCCCAGTGTCACCAGGTGCTGCAGGTCCAGCTCAGTGTCACCAGGTGCTGCAGGTCCAGCTCAGTGTCACTAGGTGCTGCAGGTCCAGCTCAGTGTCACCAGGTGGTGCTGCAGGTCCAGCTCAGTGTCACCAGGTGCTGCAGGTCCAGCTCAGTGTCACCAGGTGGTGCTGCAGGTCCAGCTCAGTGTCACCAGGTGGTGCTGCAGGTCCAGCTCAGTGTCACCAGGTGCTGCAGGTCCAGCTCAGTGTCACCAGGTGGTGCTGCAGGTCCAGCTCAGTGTCACCAGGTGCTGCAGGTCCAGCTCAGTGTCACCAGGTGCTGCAGGTCCAGCTCAGTGTCACTAGGTGGTGCTGCAGGTCCAGCTCAGTGTCACCAGGTGCTGCAGGTCCAGCTCAGTGTCACCAGGTGGTGCTGCAGGTCCAGCTCAGTGTCACCAGGTGCTGCAGGTCCAGCTCAGTGTCACTAGGTGCTGCAGGTCCAGCTCAGTGTCACCAGGTGGTGCTGCAGGTCCAGCTCAGTGTCACCAGGTGCTGCAGGTCCAGCTCAGTGTCACCAGGTGCTGCAGGTCCAGCTCAGTGTCACCAGGTGCTGCAGGTCCAGCTCAGTGTCACCAGGTGGTGCTGCAGGTCCAGCTCAGTGTCACCAGGTGGTGCTGCAGGTCCAGCTCAGTGTCACCAGGTGCTGCAGGTCCAGCTCAGTGTCACCAGGTGGTGCTGCAGGTCCAGCTCAGTGTCACCAGGTGCTGCAGGTCCAGCTCAGTGTCACCAGGTGGTGCTGCAGGTCCAGCTCAGTGTCACCAGGTGGTGCTGCAGGTCCAGCTCAGTGTCACCAGGTGCTGCAGGTCCAGCTCAGTGTCACCAGGTGCTGCAGGTCCAGCTCAGTGTCACCAGGTGCTGCAGGTCCAGCTCAGTGTCACCAGGTGGTGCTGCAGGTCCAGCTCAGTGTCACCAGGTGCTGCAGGTCCAGCTCAGTGTCACCAGGTGGTGCTGCAGGTCCAGTTCAGTGTCACCAGGTGCTGCAGGTCCAGCTCAGTGTCACCAGGTGCTGCAGGTCCAGCTCAGTGTCACCAGGTGGTGCTGTAGGTCCAGCTCAGTGTCACCAGGTGGTGCTGCAGGTCCAGCTCAGTGTCACTAGGTGGTGCTGCAGGTCCAGCTCAGTGTCACCAGGTGGTGCTGCAGGTCCAGCTCAGTGTCACCAGGTGGTGCAGGTCCAGCTCAGTGTCACCAGGTGGTGCTGCAGGTCCAGCTCAGTGTCACCAGGTGGTGCTGCAGGTCCAGCTCAGTGTCACCAGGTGCTGCAGGTCCAGCTCAGTGTCACTAGGTGGTGCTGCAGGTCCAGCTCAGTGTCACCAGGTGCTGCTGCAGGTCCAGCTCAGTGTCACCAGGTGTCACTATTTGCTAGTATGGTCGAGAAAGTTGGTATTACTATTATTATTTAGCTCCAAGTGGTATTAAAAAGGTCTTAAATGTAACTTGTTGAAACCCGCAGATACCCCTGTTTCTTGATCCTCCAATCACAACTGTTCATTCAGATGATCCTCCAATCACAACTGTTCATTCAGATGATCCTCCAATCACAACTGTTCATTCAGATGATCCTCCAATCACAACTGTTCATTCAGATGATCCTCCAATCACAACTGTTCATTCAGATGGCCTCCATAGAGTTTTTGATGAGTCATTGATGAGTCATTTGATGGCTCTGATGTCAGGACAGCGCATGAGACTCAGGAGGTTGGATAAGATAAGATAAGGTATTCCTTTATTGAACCCCGGTCTCCCACACCGCGGGCAGCAACACAGACCGCTATACCAAGAGGTTGATTTTTTTTTATTGATGGATTAAAAACACACAACACGGATCCAAAGGATAACATGAGAAAGAGTAAAACCCTTATTTCCGTCATGGTCCCAGGGCTGTTAGGCCACAACAAAACACGACAATAACACAAAACACATACATTTAAAACATTATAAGACTAACCTATCGCTAAAATTGTATACCCCACAATAACTAAAAACTGATTGAACTATAGGGGGCTATTCCATGAGCCACTTCCTGACGCTTCTCTTGAAGCTGTGGAGGCTCGAGCTCTGCTTGATGGGGAGAGGCAGCTTGTTCCAATCCTGGGCTCCAGAGAAAGTAAGGGAGCACTGGCCCAGTTTGGATCGGAAAGAAGCAGGCTTCAGGTTTGCTATGCTTGCTCTAGTTCTGTGGTTGTGGGATTCGTTGACCGGGGTGAAGTAGTTCTGGGTTAGGACATTTGTAGGGGCCAGTTTCGAATTGCAGTCTCACGTAGGTGTTTTTTTAGAGTGTTTTTGAAAGTGGGTAGTGATTCACATTCCTTTACAGCTTTAGGTAGGGCGTTCCACATTGATGTGGCATAATTGCGAAACGTGTTTAGTCCCTTGTTTGAGCCGAATCTGGGTTTTACATGATTTGTGGAGCTCCCTCTGGTGTTGTGATCGTGGTATTCACTGACCTTTGGGAAGTATTTTGACATGTACATGGGTACCTTGGTCGCGTAGTGTATCTTGTAGACCAGGCCCATTGCTCTGCCAAGAAGGTTGGCTTTCCTAGCTAGGTACCTGGTGCGGGCGTTGACTTTGCCCAGTACTTGGGAGGCCATAGCCTCCCCGTCTAGGCTCCCGTCTATCATACAGCCTAGATACTTTTTTTTGCTGTTTTAGGGTTACAGCAACTAACTGGATGTTAAACTCCCGTGCTTTCCTGAGCTTGGGCTTGGAGCCCAATAGTACAGCCTCTGTCTTACCTAGGTGAAGAGAAAGCCTGTTGTCCGAAAGCCAACTGCTGACCCCTGCAAGTTCTTCACCTAGCATCTGTTCTAGTGTGTTCTGATCCTTGTGTGAGACTAGCAGGGCTGAGTCGTCTGCAAATAAAAACAAGTTACATGAGCATGCTGCTGACATGTCATTTATGTACAGTAAAAAAAGGATAGGTCCTAGCACGCTTCCTTGTGGGACCCCACATACAATGGGCTTGGCCTCTGACATACCAAGAGGTGAATTCACTTCTAAGTAATGGGTTTATGCGTCTTTTGAGGATGTGAGAGTGAGTTTAACCCATAGCACCGCTACTCACCCCAGCCCTTCTTGACTGCGCTTCACGATACCATCCGTTACATATGTATGATATAGTATGACACCTATATGACATAGTATGTATATTACATAGTATATATGATATAGTATGACACCTATATGACATAGTATGTATATGTATGACATGGTACAGGATATGACATAGTATGTATATTACATAGTATATATGATATAGTATGACACCTATATGACATAGTATGTATATTACATAGTATATATGATATAGTATGATACCTATATGACATAGTATGTATATTACATAGTATATATGATATAGTATGACACCTATATGACATAGTATGTATATTACATAGTATATATGATATAGTATGATACCTATATGACATAGTATATATGTATGACACCTATATGACAGTATGTATATGTGTGACATGGTACAGGATATGACATAGTATGATATAGTATGACACCTATATGACACTGGTTCCGCTCACCTTGGCCCCCCCCCAGAGTGTGAGAGAGAGAGAAAAATTTCAAGTTACATGTAGAACCAATTGTATTTTAGTTTGCTCTGTTTAGTGCAGAATAAACAACATGCTGGACATTTAAACCGTTCTCATTATCTTGCATTTTCTCCGCGAAGCACAATCTTTCAAAACACGTCTCGCTTGAATTTCTAACGCCCTGCATTATTGTTGGGTGTCTATTTGCTGAATTTACCGAAACATTGTGTAAGAAAACGATATACAGATCTTTTCAATAGAAAACAAAGTCAATGAAGCCACACTGCATCTTGGGTAACTCTTCTGAGTGGTTCCTGTCCATCATGGCCTGAGGTAGGAGAAGGGAGTTCTGGGGTTAACGCAGGGCTGCAACCAGAAACTAACATACATTACAGGCAGAGACATCCACAGGAGTGCTTTAACCCTCACTCACCATTCGGGGTCCAATCAGAGCCAGATCGCACCCGAAAAGGGTGTGTCCGTCTTAGTGAGAACGCTCCCCCCCGTCCCCCGGGGACGCTGATTCGCTCCAAACCTGGACCGCTGAAATAGGTGGTCTCGGGTGCGCGCCAGTGGGAGCGGGGGGCGTGGTGTGCGAGCTTGTACCAAAACACGGGAGAGGCTTCTGTATCAACTTGCTGACACACACAACGTCGTTACTGTAATGCTTTCATGCTTGCTTGAATTTTGGGCAGATAAAAACATACAGCAACAACTGGACAATACCCACAAAAACGATATTTATGGGCAATTTGGCGAGTTCAGAGAACTTCAGATCTCAACCAAAACAAGCATGTGGAGCCTCACGGCTCAGTGGATGAAAACATGAAGCCACGTTACAAAGCACAAGACTTCCCTGGCTCGCATGGACCGCGGAACGCATTTGGAATAGGTAGGGCCAATTGGCCAAAATTATGTGATGTTGCTCCCTCCGCCCAAACCAAGCCACATGCTCGTAACGCATTTGTTTATTGATTATAGCCTACATTTAGTCACAATCAAATAGTATCATAATATGACACTGGTAACGTCGAACCGTCCGACTACTTGCCAGCTGGACCGGCTACCCTCCCCACTCCTCCAGACCATAGCACCAGACATCCTCCCATTCCTAACTGCAACCATCAACTCCTCACTCAACTCGGGGGTGGTCCCCACCTCCCTAAAACAAGCCAGAGTCACGCCCCTCATAAAAAAACCAACCCTGAACCCCACCGTCATAGCCAACTATCGTCCTGTCTCTCTTCTCTCCTTTCTTTCTAAAACACTTGAACGTGCTGTATCCAACCAACTTACTGCTTATCTCTTACAGAATGACCTCCTAGACCCCAATCAGTCTGGCTTCCGGACTGGCCACTCCACAGAAACGGCCCTCATTGCGGTCACAGAGGCACTTCACTTAGCAAAAGCGAAAGGCCTCTCCTCTGTCCTGATTTTCCTAGATCTATCTGCAGCCTTCGACACAGTCAACCATCAGATCCTCCTCGCGGCCCTCGCAGGAATGGGAGTGGCTGGATCTGCGCTGACATGGCTGACATCATACCTCAACGACCGCTCCTACCAAGTGTCATGGAGAGGGACTCTGTCGGCCACCCGCCCCCTCCGGACGGGTGTCCCCCAGGGCTCGGTCCTAGGACCCCTTCTCTTCTCCCTCTACACTAAATCACTGGGTAACATTATCACGTCTCATGGCTTCTCATATCATTGTTATGCCGATGATACTCAACTCTTCCTCTCCTTCCCTCCCTCAGATATCCACGTCTCTGAGCGGATCTCGGCCTGTCTGTCCGATATCTCCGCCTGGATGACGACCAACCACCTCAAACTGAACCTAAGCAAAACAGAATTGCTCCACCTGCCGGCCAAATCCTCCCCCCTGACCGACCTCTCCATCACAGTCGAGAATGCAGCTGTGACCGCGTCGCCGACCGCCAAGAACCTTGGTGTTGTCCTCGACGACCAGCTGAACTTCTCTGCTCACATCGCAGCGACAACCAGAACCTGCAGATTCCTCCTGAGCAACGTCAGAAGGATACGCCCCTTCCTGACAAAAGAAGCCACCCAACTCCTCGTCCAATCAACAGTCATCTCCCGCCTCGACTACTGCAACGCACTGCTAGCTGGCCTCCCGGCCACTGCCACCAAGCCTCTTCAACTCATTCAAAACGCAGCGGCCCGCCTGATCTCAAACCTACCAAAGTCGGCCCATGTCACCCCACTTCTTAGGGACCTGCACTGGCTCCCCATTGCTGCACGTATCCGCTTCAAGGCCCTCGACCTAGCATACCGTGCGGCAAAGGGAACCGCTCCCGCCTACCTCCGGTCAATGGTCTCTAACTACACACCCTCAAGACCCCTACGCTCTGCATCTTCTGGCCGCCTCAGATCTACTCCTATCCAAGCTCCCGGAGGGTCATCAAAGAGAAGCCGCCTATTCTCAGTCCTTGCCCCACAATGGTGGAATGAACTACCCATCCCAGTTAGGACAGCCGAATCCCGTCCAATCTTTCGCCGTCGACTAAAGACTCACTTCTTCAACCATTATCTGAAATGATAAAAAAAAAAAAAAAAAACTAACCCCGACTAACCTTAATGTCATGCACTTGTCCTAATAAACGAACCTACACTGTAACACGCAACACTTTGATGAACATTGTTACTCAGCTGATAGAGTTATACCCTTCTTGCTGTCTTGTCGCACAGAACTTGTAAGTCGCTTTGGATAAAAGCGTCAGCTAAATGACTAAATGTAAAAAATGTAAATGTAACTACACATCCTCAAGACCCCTACGCTCTGCATCTTCTAACTACACACCCTCAAGACCCCTACGCTCTGCATCTTCTAACTACACACCCTCAAGACCCCTACGCTCTGCATCTTCTAACTACACACCATCAAGACCCCTACGCTCTGCATCTTCTAACTACACACCCTCAAGACCCCTACGCTCTGCATCTTTTAACTACACACCCTCAAGACCCCTACGCTCTGCATCTTCTAACTACACACCCTCAAGACCCCTACGCTCTGCATCTTCTAACTACACACCATCAAGACCCCTACACTCTGCATCTTCTAACTACACACCCTCAAGACCCCTCCTCTCTGCATCTTCTAACTACACACCCTCAAGACCCCTCCTCTCTGCATCTTCTAACTACACACCCTCAAGACCCCTCCGCTCTACTTCTTCTGGCCGCCTCAGAGCCACTCCTATCTGAGCTCCGGGAGGTCGTCAAAGAGAAGCCGCATATTCTCAGTCCTCGCTCCACAATGGTGGAACGAACTTCCCACCACAGTTAGGACAGCCGAAACCCAATCAGTCTTTCGCCGTCGACTAAAGACACACTTCTTTTTTTTAATCCACTTTTTCTCCCATTTTCTATTTTTCTCCCATCCCCAATTTCGTATCATCCAATTCAACCCTCCCCTGTCTCGAACGCTGTTTCATGCCTCCCACAAGCCGGCTGCAATGTGGACTAAGTCATACATAGCACAAGTCCCTAAAGACACACTTCTTCAATCAATATCTGAAATTAAAAAAAGACTATCATGCACTCTTCCTACTGTACTAATATGTCTTTACTACTATGCACTCAACACTGCAGCACCCAAGTTTCAGCACTGTTTGATGAACATTGTTACTCAAGTTTCTCAAGTTTCTTTCAAGTTTCTTTATTAGTTGTCAAATAAGTATAGCAAGTATAAAATAGAAGTCAGTACGTAGACAAACGTGTTCAGTATATACATATATACAATGTACAATGCAGAGTAGAAGTAACTGAGTTACAATACAATATACTATACAGTACAAAGCAGAAATGGGATGAGGTACAATTTACAGTAAGGTGTAATGAGGTATGGGTTGTTCAATATATATCAATAAATAAATATATATATTTGGTTTAATCTGATCCTTCGTAACAGTAGTAAATAGAGTCCTTAAAAGTAGGGATCAAGTTGTCCATTTTCAAAGTCTTTTGCATCTCGTTCCAGCTGCTGGGAGCAGCAAATTGAGGAAATAAATTTTGATGAGCACATGGTCAGCCACAATTCAGGCCAAGGTGTGGAAATATGAATGTTTCACAGATACTGATATTGCTGTGGCCACAACCACGATGTGTTTGATTGATTGATTGAAAACTTTATTAACAGATTGCAGAATGGGTACAATACAGTACAGCTCAATACACACAATTGTTAAGGGGATGCAGACCAGAGAAAGACTTTCGTCTTGTTTACATCAGGGTCCCCCATTTTCAATTCATCATGACACACACGACATACAGATAGACAGTACTGCTACATCTATACATTCATGACATACCAGATTTGCAAATACAGTACTGTTTGTGATACTAAAAAAATCCAGAAGAAGAGTGTATATACATTTGACATAGAAACTTTGTTTGTACAGTGTACAGTGTCCCCCACCCACCCCTCCTACCCAACCCCCCCCCCCACCCACCCAACCACCTCCAATGTACAGTCCCCCCCCCCCACCTACCCAATCCAATGTACAGTTTCTACGGCAAATGTATATACTTTTTTTTTCTGGGCTCTCTTTTGTATCACAAACAGTACTGTATTTACAAATCTGGTATGTCATATATGTCCTGATGAATTGAAAATGGGGGACCCTGATGTAAACAAGACGAAAGTCTTTCTCTGGTCTGCATCCCCTTAACAATTGTATGTATTGAGCCGTACTGTACTGTACCCATTCTGCAATCTGTTAATAAAGTTTTCAATCAATCAATCAATTCAGCACTGACTATTCAGCACCCTTCTGCTGCTCCTCTGCCACTATAGAGCTGGCACTCGGGTGCAGCGATGCCACTGATTACTCCTTTAAAAAGTAATCTAGTTACTTTACTGATTACTTGATTATCAAAGTAACTTAGTTACTTTGAAAGTAACTAGGTTACGAAGTCGTCGTCCCTGCTGCTGCCACAAGAATGACAACAGTTTTTTTTTCTTAAAGGGGACATGTACTATAAATGTCATTTTTCAGTCTCTAGCATTGTATTATAGTAATAGGTTTATAGTTAGTATCAATGTGTTTTAGTGTCTAAATACCATATTGGCGGATTGCTCTGATTCAGCTCAGATAATTTCCTGCTCCAGTAAATGAGTCCATCCTGATTTGAAGGCCTGAGTGACGTCATTCAGGCTCTGGGTAGAAGACAGTGATGTGATTGGCTCTGTGGTTGTAGCTAATGCCCGCCCACAATCTACCTAGACTAGACAGCGAGTGGAAAACCACTTCCTCATACTGCGAGGCAGAGTGAAACCCGACACCTCTGCATACTCTGGAGAGAGAGAGAGAGAAAGAGAGGGAGAGACAGAGAGAGAGAGAGAGGGAGACAGAGAGAGAGAGGGAGGGAGCACTTGGGGGGGGGGGGCGGGACCTGCCGCGCCACACGGGAGAGGGGAGGAAGGGAGGCAGGTCCCGCCCCCCCCCCCCCCCCCAAGTGCTCCCTCCCTCTCTGCCCCAAGCTGCCGCAGGGAGAGAAAAAACTAAAGGAAGAGACGGCCTGTCTTTTTTTTCTCTCTCTCGCACCCCCCCCCCCCCCCCTCTCTCTCTCTCTCTCTCTATCTCTCTCTGTCTACCAGTCGCAGACTGTGTGGACTGACTGTCACTCAAAGTGCTTATGGGCGGAGCCAGGCCATAACAGCCTGAAATCTTGAAGCTGAAAAATGATGGTTTTGAGAACTTGATTAGAAATATAATACAATGAATTTTTTTGAAAAAAACCATACAGATGTCTTCAATAGACTAACAGGAATTGTGTAAAGTTGCCCAAATAGTGCTAGGAATAGCAGTACATGTCCCCTTTAATAATAATGCTTTATTGAAAGTGCATAATGTCATAAATCATGACTGGCTGCTCAGACAGGTCATCATGAGACGTCCTCAGCCATCAGGCCATATAAGGTCACAGCTGGCTCTCTTATCATCAGCATTATGAGAGAGTAACTAAATAGTAACGCACAGCCACTTGGAAAAGTAACTGTAATCAGATTACTGGCTTGTAAAAAGTAACAAGTTAGATGACTATTTACTGAAAAAAGTAATCAGATTACAGTAACTAGTTACTGGCATCACTGCTCAGGTGTTATATTTCAGGGGCTGGTGGCTGGCTCCCAAAGTGAACAAAGGGAGGGTACTTAAATTAAGTGCTCCCCCAGGGGAGGGGGTCGGGGGCTACTGCCCTCAGACCCCCAAGATAATTTTGAATAAGTGGGTTCGGGGCAGTCTGACTCGGGGTACTGCCCATAAAGTAGTGTTGCAATGCATGATAAGTAAACAGTGAAAAAGTAAAAGAATCGGGATGGAGCTGGGGGCGGAGCCTGATCCACTGTGGGAGGCAGTGGAGGTGTGAGGTCTGGCCCGGTCCAGCCTGATCCACTGTGGGAGGCAGTGGAGGTGTGAGGTCTGGCCCGGTCCAGCCTGATCCACTGTGGGAGGCAGTGGAGGTGTGAGGTCTGGTCCGGTCCAGAACAACAGGAGTCACTGTGGGAGGCAGTGGAGGTGTGAGGTCTGGCCCGGTCCAGAACAACAGGAGTCACTGTGGGAGGCAGTGGAGGTGTGAGGTCTGGCCCGGTCCAGCCTGATCCACTGTGGGAGGCAGTGGAGGTGTGAGGTCTGGCCCGGTCCAGCCTGATCCACTGTGGGAGGCAGTGGAGGTGTGAGGTCTGGCCCGGTCCAGCCTGATCCACTGTGGGAGGCAGTGGAGGTGTGAGGTCTGGTCCTGATCCACTGTGGGAGGCAGTGGAGGTGTGAGGTCTGGTCCTGATCCACTGTGGGAGGCAGTGGAGGTGTGAGGTCTGGCCCGGTCCAGAACAACAGTAGTCACTGTGGGAGGCAGTGGAGGTGTGAGGTCTGGACCGGTCCAGAACAGTGGAGGTGTGAGGTCTGGCCCGGTCCAGAACAACAGGAGTCACAACATCAGTTTGGCCCGTGGAGCGGTGGAGGAGCAGCAGAGGTTCGATCTTTCAGTGCTGGATCTGCAGATAGTCGATGTCAAATGGGTCATAGTATTGTATCCATAGCTACAATATAGAATATAGTTATAGCCCTGCAAACACCGCCACGTATTCCTATACTTTAGAGCGTCGCGCTTTTAACAACACGTCACGCATATCGCTGTGGCGAGGTCATTAAAAGTCTTAAATCTAATTCGCACAGGTATTAAAAACTGGCCCAGACCCGGGGGCGCAGAACCTCCCTCACAGAACCTCCCTCACAGAACCTCCCTCACAGAACCTCCACCACAGAACCTCCCTCACAGAACCTCCCTCACAGAACCTCCCTCACAGAACCTCCCTCACAGGACTTCCACCACAGAACCTCCGCCACAGAACCTCCCTCACAGAACCTCCCTCACAGAACCTCCCTCACAGAACCTCCCTCACAGAACCTCCCTCACAGGACCTCCCTCACAGAACCTCCCTCACAGGACCTCCCTCACAGAACCTCCCTCACAGGACCTCCACCACAGAACCTCCCTCACAGAACCTACCTCACAGAACCTCCACCACAGAACCTCCCTCACAGAACCTCCCTCACAGAACCTCCCTCACAGAACCTCCCTCACAGAACCTCCCTCACAGAACCTCTACCACAGAACCTCCGCCACAGAACCTCCACCACAGAACCTCCCTCACAGAACCTCCGCCACAGAACCTCCGCCACAGAACCTCCCTCACAGAACCTCCCTCACAGAACCTCCCTCACAGAACCTCCGCCACAGAACCTCCCTCACAGAACCTCCCTCACAGAACCTCCCTCACAGAACCTCCCTCACAGAACCTCCCCCACAGAACCTCCCTCACAGAACCTCCCTCACAGAACCTCCCTCACAGAACCTCCCTCACATGAACGTCGATGAGTGAGTGACAATAGTGTGACGTGTGTGTCCCACGAGGGCAGGATGTGACGTGTGTGTCCCACGAGGGCAGGATGTGACGTGTGTGTCCCACGAGGGCAGGATGTGACGTGTGTGTCCCACGAGGGCAGGATGTGACGTGTGTGTCCCACGAGGGCAGGATGTGACGTGTGTGTCCCACGAGGGCAGGATGTGACGTGTGTGTCCCACGAGGGCAGGATGTGACGTGTGTGTCCCACGAGGGCAGGATGTGACGTGTGTGTCCCACGAGGGCAGGATGTGACGTGTGTGTCCCACGAGGGCAGGATGTGACGTGTGTGTCCCACGAGGGCAGGATGTGACGTGTGTGTCCCACGAGGGCAGGATGTGACGTGTGTGTCCCACGAGGGCAGGATGTGACGTGTGTGTCCCACGAGGGCAGGATGTGACGTGTGTGTCCCACGAGGGCAGGATGTGACGTGTGTGTCCCACGAGGGCAGGATGTGACGTGTGTGTCCCACGAGGGCAGGATGTGACGTGTGTGTCCCACGAGGGCAGGATGTGACGTGTGTGTCCCACGAGGGCAGGATGGAAAAGGATGGAAAGATGGGGGGGAAAAAAATCACCATTTGATATCTTTAAAATATTTTTTTTATTTTCAACAATTATTTACATTTTCCAGTTTCCCTGCCAACTGTTGCAAAATGTGACAGGAAAGGATACAGATCGCCACGGGCACATGGGCACACGGGCACACGGGCACACGGGCACACAGGCACACGGGCACACGGGCACACGGGCACACGGAGAGAAGCGAGGAATACCCCTGTTATTAATAAAGCATGCTGTCGCAGTCGAGGGTAACCCTTTCACTGCCACGCGACAGAAGGTTAGCCCCTTTACTATCACACAGCCGACAGCGATGCTCCATCATTAGGGTCCGCGGAGCTAATGATGCTAATGATGGAGCATCGCCGTCGGCTGTGTGATAGTAAAGGGGCTAACCTTCTGTGTATTGTCACTGTCGTGTGGCAGGAAATGGGTGGAAAGGGTTAAAATGGAACACCCTCGCCCTGCTTCCTGCTTCAAGGCCCTGCTTCCTGCTTCAAGGCCCTGCTTCCTGCTTCAAGGCCCTGCTTCCTGCTTCAAGGCCCTGCTTCCTGCTTCAAGGTTACACCTTCTGTCGTGTGGCAGTGAAAGGGTTAACCCTGTTTACATTGTCTGGCATGACGTTGACCAGCACATGTTCACCCATTAATTGAATGACTGAGAAAACACACGGGACGAGCCCCCATATAGCCATATATATATATATATATATATCCCATAATAGCCCCCTTTCACTGTGACAATACAGACGGTTAGCCCTTTACTATCACACAGCCGACGGCGATGCTCCACCATTAGCGTCATTAGCTCCGCGGTTGTGTGATAGTAAAGGGCTAACCTTCTGTCGCGTGGCAGTGAAAGGGTTAAAAGGCACGGAGGAGAGTGTGGAGGAGAATGGGCGGGAAAGGTACAAACATGGCGGCGGTTCGGGCGTAAGCTGCGCGGATGAACCTCCTGACACTATTCGTGTTCTGCGAGCGTTAGATTTATTCTAAAAAAAAAGCGACTGTATAGAAAACGTAGCGTCATTCGGACATCAGTGGTCGAGGGAAATATAATACCTGCTCGTGGCGGGAGCGCGGCCGTCTACTGTATACCGTGCAGAGCAACGTAATTAAATCACAACGATTAAGACACAATCAAGTCGAGAGTCAAAAAAAAAAAAAAAAAAAAACGTTTGCCTTCAGCTGAAATGAGACGCGTTCATTTATGTCCACGACGACTATTGGAAAGGTTTCGGGAAAGCGCACCTTCATTTGACTTGGCGGGGGGCACTGGGGGGGGGGGGGGGGTGCACACCAAGCTAGACGGAGAGGACAATGGAGATTTAAAATGGAGTCTGTAGGATATTTTATAGAGCACTATACAAAATGGAGTCTGTATGGATATTTTATCGAGCACTATACAAAATCATCAAACTGCATATAGCTATTCTACTATTTTGGTCAACTTCGCCTTTAAAGGGGAACTCCACTTTTTTTTTTGGAAATTAGCTTATTTAACATCTTCCCTGGAGTTAGACAAGAAGATACATACCTTTTTTGTCTCTGTGCGTGCATTTTAGCTTTGGGAATAGACGCTCTGTTAGCATAGCTTAGCTTCATCACTGGAAGTGAGGCAGGACAGTAGCCTTACAGTGCCTTACAGTGTATTGCAAGGTCTGACATTGACCAAACTTGATATGCATGACCTTGGTGGGCTCTAGGTCAACTCCTGAAAAGGGGGTCAATGTCAGACTTTGCAATCAAAAGTTAGGGGGCTAATAACCCTTGCCATAATTTCAGTGCGCCCCTAACTTTTGATTGCAAGGTCTGACATTGACCCCCTTTTCAGGAGTTGACCTAGAGCCCACCAAGGTCATGCATATCAAGTTTGGTCAATGTCAGACCTTGCAATACACTGTAAGGCACTGTAAGGCTACTGTCCTGCCTCACTTCCAGTGATGAAGCTAAGCTATGCTAACGGAGCGTCTATTCCCAAAGCTAAAATGCACGCACAGAGACAAAAAAGGTATGTATCTTCTTGTCTAACTCCAGGGAAGATGTTAAATAAGCTAATTTCCAAAAAAAGTGGAGTTCCCCTTTAAAACGTGAGTAAGAGATGAACCTGCCGCGGTTTAGCGAGCTGTATTGTACAGCAGTGGTTGTAATAAGTGCACAATAAGACTATAGCCTATATTGTAAATATACCTTTATGTAAATGATGGGGTTTCGATTTAGAAAGGGTGTTCTTTTACACAGATATGATATTAAGTTTGATCACAGAAGCCAATATTTCCACAGATCCTCCTCTGGCCTTTTGGTTGAGCTGTGATTCAGACATACAAATGGCTTTGGTTATGAAAATATCTACTATTATCATAGAACAGCAGCGTTTTAGAGTTAAGGGTCTGCATATAGCAAACAGAAGCGGTTACATAATGGTATATTCACAGCTTTGAGGCGACATGGTCTGCTTGTGGTTATATCGGTGGGGTATTAGAAGGTCTTAAAAAGTATTCAATTCATACTTCTCAATTTAAGGCCTTACACGGTGTTAAGAAGTCTTAAATTTAATTTGCACAGGTAACTCACGTTTTTTTGGGGGGTGGGGGGGGGGCAGCTGTCGGGAGATGAAATAATATAAAATAAATGAAATGTTTCTGTATTCTAGTCATTGAACACGCGCGAGAATTTAAATTGGCGGGCAAGTGTTTTTTTTGTTTGTGTTTTTTTTTGCTAGTATGGTCATGAAATTGGTATTTAATTTTACTCGAGTGTGGTATTAAAAATCCTTTTTTTGTTTCACTTTTTCAAGAGCAGAAGTTACCAGAGAAGCTCTTTGACCAAATGATTGTACATAAATAATACTTTCCTCTGCTTTACTCGACTTTGCCAAAGCACCAACATTTTGATATATGATAGAGGCACATAATGGTCTATTTACTTGCAATATAGGTACAAATGTAAGTCAGCCAATTTGTTACGACGCTCTCTCAAGGTTTTATCTGAACGGATTATCTGGAAACATAGCGACGTCATCCTCTCTCTTGATTGAGATGTTTCAGCGAGAGAGAGGAGGAGGAGGGATGGGGAGGAGGAAGAGGAGGAAGAGGAGGAGGGATGGGGAGGAAGAGGAGGAAGAGGAGGAGGGATGGGGAGGAAGAGGAGGAGGGATGGGGAGGAGGAGGAGGAAGAGGAGGAGGGATGGGGAGGAGGAGGAGGAAGAGGAGGAAGAGGGATGGGGAGGATGAAGAGGAGGAGGGATGGGGAGGATGAGGAGGAGGAGGAAGAGGAGGAGGAGGGATGGGGAGGATGAGGAGGAGGAGGAAGAGGAGGAGGGATGGGGAGGATGAGGAGGAGGAGGAAGAGGAGGAGGGATGGGGAGGAGGAGGAGGAAGAGGAGGAGGGATGGGGAGGATGAGGAGGAGGAGGAAGAGGAGGAGGAAGAGGAGGAGGGATGGGGAGGATGAGGAGGAGGAGGAAGAGGAGGAGGAGGGATGGGGAGGATGAGGAGGAGGAGGAAGAGGAGGAGGAGGGATGGGGAGGATGAGGAGGAGGAGGAAGAGGAGGAGGAGGGATGGGAGGATGAGGAGGAGGAAGAGGAGGAGGAGGGATGGGGAGGATGAGGAGGAGGAGGAAGAGGAGGAGGAGGGATGGGGAGAGAGTTGTCCATCGCATATTCTTCCCTTCTCACTCGGGATCGGAAGCATGAAATGCTTGAAATGTGCCGTCATATGGGCCACAACAACAGTTGACCCTGAACACCTAAACATCTGACCACTAAATCTACCCCTCAAAACCTTTGGCAGCATTTTTCCATCCTTGTGTTTTCTCGGATAGAAACAAAAAAGACTTCAACATTAATTGAAGGAGCCGGTGAAAATATTCCAAAATACACACATCATTTTTTTTTTTTGTGTGTTGTGGTTGTAGCAGCCCATACGGAGAGAGAGGTCTTGTGTAATAGCCGATCGGGACCAGCAGGGGGCGCCGCTTAGTAGTCGAGCTTCTTGGGCTTCTCCCAGGTGAACTCTTCTCGCCCGAAGTGGCCGTATGCGGCTGTCTGTTGGTAAATGGGCCTCTTCAGGTTGAGCTCCCTGGGGAACACAGACAACACACCACATCAGAGGTGGAAATAATAATAATAATAAAATAATAACTTTATTTGTAGAGCACTTTTCATACAGAGGTTGCAGTTCAAAGTGCTTCACAACAGTAAAAAATACAGGCATGAGCGAGAGCGTAAAGAAGATAGAGAGGTAGCGAGCGAGGTGAGGTAAATCACAGTGTTTCACATTAGGATCTAGCGTCGCAATAGGCCTCTCTGTTTACGGTCTCATTCAGTAATACAAATAATAAAAATTGTTTCAAATGATTCAGTTTAAAAATAGGCTAGAAATGATCAAATACAACGGACATACAACGGGGTAATTATTAACATACAACAGAGCAGTGCGTCGGTAAGAAGAAGTCAAAAGTGCGATGAAATAGTTCAGTTTTGAATTACAACAGGCCAGTGCTCTTAGAATTACAGTGCTATAGGGAGGTAGTGAGATCAAATGTGCATAGAGCCGACACATGTGTTTGATAGGAAGTGTATACAAGTAGGCAGGGTATGGGCGGCTACGTGGCGTAGTGGGCAAGGCGCTCGCCACGAATGCGGAGACGCTGGGCTTGCCTGTTCGAGCCCAGCGCTCCACATTGCTTTCAGTTTAGCTGGTCGTCCACAGTAATACACATTGGCCGTATTAGGGGGAGGGAAACTGATGGGTGGGGATCGGGCGTTGTGGACAGCGACTCCTACAGGTCGGTTGGTGCGCCTGCGCAGTAGAATCAGGAAGTGTCGGGGGCAGCGTGAGCCTCCCACGCGTTACTCCTCGCCACTGAGAGATCGAGCTGCGCAGGTGAAAAGATGCGACTGCTGTTACCTCGAGTACCGGAGGGGACTTGTGCTATGTATGACTTAGTCCACATTGCAGCCGGCTTGTGGGAGGCAAGAAACAGCGTTCGTGACAGAGGAGGGTTGAATTGGACGATACGAAATTGGGATGGGAGAAAATATAGAAAATGGGAGAAAAAGTGGATAAAAAAAAAAACCAAGTAGGCAGGGTAAGAATCGTGCAGGTAAAGTACAATCTGTGTCCGGATGTCCCTGATGTTTCATTTAAATGCCTGAGCAAAGAGAGATGAGATAAGATAAGATAATATATTCCTTTATTGATCCCCTTGGGGGAATTTCCAGCGCCATAGCAGCGTGGGGGGGGGGGGGGTAGAGGTATGGGCAGGGTAATAGTAGAAAGGCAATACAATTCTATATGAATATAGTAATATGAGAAAAAATAAACAGTGTACACACAATATAATTAACTTTGTATATAAAAGGATGATAAAAAGAAAAGGTGCAGATGAGGGTCTGCATGTCGGTTATATTATACATTACAATAAATATAGGCCAAAGGCGATATGAGAATATGAGGGGGGGGGGGATTGAGATATCTGCTGGAGCAGACTGGCACAAAAAATATATTTGAAAAACTCAAAAGCAATGTTTCTTTACAGAAATCAGGGCAGCGTTATACTCAAGATAATCCACACAGACCTTGTATAATAGAATGTACTTTTGGTAGAGAATAGTTCCTGCACGAAACTGATCTCTGGTCTGTGGATTATCCTGAGTAATCGGGTCAGGAGTTCTGGAAAGCGACGTTGCTTTCAAGTTTTTCAAAAGTCTCAGAGCCGAGGCAGATCAAAGCGATCTGGATCGATAGATAACTCTGTTAAGTCACCTGACGACGACACCTGTCTGTAGTGTGGTAGTAAAGGGTTAACTTTCTGTAGTGTGGTAGTGAAAGGGTTAACCTTCTGTAGTGTGGTAGTGAAAGGTTAACCTTCTGTAGTGTGGTAGTGAAAGGGTTAACCTTCTGTCGTGTGGTAGTGACAGGTTAACCTTCTGTAGTGTGGTAGTGAAAGGTTAACCTTCTGTAGTGTGGTAGTGAAAGGTTAACCTTCTGTAGTGTGGTAGTGAAAGGGTTAACCTTCTGTCGTGTGGTAGTGAAAGGGTTAACCTTCTGTAGTGTGGTAGTGAAAGGTTAACCTTCTGTAGTGTGGTAGTGAAAGGTTAACCTTCTGTAGTGTGGTAGTGAAAGGTTAACCTTCTGTAGTGTGGTAGTGAAAGGGTTAACCGTCTGTAGTGTGGTAGTGAAAGGGTTAACCTTCTGTAGTGTGGTAGTGAAAGGTTAACCTTCTGTAGTGTGGTAGTGAAAGGTTCACCTTCTGTAGTGTGGTAGTGAAAGGGTTAACCTTATGTAGTGTGGTAGTGAAAGGGTTAACCTTCTGTAGTGTGGTAGTGAAAGGGTTAACCTTCTGTAGTGTGGTAGTGAAAGGTTAACCTTCTGTAGTGTGGTAGTGAAAGGTTAACCTTCTGTAGTGTGGTAGTGAAAGGGTTAACCTTCTGTAGTGTGGTAGTGAAAGGGTTAACCGTCTGTAGTGTGGTAGTGAAGGGTTAACCGTCTGTAGTGTGGTAGTGAAATGGTTAACCTTCTGTCGTGTGGTAGTGAAAGGGTTAACCTTCTGTAGTGTGGTAGTGAAAGGTTAACCTTCTGTAGTGTGGTAGTGAAAGGTTAACCTCCTGTAGTGTGGTAGTGAAAGGGTTAGCCTTCTGTAGTGTGGTAGTGAAAGGGTTAACCTTCTGTAGTGTGGTAGTGAAAGGGTTAACCGTCTGTAGTGTGGTAGTGAAGGGTTAACCGTCTGTAGTGTGGTAGTGAAAGGGTTAACCTTCTGTCGTGTGGTAGTGAATGGGTTAACCTTCTGTAGTGTGGTAGTGAAAGGTTAACCTTCTGTAGTGTGGTAGTGAAAGGGTTAACCTTCTGTCGTGTGGTAGTGAAAGGGTTAACCTTCTGTAGTGTGGTAGTGAAAGGTTAACCTTCTGTAGTGTGGTAGTGAAAGGTTAACCTTCTGTAGTGTGGTAGTGAAAGGGTTAACCTTCTGTCGTGTGGTAGTGAAAGGGTTAACCTTCTGTAGTGTGGTAGTGAAAGGTTAACCTTCTGTAGTGTGGTAGTGAAAGGTTAACCTTCTGTAGTGTGGTAGTGAAAGGTTAACCTTCTGTAGTGTGGTAGTGAAAGGGTTAACCGTCTGTAGTGTGGTAGTGAAAGGGTTAACCTTCTGTAGTGTGGTAGTGAAAGGGTTAACCTTCTGTAGTGTGGTAGTGAAAGGGTTAACCTTCTGTAGTGTGGTAGTGAAAGGGTTAACCGTCTGTAGTGTGGTAGTGAAGGGTTAACCGCCTGTAGTGTGGTAGTGAAAGGGTTAACCTTCTGTCGTGTGGTAGTGAAAGGGTTAACCTTCTGTAGTGTGGTAGTGAAAGGTTAACCTTCTGTAGTGTGGTAGTGAAAGGGTTAACCTTCTGTCGTGTGGTAGTGAAAGGGTTAACCTTCTGTAGTGTGGTAGTGAAAGGTTAACCTTCTGTAGTGTGGTAGTGAAAGGGTTAACCTTCTGTAGTGTGGTAGTGAAAGGGTTAACCTTCTGTAGTGTGGTAGTGAAAGGGTTAACCGTCTGTAGTGTGGTAGTGAAGGGTTAACCGTCTGTAGTGTGGTAGTGAAAGGGTTAACCTTCTGTCGTGTGGTAGTGAATGGGTTAACCTTCTGTAGTGTGGTAGTGAAAGGGTTAACCTTCTGTCGTGTGGTAGTGAAAGGGTTAACCTTCTGTAGTGTGGTAGTGAAAGGTTAACCTTCTGTAGTGTGGTAGTGAAAGGGTTAACCTTCTGTCGTGTGGTAGTGAAAGGGTTAACCTTCTGTAGTGTGGTAGTGAAAGGTTAACCTTCTGTAGTGTGGTAGTGAAAGGTTAACCTTCTGTAGTGTGGTAGTGAAAGGTTAACCTTCTGTAGTGTGGTAGTGAAAGGGTTAACCGTCTGTAGTGTGGTAGTGAAAAGGTTAACCTTCTGTAGTGTGGTAGTGAAAGGGTTAACCGTCTGTAGTGTGGTAGTGAAAGGGTTAACCTTCTGTAGTGTGGTAGTGAAAGGTTAACCTTCTGTAGTGTGGTAGTGAAAGGTTAACCTTCTGTAGTGTGGTAGTGGAAGGGTTAACCTTCTGTAGTGTGGTAGTGAAAGGTTAACCTTCTGTAGTGTGGTAGTGAAAGGGTTAACCTTCTGTAGTGTGGTAGTGAAAGTGTTAACCTTCTGTAGTGTGGCAGTGAAAGGGTTAACCTTCTGTAGTGTGGTAGTGAAAGGGTTAACCTTCTGTAGTGTGGTAGTGAAAGGGTTAACCTACTGTAGTGTGGTAGTGAAAGGTTAACCTTCTGTAGTGTGGTAGTGAAAGGTTAACCTTCTGTAGTGTGGTAGTGAAAGGTTAACCTTCTGTAGTGTGGTAGTGAAAGGTTAACCTTCTGTAGTGTGGTAGTGAAAGGGTTAACCGTCTGTAGTGTGGTAGTGAAAGGTTAACCTTCTGTAGTGTGGTAGTGAAAGGTTAACCTTCTGTAGTGTGGTAGTGAAAGGGTTAACCGTCTGTAGTGTGGTAGTGAAAGGGTTAACCTTCTGTAGTGTGTTAGTGAAAGGTTAACCTTCTGTAGTGTGGTAGTGAAAGGGTTAACCTTATGTAGTGTGGTAGTGAAATGTTAACCTTCTGTAGTGTGGTAGTGAAAGGGTTAACCTTCTGTAGTGTGTTAGTGAAAGGTTAACCTTCTGTAGTGTGGTAGTGAAAGGGTTAACCTTCTGTAGTGTGGTAGTGAAAGGTTAACCTTCTGTAGTGTGGCAGTGAAAGGTTAACCTTCTGTAGTGTGGTAGTGAAAGGGTTAACCTTCTGTAGTGTGGCAGTGAAAGGTTAACCTTCTATAGTGTGGTAGTGAAAGGTTAACCTTCTGTAGTGTGGCAGTGAAAGGGTTAACCTTCTGTAGTGTGGTAGTGAAAGGTTAACCTTCTGTAGTGTGGCAGTGAAAGGTTAACCGTCTGTAGTGTGGCAGTGAAAGGTTAACCTTCTGTAGTGTGGCAGTGAAAGGGTTAACCTTCTGTAGTGTGGTAGTGAAAGGTTAACCTTCTGTAGTGTGGCAGTGAAAGGTTAACCTTCTGTAGTGTGGCAGTGAAAGGGTTAACTGTCTGTAGTGTGGCAGTGAAAGGTTAACCGTCTGTAGTGTGGTAGTGAAAGGGTTAACCTTCTGTAGTGTGGCAGTGAAAGGGTTAACCTTCTGTAGTGTGGCAGTGCAAGGGTTAACCTTCTGTAGTGTGGCAGTGAAAGGGTTAACTGTCTGTAGTGTGGCAGTGAAAGGTTAACTGTCTGTAGTGTGGCAGTGAAAGGGTTAACCTTCTGTAGTGTGGCAGTGAAAGGGTTAACCTTCTGTAGTGTCATAGTGAAAGGGTTAACCTTCTGTAGTGTGGCAGTGAAAGGGTTAACTGTCTGTAGTGTGGCAGTGAAAGGTTAACCTTCTGTAGTGTGGTAGTGAAAAGGTTAACCTTCTGTAGTGTGGCAGTGAAAGGTTAACCTTCTGTAGTGTGGCAGTGAAAGGGTTAACCGTCTGTAGTGTGGCAGTGAAAGGTTAACCTTCTGTAGTGTGGTAGTGAAAGGTTAACCTTCTGTAGTGTGGTAGTGAAAGGTTAACCTCCTGTAGTGTGGTAGTGAAAGGTTAACCTTCTGTAGTGTGGTAGTGAAAGGTTAACCTGTAGTGTGGTAGTGAAAGGTTAACCTTCTGTAGTGTGGTAGTGAAAGGTTAACCTTCTGTAGTGTGGTAGTGAAAGGTTAACCTGTAGTGTGGTAGTGAAAGGTTAACCTTCTGTAGTGTGGTAGTGAAAGGTTAACCTTCTGTAGTGTGGCAGTGAAAGGTTAACCTTCTGTAGTGTGGCAGTGAAAGGGTTAACCTTCTGTAGTGTGGCAGTGAAAGGGTTAAGTCACCTGACGATGACACCTGGCCTCAGGTCAAAGTTCTTGTTGACGATCTGCAGCAGCTCCGTCTCCGACTTCTTGGACGAGCCGTAGGTGAACAGGGAGATGGAGAGCGGGTGAGCCACCCCGATGGCGTAGGAGACCTGCGAACACAGAGGACGGGAGGTCACGACCCCTGCGCTGTGCCCCGCCCCCGCCACAGGGCACGGATCTTCTGAGAAAGACCCTTCGGATTCCAATCATCTTATAGGCGCGTGTTATACAGTAGCAGTGGGCATAATTAAATAATAATAATAATAATAATACATCTATTCTATTCCATCGATCAAATTAGTGGTGGGACGCGATTAAAAATGTTTATCGAATTAATTCGAGACTTTATAATTAATTAATCTAAATTAATCACATTTTAATCGCATATCAATATTTGATGCCAAAAGCAAAATGTTTCAATTCAAATGAATTTTGGTATACGAGGGAATCAATGAATATACATTATACATACGTTTAAGCAGCACAATCCTGTATTAGCTACTACACACAGACCGACGGATCAATGCAATTTTTAACAAAGTGCAGCAATTTTAGGAATAATATATATATATATATATAGCGCAAAGGACCTTCTGTAAACTCAAGCACTTTCGAGGTAAAAGTAAAACGCAGTACTTTCAAGTACATTCCAGAACAGTTGAGCATTGGGGGAAAAAAATAACTATTGATTGATCTCAATTTCACTTATTTAATTTTTTTTGATGAACAAACCAGACTAAGAAAAAAAGTTATTTGCGATGTATTATACTTTATACGTATAGCACATCATGCACGCGTCTGGTCTCTTTGAAAGGTAACATTCTTACACAATAAAGAAAAATCATCATGCGATTAAATGCATCGTTTTTTTTTTTTTTTTTTTTTCTTTTAATTCTTTCTGTAGTTAATTAATCTAAATTAATGCGATAAAGTCCCAGCCCCAATTCAAATGTATTGTCACCATTCAGCACAAGTACAGTGCAACGGAAAAAACGTTTCGACTCATCCAACCAGAGTGCAAGTGTAACAGTAAAGTGCAAAGGTAATATACAAGGTGATCAAACTGGGTATAACATAATGTAAATGAGTACCGCTGAGTAATAATTCTAACCAGATGTTATGTAGAGAGTTGTAGTATTAATATGTACAGTGATACAGGACAGGTATGATGACATCATAAGTCGTACTGGGCCAGCAGCGTAACTCTCCACTTGCACAACCTGAAAGTAGGCACTTCCGGCTGACTTCCGGTTGCGAAATGGTACTTCCTGTCCCATCCAAATACATTGGTTTTAGCTACTTTTCTCCCCTTATTTAAACAACTTTGTCGTCACAGAGAGGCAATGAAACGTTTGTATTATTATAGTATAGAATGTATTTAATAAGCAAACGTTTGTCAGCAGGGTTTTTGGGCTGTATTTCATGTAAAAACGTTTACTGTTAGTTTCCTTGCTCAGCCAGCATTAGCCTTCATTAGCTAACAGAAGCTAGTGGTTAAACAGGCCGGATTAGCTTTGAGCTAACTATCTTTCCCGACCCATGTATTCATTCCATTCTAAACATAACGTTAGTTTACAAAACATGACCTGTCTATATAACGTTGAGGAACAAATTATAACGTGTGTGGGTGTGTGTTTTGGTGAACATTGGACTGCAAACAGAAAATGCATCACAGTTACAGACAGTAGCTACTGTTAGCTGCCCTTCCGGATTAGCTTTGAGCTAACTATCTTTCCCGACCCATGTATTCATTCCATTCTAAACATAACGTTAGTTTACAAAACATGACCTGTCTATATAACGTTGAGGAACAAATTATATAGACGGGTAATGTTTTGAACAACTAACATTACGTTTAGAATGGAATGCATCGGCAAAGATCGTTAGCTCAAAGCTATTCCGGCCAGTTTATCAACTTCCTGTCATTTAGAAATATGATTTTATAGTGAAAATCATTACCAAAACGTCCGGAAAAACCTCACGGGAGCATTATAGACTGTCATACAAATGTACAAATGCTATAAGGTGGTAAGAAATGCACTATAAACAATACTTTGCAGCGTCGTTTCTTGCGCTAGCTTCTGTTAGCCAGCATTAGCCTTAATTAGCGTGAGCAAGTAAACTAACAGTGAACGTTTTTACATGAAATACAGCCCAAAAACCCTGCTGACAAACGTTTGCTTATTAAATACATTCTATACTATAATAATACAAACGTTTCATTGCCTCTCTGTGACGACAAAGTTGTTTAAATAAGGGGAGAAAAGTAGCTAAAACCAATGTATTTGGATGGGACAGGAAGTACCATTTCGCAACCGGAAGTCAGCCGGAAGTGCCTACTTTCAGGTTGTGCAAGTGGAGAACTAGTGTAACCGAGAGATTTGAACCTGGGACCATGGGAGGAGCCACAGGCAGCCGGCCGCACTAACCAGCTGAGCTGCGGGGTCCGACCCCGTGACCCGTCAGCAGGTGGTGCTGGTGGACTGTCTGTGACCCACTCCTCAGTAGTTTACACTTAGTAAGAGTAGGTAAGGGATATGTACAGATATAGATATAATAATAATAATAATACACTTTATTTCTAGAGCACCTTTCACACAGAGACTGCAGCTCAAAGTGCTTC
>NC_140173.1:152978608-152998404 GCF_963971535.1 Notolepis coatsorum | reverse complement strand
GATCCTCCTCTGGCCTTTTGGTTGAGCTGTGATTCAGACATACAAATGGCTTTGGTTATGAAAATATCTACTATTATCATAGAACAGCAGCGTTTTAGAGTTAAGGGTCTGCATATAGCAAACGGAAGCGGTTACATAATGGTATATTCACAGCTTTGAGGCGACATGGTCTGCTTGTGGTTATATCGGTGGGGTATTAGAAGGTCTTAAAAAGTATTCAATTCATATTTCTCAATTTAAGGCCTTACACTTACACGGTGTTAAGAAGTCTTACATTTAATTTGCACAGGTAACTCACGTTTTTTTGGGGGATGGGGGGGGGGGGGGGGGCAGCTGTCGGGAGATGAAATAATATAAAATAAATGAAATGTTTCTGTATTCTAGTCATTGAACACGCGCGAGAATTTAAATTGGCGGGCAAGTGTTTTTTTTGTTTGTGTTTTTTTTGCTAGTATGGTCATGAAATTGGTATTTAATTTTACTCGAGTGTGGTATTAAAAATCCTTTTTTTGTTTCACTTTTTCAAGAGCAGAAGTTACCAGAGAAGCTCTTTGACCAAATGATTGTACATAAATAATACTTTCCTCTGCTTTACTCGACTTTGCCAAAGCACCAACATTTTGATATATGATAGAGGCACATAATGGTCTATTTACTTGCAATATAGGTACAAATGTAAGTCAGCCAATTTGTTACGACGCTCTCTCAAGGTTTTATCTGAACGGATTATCTGGAAACATAGCGACGTCATCCTCTCTCTTGATTGAGATGTTTCAGCGAGAGAGAGGAGGAGGAGGGATGGGGAGGAAGAGGAGGAAGAGGAGGAGGGATGGGGAGGAAGAGGAGGAAGAGGAGGAAGAGGAGGAGGGATGGGGAGGAGGAGGAGGAAGAGGAGGAGGAGGGATGGGGAGGATGAAGAAGAGGAGGAGGGATGGGGAGGATGAGGAGGAGGAGGAAGAGGAGGAGGGATGGGGAGGAGGAGGAAGAGGAGGAGGGATGGGGAGGATGAGGAGGAGGAAGAGGAGGAGGAGGGATGGGGAGGGTGAGGAGGAGGAGGAAGAGGAGGAGGGATGGGGAGGATGAAGAGGAGGAGGGATGGGGAGGATGAGGAGGAGGAAGAGGAGGAGGGATGGGGAGGGTGAGGAGGAGGAGGAAGAGGAGGAGGGATGGGGAGGAGGAGGAGGAAGAGGAGGAGGGATGGGGAGGATGAGGAGGAGGAGGAAGAGGAGGAGGAGGGATGGGGAGGATGAAGAGGAGGAGGAAGAGGAGGAGGGATGGGGAGGATGAGGAGGAGGGGGAAGAGGAGGAGGAGGGATGGGGAGAGAGTTGTCCATCGCATATTCTTCCCTTCTCACTCGGGATCGGAAGCATGAAATGCTTGAAATGTGCCATCATATGGGCCACAACAACAGTTGACCCTGAACACCTAAACATCTGACCACTAAATCTACCCCTCAAAACCTTTGGCAGCATTTTTCCATCCTTGTGTTTTCTCGGATAGAAACGAAAAAGACTTCAACATTAATTGAAGGAGCCGGTGAAAATATTCCAAAATACACACATCATTTTTTTTCTTTTTTGTGTTGTGGTTGCAGCAGCCCATACGGAGAGAGGTCTTGTGTAATAGCCGATCGGGACCAGCAGGGGGCGCCGCTTAGTAGTCGAGCTCCTTGGGCTTCTCCCAGGTGAACTCTTCTCGCCCGAAGTGGCCGTATGCGGCTGTCTGTTGGTAAATGGGCCTCTTCAGGTTGAGCTCCCTGGGGAACACAGACAACACACCACATCAGAGGTGGAAATAATAATAATAATAAAATAATAACTTTATTTGTAGAGCACTTTTCATACAGAGGTTGCAGTTCAAAGTGCTTCACAACAGTAAAAAATACAGGCATGAGCGAGAGCGTAAAGAGGATAGAGAGGTAGCGAGCGAGGTGAGGTAAATCACAGTGTTTCACATTAGGATCTAGCGTCGCAATAGGCCTCTCTGTTTACGGTCTCATTCAGTAATACAAATAATAAAAATTGTTTCAAATGATTCAGTTTAAAAATAGGCTAGAAATGATCAAATACAACGGACATACAACGGGGTAATTATTAACATACAACAGAGCAGTGCGTCGGTAAGAAGACGTCAAAAGTGCGATGAAATAGTTCAGTTATTACAACAGGGCAGTGCTCTTAGAATTACAGTGCTATAGGGAGGTAGTGAGATCAAATGTGCATAGAGCCGACACATGTGTTTGATAGGAAGTGTATACAAGTAGGCAGGGTATGGGCGGCTACGTGGCGTAGTGGGCAAGGGGCTCGCCACGAATGCGGAGACGCTGGGATCGCCTGTTCGAGCCCAGCGCTCCACATTGCTTTCAGTTTAGCTGGTCGTCCACAGTAATACACATTGGCCGTATTAGGGGGTGGGAAACTGATGGGTGGGGATCGGGCGTTGTGGACAGCGACTCCTACAGGTCGGTTTGTGCGCCTGCGCAGTAGAATCAGGAAGTGTCGGGGGCAGCGTGAGCCTCCCACGCGTTACTCCTCGCCACTGAGAGATCGAGCTGCGCAGGTGAAAAGATGCGACTGCTGTTACCTCAAGTACCGGAGGGGACTTGTGCTATGTATGACTTAGTCCACATTGCAGCCGGCTTGTGGGAGGCAAGAAACAGCGTTCGTGACAGGGGAGGGTTGAATTGGATGATACGAAATTGGGATGGGAGAAAAATATAGAAAATGGGAGAAAAAGTGGATAAAAAAAAAAACCAAGTAGGCAGGGTAAGAATCGTGCAGGTAAAGTACAATCTGTGTCCGGATGTCCCTGCTGTTTCATTTAAATGCCTGATCAAAGAGAGATGAGATGAGATGAGATAATATATTCCTTTATTGATCCCCTTGGGGGAATTTCCAGCGCCATAGCAGCGTGGGGGGGAGGGGGGGGGGGTAGAGGTATGGGCAGGGTAATAGTAGAAAGGCAATACAATTCTATATGAATATAGTAATATGAGAAAAAATAAACAGTGTACACACAATATAATTAACTTTGTATATAAAAGGATGATAAAAAGAAAAGGTGCAGATGAGGGTCTGCATGTCGGTTATATTATACATTACAATAAATATAGGCCAAAGGCGATATGAGAATATGAGGGGGGGGGGGGGATTGAGATATCTGCTGGAGCAGACTGGCACAGAAAATATATTTGAAAAACTCAAAAGCAATGTTTCTTTACAGAAATCAGGGCAGCGTTATACTCTTGATAATCCACACAGACCTTGTATAATAGAATGTACTTTGGTAGAGAATAGTTCCTGCACGAAACTGATCTCTGGTCTGTGGATTATCCTGAGTAATCGGGTCAGGAGTTCTGGAAAGAGACGTCGCCTTTCAAGTTCTTCAAAAGTCTCAGAGCCGAGGCAGATATCTGGATCGATAGATAACTCTGTTAAGTCACCTGACGATGACACCTGACTGTAGTGTGGTAGTAAAGGGTTAACCTTCTGTAGTGTGGTAGTAAAGGGTTAACCTTCTGTAGTGTGGTAGTAAAGGGTTAACTTTCTGTAGTGTGGTAGTAAAGGGTTAACCTTCTGTAGTGTGGTAGTGAAAGGTTAACTTTCTGTAGTGTGGTAGTAAAGGGTTAACCTTCTGTAGTGTGGTAGTGAAGGGTTAACCTTCTGTAGTGTGGTAGTGAAAGGTTAACTTTCTGTAGTGTGGTAGTGAAAGGGTTAACCTTCTGTAGTGTGGTAGTGAAAGGGTTAACCTTCTGTAGTGTGGTAGTGAAAGGTTAACCTTCTGTAGTGTGGTAGTGAAAGGTTAACCTTCTGTAGTGTGGTAGTGAAAGGTTAACCTTCTGTAGTGTGGTAGTGAAAGGTTAACCTTCTGTAGTGTGGTAGTGAAAGGTTAACCTTCTGTAGTGTGGTAGTGAAAGGGTTAACCTTCTGTAGTGTGGTAGTGAAAGGTTAACCTTCTGTAGTGTGGTAGTGAAAGGTTAACCTTCTGTAGTGTGGTAGTGAAAGGTTAACCTTCTGTAGTGTGGTAGTGAAAGGTTAACCTTCTGTAGTGTGGTAGTGAAAGGTTAACCTTCTGTAGTGTGGTAGTGAAAGGTTAACCTTCTGTAGTGTGGTAGTGAAAGGTTAACCTTCTGTAGTGTGGTAGTGAAAGGGTTAACCTTCTGTAGTGTGGTAGTGAAAGGTTAACCGTCTGTAGTGTGGCAGTGAAAGGGTTAACCTTCTGTAGTGTGGTAGTGAAAGGTTAACCTTCTGTAGTGTGGTAGTGAAAGGGTTAACCTTCTGTCGTGTGGTAGTGACAGGTTAACCTTCTGTAGTGTGGTAGTGAAAGGTTAACCTTCTGTAGTGTGGTAGTGAAAGGTTAACCTTCTGTAGTGTGGTAGTGAAAGGGTTAAGCTTCTGTCGTGTGGTAGTGAAAGGTTAACCTTCTGTAGTGTGGTAGTGAAAGGTTAACCTTCTGTAGTGTGGTAGTGAAAGGTTAACCTTCTGTAGTGTGGTAGTGAAAGGTTAACCTTCTGTAGTGTGGTAGTGAAAGGTTAACCTTCTGTAGTGTGGTAATGAAAGGTTAACCTTCTGTAGTGTGGTAGTGAAAGGTTAACCTTCTGTAGTGTGGTAGTGAAAGGTTAACCTTCTGTAGTGTGGTAGTGAAAGGGTTAAGCTTCTGTCGTGTGGTAGTGAAAGGGTTAACCTTCTGTAGTGTGGTAGTGAAAGGTTAACCTTCTGTAGTGTGGTAGTGAAAGGTTAACCTTCTGTAGTGTGGTAGTGAAAGGTTAACCTTCTGTAGTGTGGTAGTGAAAGGGTTAACCGTCTGTAGTGTGGTAGTGAAAGGGTTAACCTTCTGTAGTGTGGTAGTGAAAGGTTAACCTTCTGTAGTGTGGTAGTGAAAGGTTAACCTTCTGTAGTGTGGTAGTGAAAGGTTCACCTTCTGTAGTGTGGTAGTGAAAGGGTTAACCTTCTGTAGTGTGGTAGTGAAAGGGTTAACCATCTGTAGTGTGGTAGTGAAGGGTTAACCGTCTGTAGTGTGGTAGTGAAAGGGTTAACCTTCTGTCGTGTGGTAGTGAAAGGGTTAACCTTCTGTAGTGTGGTAGTGAAAGGTTAACCTTCTGTAGTGTGGTAGTGAAAGGGTTAACCTTCTGTCGTGTGGTAGTGAAAGGGTTAACCTTCTGTAGTGTGGTAGTGAAAGGGTTAACCGTCTGTAGTGTGGTAGTGAAAGGGTTAACCTTCTGTAGTGTGGTAGTGAAAGGGTTAACCGTCTGTAGTGTGGTAGTGAAAGGGTTAACCTTCTGTAGTGTGGTAGTGAAAGGTTAACCTTCTGTAGTGTGGTAGTGAAAGGTTAACCTTCTGTAGTGTGGTAGTGGAAGGGTTAACCTTCTGTAGTGTGGTAGTGAAAGGTTAACCTTCTGTAGTGTGGTAGTGAAAGGGTTAACCTTCTGTAGTGTGGTAGTGAAAGTGTTAACCTTCTGTAGTGTGGCAGTGAAAGGGTTAACCTTCTGTAGTGTGGTAGTGAAAGGTTAACCTTCTGTAGTGTGGTAGTGAAAGGGTTAACCTACTGTAGTGTGGTAGTGAAAGGTTAACCTTCTGTAGTGTGGTAGTGAAAGGTTAACCTTCTGTAGTGTGGTAGTGAACGGTTAACCTTCTGTAGTGTGGTAGTGAAAGGGTTAACCGTCTGTAGTGTGGTAGTGAAAGGGTTAACCTTCTGTAGTGTGTTAGTGAAAGGTTAACCTTCTGTAGTGTGGTAGTGAAAGGGTTAACCTTATGTAGTGTGGTAGTGAAATGTTAACCTTCTGTAGTGTGGTAGTGAAAGGGTTAACCTTCTGTAGTGTGTTAGTGAAAGGTTAACCTTCTGTAGTGTGGTAGTGAAAGGGTTAACGTTCTGTAGTGTGGTAGTGAAAGGTTAACCTTCTGTAGTGTGGCAGTGAAAGGTTAACCTTCTGTCGTGTGGTAGTGAAAGGTTAACCTTCTGTAGTGTGGTAGTGAAAGGGTTAACCTTCTGTAGTGTGGCAGTGAAAGGTTAACCTTCTGTAGTGTGGTAGTGAAAGGTTAACCTTCTGTAGTGTGGCAGTGAAAGGGTTAACCTTCTGTAGTGTGGTAGTGAAAGGTTAACCTTCTGTAGTGTGGCAGTGAAAGGTTAACCTTCTGTAGTGTGGCAGTGAAAGGGTTAACCTTCTGTAGTGTGGTAGTGAAAGGTTAACCTTCTGTAGTGTGGCAGTGAAAGGTTAACCTTCTGTAGTGTGGCAGTGAAAGGGTTAACTGTCTGTAGTGTGGCAGTGAAAGGTTAACCGTCTGTAGTGTGGTAGTGAAAGGGTTAACCTTCTGTAGTGTGGCAGTGAAAGGGTTAACCTTCTGTAGTGTGGCAGTGAGAGGGTTAACCTTCTGTAGTGTGGCAGTGAAAGGGTTAACTGTCTGTAGTGTGGCAGTGAAAGGTTAACCGTCTGTAGTGTGGCAGTGAAAGGGTTAACCTTCTGTAGTGTGGCAGTGAAAGGGTTAACCTTCTGTAGTGTCATAGTGAAAGGGTTAACCTTCTGTAGTGTGGCAGTGAAAGGGTTAACTGTCTGTAGTGTGGCAGTGAAAGGTTAACCTTCTGTAGTGTGGCAGTGAAAGGTTAACATTCTGTAGTGTGGTAGTGAAAGGTTAACCTTCTGTAGTGTGGCAGTGAAAGGGTTAACCTTCTGTAGTGTGGCAGTGAAAGGGTTAACCGTCTGTAGTGTGGCAGTGAAAGGTTAACCTTCTGTAGTGTGGCAGTGAAAGGTTAACCTTCTGTAGTGTGGTAGTGAAAGGTTAACCTTCTGTAGTGTGGTAGTGAAAGGTTAACCTTCTGTAGTGTGGTAGTGAAAGGTTAACCTTCTGTAGTGTGGCAGTGAAAGGGTTAACCGTCTGTAGTGTGGCAGTGAAAGGTTAACCGTCTGTAGTGTGGCAGTGAAAGGGTTAACCGTCTGTAGTGTGGCAGTGAAAGGGTTAAGTCACCTGACGATGACACCTGGCCTCAGGTCAAAGTTCTTGTTGACGATCTGCAGCAGCTCCGTCTCCGACTTCTTGGACGAGCCGTAGGTGAACAGGGAGATGGAGAGCGGGTGAGCCACCCCGATGGCGTAGGAGACCTGCGAACACAGAGGACGGGAGGTCACGACCCCTGCGCTGTGCCCCGCCCCCGCCACAGGGCACGGATCTTCTGAGAAAGACCCTCCAGATTCCAATCATCTTATAGGCGCGTGTTATACAGTAACAGTGGGCATAATTAAATAATAATAATAATAATAATAATAATACATCTATTCTATTCCATCGATCAAATTAGTGGTGGGACTCGATTAAAAATGTTTATCGAATTAATTAGAGACTTTATAGTTAATGAATCTAAATTAATCACATTTTAATCGCATATCAATATTTGATGCCAAAAGCAAAATGTTTCAATTTAAATGAATTTTGGTATACGAGGGAATCAATTAATATACATTATACATACGTTTAAGCAGCACAATCCTGTATTAGCTACTACACACAGACCGACGGATCAATGCAATTTTTAACAAAGTGCAGCAATTTTAGGAATATATATATATATATATATATATATATATATATATAGCGCAAAGGACCTTCTGTAAACTCAAGCACTTTCGAGGTAAAAGTAAAACGCAGTACTTTCAAGTACATTCCAGAACAGTTGAGCATTGGGGGGAAAATAACTATTGATTGATCTCAATTTCACTTATTTAAATTTTTTTTGATGAACAAACCAGACTAAGAAAAAAAGTTATTTGCGATGTATTATACTTTATACGTATAGCACATGCATGAGTCTGGTCTCCTTTGAAAGGTAACATTCTTACACAATAAAGAAAAATCATCATGCGATTAAATGCATCGATTTTTTTTTTTTTTTTTTACTTTTAATTCTTTCTGTAGTTAATTAATCTAAATTAATGCGATAAAGTCCCAGCCCCAATTCAAATGTATTGTCACCATTCAGCACAAGTACAGTGCAACGGAAAAAACGTTTCGACTCATCCAACCAGAGTGCAAGTGTAACAGTAAAGTGCAACGGTAATATACAAGGTGATCAAACTGGGTATAACATAATGTAAATGAGTACCGCTGAGTAATAATTCTAACCAGATGTTATGTAGAGAGTTGTAGTATTAATATGTACAGTGATACAGGTATGATGACATCATACGTCGTACTGGGCCAGCAGCGTAACTAGTGTAACTGAGATCTGCATCCCCTTAACAATTGTATGTATTGAGCCGTACTGTATTGTACCCATTCTGCAATCTGTTAAATAAAGTTTTCATTCATTCATTCAGAGATTTGAACCTGGGACCATGGGAGGAGCCACAGGCAGCCGCACTCATAGATATCTATAGAACACTTGGAGGGCGGCTAGGTGGTGTAGTGGTCTAAGGCACTCGCCACCAGTGTGGAGACGCTAGGATTCGCGTGTTCGAATCCAGCTCTCCACATTGTTTTTCAGTTTGGCTGGTCGTCCGCAGTAATACACATTGGCCGTATTACGGGGAGGGAAAAACTGAAGGGTGGGGATCGAACGTTGTGAACAAGCGACTCCTACAAGTCGGTTGGTGCGCCTGCGCAGTAGAATCAGGAAGTGTCGGGGGCAGCGTGAGCCTCCCACGCGTTACTCCTCGACACTGAGAGGTCGAGCTGCGCAGGTGAAAAGATGCGACTGCTGTTACCTCAAGTACCGGAGGGGACTTGTGCTATGTATGACTTAGTCCTCACTGCAGCCGGCTTGTGGGAGGCAAGAAACAGCGTTCGTGACAGGGGAGGGTTGAATTGGATGATACGAAATTGGGATGGGAGAAAATATAGAAAATGGGAGAAAAAGTGGATCAAAAAAAAAAAAAGATATCTATAGAACACTAGATAGCTTAAGGCGGAGTCACCAGCGTCACTGAACCGCCGCCATCTTGCTCCAGTCAGCCTTGAGTGAGAGTGAGTGAGCTGCACAGACAAAAATACTCATAACTCGCTGAAATATTGACGGATTTACAAACGGGTTGGTTTGCTATAAACATCAAAGATGTAGTTATGATACTGCATACTTATAAAAAAAAATGTTTAAAGATGTTTTTTTTTACAAACCGCTTGAATCATAGCCACGTTAATAATGCTTGTAATAAACCAAACCGTTTGTAAATCCGTCAATATTTCAGCGAGTTATGAGTATTTTTGTCTGTGCAGCTCACTCACTCTCACTCAAGGCTAACTGGAGCAAGATGGCGGCGGTTCAGTGACGTCGCTCTCCATTGGCTATCTACTGTAGTGTTCTATATATATCTATGGCCGCACTAACCAGCTGAGCTGCGGGGTCCGACCCCGTGACCCGTCAGCAGGTGGTGCTGGTGGACTGTCTGTGACCCACTCCTCAGTAGTTTACACTTAGTAAGAGTAGGTAAGGGATATGTACAGATATAGATATAATAATAATAATAATAATAATACACTTTATTTGTAGAGCACCTTTCATACAGACTGCAGCTCAAAGTGCTTCACAGCAGAAAAAAGACATAAGGCATCAAATGAGCACATAGAGTGCAGACATGTAAAATCACAGTGTTTCACATTAGGGTCTAACATCCCAACAACAGGCCACCTCTATACTTCCCACAAGTGGGTTGTCCTTCCGCATTGCTCTGATTGGCCACGCACGTTTCTGGTCATGCGACACGTGCGCCCAATCGTGTGACGGCAAGTTTTTGGACAGTTCAGCTTAGGCGACTCTTTCGAAGTCGGTTAAGGTTAGAGTTTGTCTCAGAGCAGCGGGGCGATAGAACCAGGGGCGGGGCTAGGGGGTGGCTACTTGGGCTCAAGCCCTGAATGTTTTCTGAAAAGCCCCGAATCTATTTAAAAAAAAAAAAAAAAAAAAAATTGGACAATTAGCCTAATCATTGTTACATGAAAATATGTTTGCACCAGATTTAGCAGAAGCTAATTTCCATCTGTAGTCTATCCAGCTGCTAACTGTATTTGAGTGAGTTAAGTCTTGGTGTCATGGTAGACTCAGACCTAAGCTTTAAATCACAATCAACAAGTTGACAAAAACGTAATTCTTCCACCTTAGAAACATAGCTAAAGTACGGCCATTTATAAATCATAAGGACGCTGAAAACCAGATCCATGCCTTTATCTCAAGCCAACTCGACTACTGTAATGCACTCCTTACCGGCCTCCCGAAAAAATACGATGATAACTATTTTATTGCAATGCACTATTGGATTATTTTATTCTATTTTACTAACTATTTTATCAAGTTAACCCTAGATCTTAGATCCTAATATGAAAAACGACGTGATTTAATGTTCTATGTCTTACCTTGACTTTGTCTATTTTACTGCTATCTATTTTATGCTTTATGTCTGCACTTTATGCATTGCTTTTGATCTGCCAATGTTGTGCTCATTTTATGCCTGTCTTTTTGTACTGCTGTGAAGCACTTTGAGCTGCAATTCTTGTATGAAAGGTGCTCTACAAACACAGTATTATTATTATTATAAATTATTATAGTTTGCTTCATTAATTAAAGGGTGTGAATTTAAGTGTTCTCTAGTGCCTTTTTTCCGCTTTAAGGTGGTGGTATAAGTTAAAGGTTGTGGTGTCGAAGTTAAAAAAATCTATCTGGGCTAAGCCCCGGATCTCCTACAATCCTAAATCCGCCCCTGGATAGAACGCCAGCCCTGATTCCAAACTCTAACCTTAACCAACTTCGAAAGAGTCGCCTATAAGCTTAACCGGTGATAAACTAGGCGTTGGGTCGTTTGCAGGCTGTTCGACGCGGAAATGGGCGCACATGTCACATGACCGGAAACGTCAGTGGCCCATCAGATTCGCAAAACAGGCACAAACCGTAGGTCAGTGGCCAATCAGAGCAACGCGGAAGGACAGCCCACTTGTGGGAAGTATAGACGCAAACAGGCCACCTTGTTTATGGTTTGATTCAGTTTTAAATAGACAATAATAAAAATAGTCAGATAGAATAGGAGCAAACTAGTGCAATAGTGCAGAGCAATAAAGTAGTAGAATAGAATAGATAAAAGAATATATAGAGGAACCTCAGGTTCTTTCGAGAGACAGATGGATGGATGGATGGATGGACGGATGGATGGATGGATGGATGGATGGGTGAATGGATGGATGGATGGACGACATGTGGGTGGGGTGGGTGGACAGTCCAGAGCCGACGCCTCACCTGAACCAGAACTCTCCGACACAGCTGGGCCTTGACCAGGGACTTGGCCACCCAGCGGGCGGCGTAGGCGGCGGAGCGGTCCACCTTGGAGAAGTCCTTCCCGGAGAAGGCCCCGCCCCCGTGGGCGCCCCAGCCTCCGTATGTGTCCACGATGATCTTCCTGCCCGTCACGCCGGCGTCGCCCTGCGGGGGGAGACAGAGTATGATGTGTGTGGCGGCGTCGGAGAACTCCACCATTTCACTCGTCCGTGTTTTTCTCGTCCTACGGACACCGAGAGCGGCCGCGTCTTTACGTGGTGTTTTACTGCTGTGCTCGAGCGACTTACTGAGAGAAATTATATCGAGATAATGAAATCCGTTATCGCGAGAAAACAATCTCTGTTATATCGAGATAATGAAATAAATGAATCCGTTATGATCGCGAGAAAACAATCTTTGTTATATATCGAGATAATAAGAAAAATGAATCCGTTATCACGAGAAAACAATCTCTGTTATATATCGAGATAATGAAATAAATTAATCCGTTATCGTGAGAAAAAACAATCTTTGTTATATATCGAGATAATAAAAAATGATCGAACTAAAACTAAAACGAACTAAAACGAAAAAGAACACAAAAAAATTAACAAACTAAAACGAAAACGCAAAAAACGAACGCAAAAAAAAGAACGAAAAAAAGAACGCAAAAAAATTTACGAACTAAAACGAAAACGAACGCAAAAAAAAGAACGCAAAAAAAGAACGCAAAAAAAAGAACACAAAAACAAACGCAAAAAAAGAACGCAAAAAAATTTACGAACTAAAACGAAAACGAACTAAAACAACGCAAAAAAAAGAACACAAAAAACTAACGCAAAAAACGCTAAAAAATTAACAAACTAAAACGAAAACGCAAAAAAACGAAAGCAAAAAAAAGAAAGCAAAAAAATAACGCAAAAAAAGAACGCAAACTAATTTACGAACTAAAACGAAAACGAACTAAAACGAAAACGAACGCAAAAAAAAGAACGCAAATAAAGAACACAAAAACGAACGCAAAAAAAAGAATGCAAAAAAATTAACGAACTAAAACGAAAACGCAAAAAAACGAACGAAAAAAAAGAACACAAAAAAAAAACACAAAACGAACGCAAAAAAAGAACTCAAAAAAACGAACGCAAAAAAATGAACGAACTAAAACGAGGCTGTATGTTTGGACGTGTCTCTCTCACCAGGTGAGGCTGTATGTTTGGACGCGTCTCTCTCACCAGGTGAGGCTGTATGTTTGGACGCGTCTCTCTCACCAGGTGAGGCTGTATGTTTGGACGTGTCTCTCTCACCAGGTGAGGCTGTATGTTTGGACGTGTCTCTCTCACCAGGTGAGGCTGTATGTTTGGACGCGTCTCTCTCACCTGAGGTCCGCCGATGACGAAGCGGCCGCTGGGCTGCAGGTGGTAGATGGTTTTGTCGTCCAGATATTTGGCCGGAACCACAGCTTTGATCACCTGATGAAGTAAGTGGGCATCGTATTGTGAAAAAAAAGAACGTTGCCTTAATTGTCATGTAATAAATAGACCGGTCGTTTCCGCGACCGGACACTAAAATAGTGGCTTACGTCGTTATTATTTTCTTCGGGTTTTGAGGAAAAACTGAATAAACTGAACCAAACGTAGAATATATTATATGTGTTAATCATTTCGACAACTGGGTAGGGAACCGCGTGATCTTTTCAATGAACCCTTTCACTACCCCACTACCAAATGGTTAACCCTTTCACTGCGACAATACTACAGAAGGTTAACCCTTTCACTGCGACACTACAGGAGCATTTCTTTCCTGCACAACAACTCTCAACAAACGAGTATGTATTTATTTACGAGCGCCCGCACCTTCTCCTTGAGAACCCTCTTCTGTTCCTCCAGTGAGACGCAGTCATCGTGCTGCACGGAGATCACCACGGTGTGGACTCTCTTAGGGATCACAGCCCCGTCCTTCTGGTCATAATGCACTGTCACCTGGGGGGGGAGAGGAAGGGACCAATCAGAGGAGACAGATCAGGGGAGAGAGGAGAGATCAGGGGAGAGAGGAGAGATCAGAGGAGAGGAGAGATAAGAGGAGAGAGGAGAGATCAGAGGAGAGAGGAGAGGAGAGAGGAGAAGAGAGATCAGAGGAGAGGAGAGAGGAGAGATCAGGGGAGAGAGGAGAGGAGAGAGGAGAGAGGAGAGGAGAGAGGAGAGAGGAGAGAGGAAGGGACCAATCAGAGGAGACAGATCAGGGGAGAGAGGAGAGATCAGGGGAGAGAGGAGAGATCAGAGGAGAGGAGAGGAGAGAGGAGAGAGGAGAGATCAGAGGAGAGGAGAGAGGAGAGGAGAGAGGAGAGATCAGGGGAGAGAGGAGAGGAGAGAGGAGAGGAGAGAGGAGAGATCAGAGGAGAGAGGAGAGATCAAGAGAGGAGAGATCAGAGGAGAGGAGAGAGGAGAGGAGAGAGGAGAGATCAGGGGAGAGAAGAGAGATCAGAGGAGAGGAGAGAGGAGAGGAGAGAGGAGAGGAGAGATCAGAGGAGAGGAGAGAGGAGAGGAGAGAGGAGAGATCAGGGGAGAGAGGAGAGGAGAGAGGAGAGAGGAGAGGAGAGGAGAGAGGAGAGATCAGAGGAGAGAGGAGAGATCAGAGGAGAGAGGAGAGATCAGAGGAGAGAGGAGAGATCAGAGGAGAGAGGAGAGATCAGAGGAGAGAGGAGAGATCAGAGGAGAGAGGAGAGATCAGGGGAGAGAGGAGAGATCAGAGGAGATCAGAGAAAACCGCCTTGTTGACAACAGTGTTACATGACAACAGTTGCTAGAGAAGGTAAAGAGACAAAATAAGGACATAAACAGAAAACAACAATAGATGATAAATATGACTCATATTTACACGCTGACATAATGTACAAGGAGCCAGCTGATAGCTGCAGATATAAACAGAGCACAGTGAGCAGGTTTTAATCGTATTATTGGACAGAAACATTACTACAGCCTAATTACTGTTTATGTATTTATATGGAGTGTGGGGTGTTGTATTCCACCTCTTGGTCACCGCACTGTAAAAAAAAATAATAATAAAAAAACGCAATAATCACAAGTAATAAGCTTATATGGAAATCTTGGAAACAACATCTAGCAGCGGGCTGAGAGAATTCCACCTGATCTTGTGTCAGGAAATGCATTGAAACAAGTGACAATATCAGTTGAAATAAACAAAATCCTTGAGACTTGATTGATTGATTGATTGAACATTTTATTTAACAGATTACAGAATGGGTTCAATACAGTACGGCTCAATACGCACAATTGTTAAGGGGATGCAGACCAGAGAAAGACTTTCGTCTTGTTTACATCAGGTTTACATCATTTTCAATTCATCCTCACAGACTAGTAAATTCCTTTTGGAATAAGTGAAATTGTCGCACACCATTCTCCAAGTTTAACCACCTACCACCTACCACCTACCACCAACCACCTAACACCTACCACCTACCACCTACCACCAACCACCTACCACCTACAACCTACCACCAACCACCTACCACCAACCACCTACCACCTACCACCAACCACCTACCACCTACCACCTACCACCAACCACCTACCACCAACCACCTACCACCTACCACCAACCACCTACCACCAACCACCTACCACCAACCACCTACCACCAACCACCTACCACCAACCACCTACCACCTACCACCTACCACATACCACCAACCACATACCACCTACCACCAACCACATACCACCTACCACCTACCACCAACCACCTACCACCTACCACCTACCACCAACCACCTACCACCAACCACCTACCACCTAACACCTACCACCTACCACCAACCACATACCACATACCACCTAACACCTAACACCTACCACCTAACACCTAACACCTACCACCTACCACCAACCACCAACCACATACCACCTACCACCTAACACCTAACACCTACCACCAACCACCTACCACATACCACCTACCACCTAACACCTACCACCTAACACCTACCACCAACCACCTACCACATACCACCTACCACCTAACACCTACCACCTAACACCTAACACCTACCACCAACCACCTACCACCTACCACCAACCACCAACCACCAACCACCTACCACCAACCACATACCACCTACCACCTAACACCTACCACCTACCACCAACTACATACCAGCTACCACCAACCACCTACCACCAACCACATACCAGCTACCACCTACCACCTAACACCAACCACCAACCACCTACCACCTAACACCTACCACCTACCACCAACCACCAACCACCTACCACCTAACACCTACCACCTACCACCAACTACATACCAGCTACCACCAACCACCTACCACCAACCACATACCAGCTACCACCTAACACCAACCACCAACCACCTACCACCTAACACCTACCACCTACCACCAACCACCAACCACCTACCACCTAACACCTACCACCTACCACCAACTACATACCACCTAACACCAACCACCTACCACCAACCACCTACCACCTACCACCAACCACCAACCACCTACCACCTACCACCAACTACATACCAGCTACCACCAACCACCAACCACCTACCACCTACCACCTACCACCTAACACCAACCACCTACCACCAACCACCTACCACCAACCACCTACCACCTACCACCTACCACCTACCACCAACCACCTACCACCTAACACCTACCACCTACCACCAACCACCTACCACCAACCACCTACCACCAACCACATACCAGCTACCACCTACCACCAACCACATACCACCAACCACATACCACCTACCACCAACCACATACCAGCTACCACCAACCACCAACCACCTACCACCTACCACCAACCACATACCAGCAACCACCTACCACCTACCACCTACCACCAACCACCAACCACATACCACCTACCACCTACCACCAACCACCTACCACCTACCACCAACCACCAACCACCTACCACCTACCACCAACCACCTACCACCAACCACCTACCACCTACCACCTAACACCTACCACCTACCACCAACCACCTACCACCTACCACCAACCACCTACCACCAACCACCAACCACATACCACCAACCACATACCACCTACCACCTACCACCAACCACCAACCACCTACCACCAACCACCTACCACCAACCACCTACCACCTACCACCAACCACCTACCACCAACCACCAACCACCTACCACCAACCACCAACCACCAACCACCTACCACCTACCACATACCACCTACCACCAACCACCAACCACATAACACCTACCACCTACCACCTACCACCTACCACCAACCACCTACCACCTACCACCTACCACCTACCACCAACCACCAACCACCTACCACCTACCACCAACCACCTACCACCAACCACCTACCACCTACCATCTACCACCTACCACCTACCACCTAACACCTACCACCAACCACATACCAGCTACCACATACCACCTACCACCAACCACATACCACCAACCACCAACCACATACCACCTACCACCAACCACATACCACCAACCACATACCACCTACCACCTACCACCAACCACCTACCACCTACCACCTACCACCTACCACCTACCACCTAACACCTAACACCTACCACCTACCACCAAGGGAGGGAGGGGCCTGGGAGGGGCTGGGAGGGGCTTGGGAGGGGCTTGGGAGGGGCTGGGAGGGAGGGCCTGGGAGGGGCTGGGAGGGAGGGCCTGGGAGGGGCTTGGGAGGGGCTTGGGAGGGGCTTGGGAGGGGCTGGGAGGGAGGGGTCAGTGGACATTATACATCTAGTGATTGATGAGGCCACAGTTACATGAAAGCAGCGTCCGAGGCGTCAGATGGCTCTCGTGTGTGTGTGTGTGTGTGTGTGTGTGTGTGTGTGTGTGTGTGTGTGTGTGTGCCCGTGTGTGCGTGTGTGTGTGTGTGTGTGTGTGTGTGTGTGTGTGTGTGTGTGTGTGTGTGTGTGTGTGTGTGTGCCCGTGTGTGCGTGTGTGTGTGTGTGCGTGCGTGCGTGTGTGTGTGTGTGTGTGTGTGTGTGTGTGTGTGTGTGTGTGTGTGTGCGTGCGTGTGTGTGTGTGTGCGTGCGTGTGCGTGTGTGTGTGTGTGTGTTTGTGTGTGTGCCCGTGTGTGCCCGCCTGGCCCCCATCACTCAGGACGGTGCCAGCGAGGCACCAGGGTGAGAATCGATGCCACCAGCCAGCGGCCAGATCCAGCTTAAATAACGGGTTCAGCTCTTTCTAGGGCCGACCTCGACTAGTCCAACAGTTGACTAATCGATCGAAAGGAGCCGTAGTCGACAATGCAAAAAAATAAATAAAAAACATTACAATAATAATTATTATTATATATATATTTTTCTTTAAATCATTCTTTCCAAAAGCAAAGAGGCCTAGAAGCGTGGCTAACGCTAATGGCGCGCACACCAGCGAGGCTAACTGCCTACGAAAACAGGCACAGAGGCACTGAAAGAGGATTTCACCCGTCTAATGAACACACTAGACTAGACACATATCAAGATGTATCCATCAGTAGGGCGGTCTGATGGCGTAGCGGAGATTGCGCTCGTCACCAATGCAAGAGGCTGCGGTCTCGACTCCCGGAGTCAGCATTGCTTGAGGCTTGGGCCGATCGTCATACTAACTCGTTTGGCTGGGTTAGGGGGAGGGCAAGTCGTGGGTGGTAATCTGGCGTTGTGGACAGCGACGCCTACAGGTCAGGTCTGGGCGCTTGCTCAGCGGAGGCAGGACTTGATGAAGGCAGCGTGACCTCCCACGCGTTACACTTCACCAATGAGAGTCCTCGCTGCCAGGTGAAAAGAGAGCCACTGGCTGTCGCCGCGCGTGTCGGAGGAAGCGTGCGGATGACTTCAGGGTTCCCTTGTACCGACCAGTAAGAGGAACATGCGCACAACAACCAGGCACAACCAGGGGGGGGAATTGGCACAATGACAAAAATTGGGACGGGGAGAAAACAGAGAAAAATCGGAGAAAGAGAGGCTAAAAAAATTAAGCACCCCCACAGACTGTGGTTGTACTGGGCAGCTCCCAGGTGTCAGACTGTGGTTGTACTGGGCAGCTCCCAGGTGTCAGACTGTGGTTGTACTGGGCAGTTGTACTGGGCAGCTCCCAGGTGTCAGACTGTGGTTGTACTGGGCAGCTCCCAGGTGTCAGACTGTGGTTGTACTGGGCGGCTCCCAGGTGTCAGACTGTGGTTGTACTGGGCAGCTCCCAGGTGTCAGACTGTGGTTGTACTGGGCAGCTCCCAGGTGTGAATGGAACTGTGTGAATGTGAAGCAGGGCGTAGCTGAAAAAGAGCATCTGTGCTCAGAGAACCTACCCTGGGTAAATAAAGGTTAAACAAAAAACACTGAGGAACTTAGCACGGTTTCTGCATCCTCTCACACCAGGCTCCAATACAATCCAATGGGTTATATATTAATACTACAACTCTGTACATACATCTGATTAGCACTATTAATCGGTAGTACTCATCTATATATATTTTATACCCAGTTTAATCACCTGTACGTTGTATATTACTGTTGCACTTTACTGTTACATTTGCACTCTGGTTGGATGCCAAACTTCTTTTTGTTGTACTGCACTTGTGCTGTATCATGACAATAGATTATAAATACATAACTGTATATTGTATATTATTGCACATATTGTGTTACAATGCTTCTTAGCTTATAGCACTATATTGTATTTTATTCATATTACTTTATCATGTCTATTTTATTATCTATTCTATTCTATCTCATTATTGTATTTTTGCACAATCAAGGCGGGCATGGCCATCCTTCATTTCACTACATCAAGTTTCAAGTTTCTTTAATAGTTGTCATACAGAAGTACAGAATACTTTTATACAAAATGCTTCTTTCTGTTACGCTCCAGAGACTGTGCTAGACAAAAGATAAGTATGAAATAAAATAGTACAGCATGTAAAAATAGAAGTAAAAAATAGAAGTCACGTACGTAGACACAGTGTTCAGTATATACATATGTACAATGTTCGATGCAGAATAGAGTAACTGAGTTACCATACAATATACAATATACTATGCAATATACTAATATACAATATACTATATAGTGCAAAGCAGAAATGGGATGAGGTACAATTTAGGTAAGATTTACAGTAAGGTGTACTGAGGTATGGGTTGTAGTGCAAACCCTTTACCAATAAATATAAAGTGTGTCTAGGTGTTCTAAAGTGTGGAGAGTGCATGGATGCTGCAGTGTGTTGTTTGTTTAAAGTGAGTGTGTGCGTGTGGATGTGTGTGTGACAAATAAATCTCTTGGAATCTGGAATCTGGAATCTTGATTTGAATCTAATCTAATCTAAAGTGTGAAAAGGAAAGGTATCGTGGCTTTAGGACTGGAGCCTGGTGAGAGGAGGCACAGGGCACAGGGCACAGGGCACAGGGCACAGGGCACAGGGCTATCCCCGCGGGGAATATGGGGGCTCGTCCGGGATGTTTCTCAGTCATTCAATGAATGGGTGAACATAATGGCCTGTGCTGGTCAACATCATGCCAGACAATGTAAACAGGGTTAACCC
>NC_140173.1:152958608-152968608 GCF_963971535.1 Notolepis coatsorum | reverse complement strand
TGTATATATTCTCTCCCCGCCGTATGTATATTTCTCTCCCACCCACCCACCCCCTCCTAATGTACAGTCCCCTCCCCATCATATATATATACTCAGTCAGGATCTATGGGTAACAGTACTGTATATTTGAATACCGTATATGTCACAAATGTATCAGTACTAAATACCTGTGTGTCCCTATGCCATAAATGTCATGTATGTTGTGTATATGTCATAAATCGCTTAAGTCGCTTTGGATAAAAGCGTCAGCTAAATGACTAAATGTAAATGTAAATAAATGTCAATATGAATTGAAAATGGGGGACCCTGATGTAAACAAGACGAAAGTATTTCTCTGGTCTGCATCCCCTTAACAATTGTGTGTATTGAGCCGTACTGTATTGTACCCATTCTGCAATCTGTTAAATAAAGTTTTCATTCATTCATTCATTCATTCATTCATTCATTCATTCATTCATTCATTCATTCATTCATTCATTCATTCATTCATTCATTCATTCATTCGTTCATTCAGGGAACGCCCGCACAGTTAGCCTAGCTTAGCATCATTCACTGGAAGTAGGTGTGCCAGTGTAGCCTAGTTCCCAACAGTCACGAAATACACTCCAAAACGTTCCTGTAAACATGTTGTGACCTGTGTATTTACCACGTGGATGAATACAAATAGAAAACATAACAAAAAAATATATAATGAGTCATTTTCGTTTTCTAAGCAGATATATACTCGGAACAATTTTTTGCCGAACCACTGCTGTCTGGGCGCAGTGATTTCATCACCTCATCACAAGTATATATCTGCTTAGAAAACGAAAATGTCTAATTATTATTTTTGTATTCATCCACGTGGTAAATACACAGGTCACAACATGTTTACAGGAACGTTTTGGAGTTGTATTTCGTGACTGTTGGGAACTAGGCTACACTGGCACACCTACTTCCAGTGAATGACGCTAAGCTAGGCTAACTGTGCGGGCGTTCCCTGAGCCTAACGCATGCGCAGAGAAGTAAAAGGTTTGTATCCGCTCGTCTAACTCAAGGGGTAGATGTTCAAATAAGCACATTTCCCAAAAAGTTGTTGTGTTCCATTAATAATAAAGTCCTGATTCTGATTGGCTTGTGATTCAGATTGTGATTGTGACTCACCACAGGGTCAGGGTCAAGGGTCAGGGGTCAGGGGTCAGGGGTGACTCACCACAGGCCACCTTGGCATCGGGGTCCTGCTTCAGATGGGCGTCCAGCACGGCGTCACTGATCTGGTCGCAGATCTTGTCTACAGAGCAGAATACAAAGACGTGTGTTAGTGGCTCCAGTGTCTGATCCCAGAACAGTGACACAAAAAGCAGTGAGTGTGGATGTGAATTCATGATCACACCGTGATTTGCAGGCCTTTCTCAAGTCAAATCAAGTCAATGTCCCGACGAATTGAAAACGGGGGACCCCGATGTAAACAAGACGAAAGTCTTTCTCTGGTCTGCATCCCCTTAACAATTGTGTGTATTGAGCCGTACTGTATTGTACCCCATTCTGCAAATCTGTTAATAAAGTTTTCAATCAATCAATCAACGTTGGTTTTAGTAGACGTGGCTACTTCATGGTGCCTTCCTGCCCCTGGGTCCTTCAGCTGGATCTGCAGTGTGTGGCAGCAGGACTGTGGCAGGACTAGTACAATGTATTCACCTGTCCTGCATGCGTCTATTCGAATACGCAACCCCTTTTGTGCGTTTTGCGAATCTGATTGGCCACTGACGTTTCTGGTCATGTGACATGTGCGCCCTAATCGCTGTGACGCGCCCAATTTCCGCCTCACCCCAGCAGCAAACCCTAACCCTAACCGTTCGCTTCGCCCTGCTCTAAGACAAACTCTAACCTTAACCAACTTCGAAAGAGTCGCCTAAAGCTTAACCGGGGGAAAGAACTTGCCGTCACACGATTGGTGCGACCAGAAACATCAGTGGCCAATCAGAGCGCAAAACGGGAACGCGGAAGCATGCACCGCTTGGGTCCTGTATTCATGTCTCCCTCCCTCCCTCCCTCCCTCCCTGTCTCCCTCCCTCCCTCCCTCCCTCCCTCCCTCCCTCCCTCCCTCCTCCCTCCCTCCCTTCCTCCCTCCCTCCCTCCCTCCCTGTCTCCCTCCCTCACTCCCTCCCTCCCTCCCTCCCTCCCTCCCTCCCTCCCTGTCTCCCCCTCCCTGTCTCTCCCTCCCTGTCTCCCTGTCTCCCTCCTCCCTCCCTCCCCCCTCCTCCCTCCCTCCCCTCCCCTCCCTCCCTCCCTCCCTCCCTCCCTCCCTTCCCTGTCTCCCTCTCCCTCCCTCCCTCCCTCCCTCCCTCCCTCTCTCCCTCCCTCCCTCCCTCCCTCATTCTGCTGAAGCAATGCAATACATGTGTTACATCAGAAACAACAGCATAAAGATCTGTCTTCGCCACGTTGGACCTCAAACACAAGTTCTTGTAGGCTGCAGTTTTTTTTTGGTTTTGTTGTTTTGTTACACACTGAACTTTAAAATAAATATAAATATAAATATAGATATATAAATATAAATATAAATATAGATATATTAGATATAGAATAATAGATATAAATATAAATATAGATATAGATATAGATATAGTGTCAGTGTGAGCTGCGTTGGGCTGTTTCCTGACAAGGCTCTTCTTCTGTGGTTGTAATAATGACGGCGTGTGTCCCTGGTTCCTAGCCAGGGGGTCAGAGGTCAGTATCTGTGGGAAAAGCCCAGACCTCTGGGCTTGTTATCAGGTACAGAGTGGCCCCGCTGCGGCCCCTTAACCAAGGCCAGCCCCCCCGGCCCCCCCCCCCCCCCCCCCCGCCCCCCCCCCCCCCCCCGCCCCCTTTGTTTGTCAAACAGTTGTCGAACTTGAGTCTTAGTAGTCGTATAGACATATTAGCATAACGCATAGAAAACTCTTGAGGGATTGGGGCGATATTGCCTTCAATGAGGACGTGAACTGGTAGATCATGGGGCAACACCAGGGGTGTAAAAAGTAATTAAGTGAATAAAGTGCGGCCGCAGGATTAATAACGTTAGCGTTAGTTCGGCCAGAGAAACAAATATACTAATAAAAATGGTTGGACTGCAAGATTTATACTTTGTAGGTCTGCATTTTAAAGGAACACTCCAACATTTTGGGAAACTAGCTCATTTGCCGCCATCTACCCTGGAGTTAGACAAGAAGATACATACCTTTTGTCTTCTCTGTGCATGCAGTAGGAGTAGGAAGACGTTGGGAACTAGGCTAATGGAGGAACCTACTTCCAGTGACTGACGCTAAGCTAGGCTAACGGTGCACGTCTTCCTACTCCTACTGCACGCACAGAGAAGACAAAAGGTATGTATCTTCTTGTCTAACTCCAGGGTAGATGGCAAATAAGCTAGTTTCCCAAAATGTTGGAGTTTTCCTTTAAATGTAAGGAGTAAAAAGTATGTTTTTTTCTCTCTGAAATGTAATTGAGTAGAAGTACAAGTATACAAACCTAATAATACTCGAGTAAAGTACAAATCCCCAAAACAGTACTAAGTATTGTAACGAAGTACAATTACTCAAGTACTTTCCACCCCCGAGCAACACCTATGCAGATAACACAGTGGACGATAAGGAACTCAATTATAATGCCATAAAATACTGTTGGACATGTAATTGTTGACGTAATTTTATCTCTGTTTGTGTTATTATTATATCTTTTTATTGTATACTCGAGTCCCTCGGGTCGAAATAAAAACGGCTGAACGATGAATATTTTATTTAATTGTTTGATAAGAACCTCGCGGGCGTACTATACTCTCTACATAATCAGAAAATCCTTTTCTCCTTTTACCCAGGGTTCCAAATCCCATCTGTCCCGCAGTGTATTAAACATGATAAAAGGTAACTGATTATGGATTGGATTTAACTCGGTCGGGGGGGGGGGGGGGGGACTTTGTGAGATTACATATTTCTGGGGATATTTCGACAGACTTGTTGAGACTGTTTGGTTAAACAGAACAAAGAGGGCAGAGTACGTTAGAGCGGTTCTGATTGACGCTGAGTTGAACCAGGACACTGTGCGGGGAGTGGGTGGTATATCAGAAGTACTGGCTGGTGGATCAAATAGAACAACGAAATACACACGTACACACGTACACACGTACACACATAGACACGTACACACATACACACGTACACACGTACACACGTAACACACGTACACACGTACACACATAGACACGTACACACATACACACATACACACGTACACACGTACACACGTACACAAGTACACACATAGACACGTACACACATACACACGTACACACGTACCACAAGTACAAACGTACCACACGTACACACGTACACACGTACACACATAGACACGTACACACATACACACGTACACACGTACACAAGGTACACACGTACACACGTACACGTACACACATACACACGTACACACGTACACAAGTACAAACGTACACACATACACACGTACACACGTACACACATACACACGTACACACGTACACACATAGACACGTACACACATACACACGTACACACGTACACAAGTACAAACGTACACACGTACAACACGTACACACGTACACGTACACACATACACACGTACACACGTACACAAGTACAAACGTACACACATACACACGTACACACGTACACACGTACACACGTAGATACGTACACACGTACACACGTACACACGTACACACGTACACACATACACACGTAGATACGTACACACGTACACACGTACACACGTACACACGTACACACGTACACAAGTACACACGTACACACGTACACACGTACACACGTAGATACGTACACACGTACACACATACACACGTACACACGTACACACGTACACAAGTACACACGTACGCACATACACACGTACACACGTACACAAGTACACACATACACACGTACAAACGTACACACGTAGACAAGTACACACATACACACGTACACACATACACAAGTACACGTGTTACATTACTGTACATTACTGTATTACTGTATTACTGTATTAGCGTATAGTAAAGTGAATATAACTGTGTAGTAAAGTGAATATAACTGTGTAGTAAAGTGAATATAACTGTATAGTAAAGTGAATAGAACTGTATAGTAAAGTGAATATAACTGTGTAGTAAAGTGAATATAACTGTATTAGCGTATAGTCAAGTGAATATAACTGTATTAGCGTATAGTCAAGTGAATATGACTGTATTAGCGTATAGTCAAGTGAATATGACTGTATTAGCGTATAGTCAAGTGAATATAACTGTATTAGCGTATAGTCAAGTGAATATAACTGTATAGTCAAGTGAATATAACTGTATTAGCGTATAGTCAAGTGAATATAACTGTATAGTCAAGTGAATATAACTGTATTAGCGTATAGTCAAGTGAATATAACTGCATTAGCGTATAGTCAAGTGAATATAACTGTATTAACGTATAGTCAAGTGAATATAACTGTATTAGCGTATAGTCAAGTGAATATAACTGTATTAGCGTATAGTCAAGTGAATATAACTGTATTAGCGTATAGTCAAGTGAATATAACTGTATTAGCGTATAGTCAAGTGAATATAACTGTATTAGCATATAGTCAAGTGAATATAACTGTATTAGCATATAGTCAAGTGAATATAACTGTATTAGCGTATAGTCAAGTGAATATAACTGTATTAGCATATAGTCAAGTGAATATGACTGTATAGTCAAGGTGGTCAGCAGTAGCAGCTTCCCTCACACCACATGCCCTCTCTCTCTCTCTGCCCACATGCCACCCCACACCGAACCCTCTGCCCACATGCCACCCTACACCGGCCCTCTGCCCACATGCCACCCCACACCGCCCCTCTGCCCACATGTGAAACACGGTGAGCCTAGTAAACACATGTTGCTCCTCACAGTCCATCAATGGAACACCATTCAGGTTTAGATAGTAAATAGACTGGTGAGCCGGTGGCGGTGGTGATATCAGTGGTTCGGCAAAAAATCAACACAAATCAAATATTGATTCTGTCAAAATGCAGTTTAATAATCCATCTGTCCCATTTATATGAGAAAAGCGAGGGTTTTTGTAAGATTATATTCCTGGGGGTGAAACGGCACACAGGAGCTGATCCGGCAGAAGAAAAGCCAGGAAAGTGACGCATTAATCATTTCATTTACATTTGACGGTGACTGTCGCACAACTCCATGGCGATTATAAGTCCCCTTCCCGATGTCACACAGAAGAGAGGCTCACTGAGATACACACAGGCCTACATGTCGACGCCGTCCCGACCAGAGGACGTAAAGAGAACACGCGCTCACCTGGATGCCCCTCGCCCACGGACTCCGAGGTGAACATGAAAGAGCCATCGTCCAGGTCACCCATTTTCTCCACAGGCTTCAGTTGCTTCAGGCCGAGTCAGAGAGAGAGAGAGAGAGGGAGCGAGAGAGAGAGGGAGCGAGAGAGAGGGAGAGAGAGAGCGTTCCTCAGGTCCAAACCAAACAGCAGCCAGAGAGAGTCTGAAGGCTGCTTTATATTCCAGTTGGTTCTCCTGAGGGAGTTAGAGAGAGAGAGAGAGAGAGAGAGAGAGAGAGAGAGACGGGGAACACAGAGAGAGAGAGAGAGAGAGATATAGAGAGAGGGGGGGAGAGAGAGAGAGAGATGGGGGGGAGAGAGAGCGTGAGTGAGAGAGAGAGAGGGGGGGAGAGAGAGAGAGTGAGTGAGAGAGAGAGAGAGAGAGAGAGGAGAGACAGAGAGAGAGAGGGGGAGAAAGGGGGGGACAGAGAGAGAAAGAGAGAGAGAGGGGAGGGGGAGAGAGAGAGAGAGAGAGAGACAGTGAGAGAGAGAGAGAGAGAGAGGGGGGGAGAGAGAGAGCGAGAGAGGGGGGGGAGAGAGAGAGACGGGGGAACACAGAGAGAGGGAGAGAGAGAGAGAGGGGGGGGAGAGAGAGAGTGAGTGAGAGAGAGAGAGGGGGAGAGAGAGAGAGAGAGAGAGGGGGGGGGGAGAGAGAGAGAGAGAGAGAGGGGGGGGGGGAGAGGGGGACAGAGAGAGAGAGGGGGAGAAAGGGGGGGACAGAGAGAGAGACAGAGAGAGAGAGAGAGAGAGAGAGAGAGAGAGAGAGAGAGAGAGGGGGGAGAGAGAGAGAGTGAGTGAGAGAGAGAGAGAGGGAGAGACACAGAGGGGGGGGGAACAGAGAGGAATAAGTGACGCAAGAAAGTGGGTTGGGTCCCTTCAGCCAATAACACGGTCTCTATGTCACAAAACTCCTGGTCTGTGTGCACATGGTGCTATATATGGTTAAGGGAAACACAACACACACACACACACACACACACACACACACACACACACACACACACACACACACACAATCACTCACTCACGCGTCATGTGAACCCATGGGACATACCATTTCAGGGGTGGGGGGGGGGGGGGGGTTGTTGATGGGAGGAGATTTCAACTTTGCAAAACTACATGTTAACCCCTTGTGTACAATGTTGTACTTTAGAGTTGACTGTACATTGGATTATCGACGAAACCTTACTTGGTCCCAAGAAGAGGGTCTTGTGTATTACTGGGTTACGAGTTACGACATTTACTGTACATTGGAGGGGGTTGTGTTAGGACATTTATAGGGGCCAGTTTCGAATTGCAGTCTCACGTAGGTGTTTTTTGAGAGTGTTTTTGAAAGTGGGTAGTGATTCACATTCCTTTACAGCTGTGGGTAGGGCGTTCCACGTTGATGTGGCATAATTGCGAAACGTGTTTAGTCCCTTGTTTGAGCCGAATCTGGGTTTAACATGATTTGTTGAGCTCCCTCTGGTGTTGTGGTCGTGGTATTCACTGACCTTTGGGAAGTATTTTGACATGTACATGGGTACCTTGGTCGTGTAGTGTATCTTGTCAGTCCTTCATATAATTGATTTGTAGCATGTGCCAAGGATGGCGCTCAATCGTGCAATAAATGTTCCAAAACATTTCACCTGCAGCCCAGCGGTCACGCTGTTGTGTCACAAAACACAGAGAAGACATAGTTTCCAGAGGTGGTCCCACAACAACACACGCACACACACGCACACGCATGCACACAACAACACACGCACACACACACAAGCATGCACACAACAACACACGCACACACACGCACACGCATGCACACAGAACACACACCACGCACACACACACAAGCATGCACACAGAAACACACGCACACACACACAAGCATGCACACAGAAACACACGCACACACACACAAGCATGCACACAGAAACACACGCACACACACACAAGCATGCACACAGAAACACACGCACACACACACAAGCATGCACACAGAAACACAGGCACACACACACACAAGCATGCACACAGAAACACACGCACACACACACACACGCATGCACACAACAACACACGCACACACACACAAGCATGCACACAGAAACACACACACACGCACACAAGCATGCACACAGAAACACACGCACACACACACACACGCATGCACACAACAACACACGCACACACACACAAGCATGCACACAGAAACACACGCACACACACACACACGCATGCACACAGAAACACACGCACACACGCACACAAGCATGCACACAGAAACACACGCACACACACACACACGCATGCACACAGAAACACACGCACACACAAACAAACATGCACACAGAAACACACACACACGCACACAAGCATGCACACAGAAACACACGCACACACACACAAACATGCACACAGAAACACACACACACGCACACAAGCATGCACACAGAAACACACGCACACACACGCACAAGCATGCACACAGAAACACACGCACACACACGCACGCATGCACCCGTCACCATACTCAGGGCATTTTTTGCAGTGAGCGGAAGCAATAATGGTCTGTAGTACAGTACGCGGATTTACTGATCTATTATCGGCCGCTTTTGGCCTAACGTACCTCATGCAGGCCTCTCCCTCCACAAGGTACACGAGGTGGGTTTAAAGTAAGACGTAAACAGACCGTCCCTCGCCATAAACATCGCAAAGGCACATTACTCTCTCTCTCTCACATCTGGGCCTGATTTCAGTTTGTGTTGATTTGGGGAGTTTTAACTTCAGCAGTGAATAAAATACCTTTCTTCCTGCCAGCTGAAGCCTTACTCGTCATCAAAGCACTTTTTTGTATTTATTTAATTTTTTCTATACTTTTATTAATCTCCTTGGGGAGATTCGTCCTTTACATTTGAGTGGCGGGCAGCCACACATAGTGCGTCGCCTGGGTAATGCCAGTACCTTGGTCAAGGGACCAACTCCAGCTGTGATGCCAGTACCTTGGTCAAGGACCAACTCCAGTTGTAATGACCAGTACCTTGGTCAAGGGACCAACTCCAGCTGTACTGACCAGTACATTGGTCAAGAGACCAACTCCAGGTTGTAATGACCAGTACCTTGATCAAGGGACCAACTCCAGCTGTAATGCCAGTACCTTGGTCAAGAGACCAACTCCAGTTGTAATGCCAGTACCTTGGTCAAGAGACCAACTCCAGTTGTAATGCCAGTACCTTGGTCAAGAGACCAACTCCAGTTGTAATGCCAGTACCTTGGTAAAGAGACCAACTCCAGTTGTAATGTCAGTACTTTGGTCAAGAGACCAACTCCAGCTGTACTGCCAGTACCTTGGTCAAGAGATCAACTCCAGCTGTAATGCCAGTACCTTGGTCAAGGGACCAACTCCAGTTGTAATGCCAGTACCTTGGTCAAGGACCAACTCCAGTTGTAATGCCAGCACCTTGGTCAAGAGACCAACTCCAGCTGTAATGCCAGTACCTTGGTCAAGAGACCAACTCCAGTTGTAATGCCAGTACCTCGGTCAAGGGACCAACTCCAGTTGTAATGGACCAGTACCTTGGTCAAGAGACCCAACTCCAGTTGTAATGACAGTACCTTGGTCAAGAGACCAACTCCAGTTGTAATGACCAGT
>NC_140173.1:152936762-152958408 GCF_963971535.1 Notolepis coatsorum | reverse complement strand
GAGTGGGTCTTGAGGGTGTGTAGTTAGAAGATGCAGAGCGGAGGGGTCTTGAGGGTGTGTAGTTAGAAGATGCAGAGAGGAGGGGTCTTGCAGGGTGTGTAGTTAGAAGATACAGAGCGTAGGGGTCTTGAGGGTGTGTAGTTAGAAGATGCAGAGCGTAGGGGTCTTGAGGGTGTGTAGTTAGAAGATACAGAGCGTAGGGGTCTTGAGGGTGTGTAGTTAGAAGATGCAGAGTCGTAGGGGTCTTGAGGGTGTGTAGCTAGAAGATGCAGAGCGTAGGGGTCTTGAGGGTGTGTAGTTAGAAGATGCAGAGCGTAGGGGTCTTGAGGGTGTGTAGTTAGAAGATGCAGAGCGGAGGGGTCTTGAGGGTGTGTAGTTAGAAGATGCAGAGCGTAGGGGTCTTGAGGGTGTGTAGTTAGAAGATGCAGAGCGTAGGGGTCTTGAGGGTGTGTAGTTAGAAGATGCAGAGCGTAGGGGTCTTGAGGGTGTGTAGTTAGAAGATGCAGAGCGTAGGGGTCTTGAGGGTGTGTAGCTAGAAGATGCAGAGCGTAGGGGTCTTGAGGGTGTGTAGTTAGAAGATGCAGAGCGTAGGGGTCTTGAGGGTGTGTAGTTAGAAGATGCAGAGCGTAGGGGTCTTGAGGGTGTGTAGTTAGAAGATGCAGAGCGGAGGGGTCTTGAGGGTGTGTAGTTAGAAGATGCAGAGCCTAGGGGTCTTGAGGGTGTGTAGTTAGAAGATGCAGAGTGTAGGGGTCTTGAGGGTGTGTAGTTAGAAGATGCAGAGCGTAGGGGTCTTGAGGGTGTGTAGTTAGAAGATGCAGAGTGTAGGGGTCTTGAGGGTGTGTAGTTAGAAGATGTAGAGCGTAGGGGTCTTGAGGGTGTGTAGTTAGAAGATGCAGAGCGTAGGGGTCTTGAGGGTGTGTAGTTAGAAGATGCAGAGCGTAGGGGTCTTGAGGGTGTGTAGTTAGAAGATGCAGAGCGTAGGGGTCTTGAGGGTGTGTAGTTAGAAGATGCAGAGCGTAGGGGTCTTGAGGGTGTGTAGTTAGAAGATGCAGAGTGTAGGGGTCTTGAGGGTGTGTAGTTAGAAGATGCAGAGCGTAGGGGTCTTGAGGGTGTGTAGTTAGAAGATGCAGAGCGTTGGGGTCTTGAGGGTGTGTAGTTAGAAGATGCAGAGCGTAGGGGTCTTGAGGGTGTGTAGTTAGAAGATGTAGAGCGGAGGGGTCTTGAGGGTGTGTAGTTAGAAGATGCAGAGTGTAGGGGTCTTGAGGGTGTGTAGTTAGAAGATGCAGAGTGTAGGGGTCTTGAGGGTGTGTAGTTAGAAGATGCAGAGCGTAGGGGTCTTGAGGTTGTGTAGTTAGAAGATGCAGAGCGTAGGGGTCTTGAGGGTGTGTAGTTAGAAGATGTAGAGCGTAGGGGTCTTGAGGGTGTGTAGTTAGAAGATGCAGAGCGTAGGGGTCTTGAGGGTGTGTAGTTAGAAGATGCAGAGCGTAGGGGTCTTGAGGGTGTCTAGTTAGAAGATGCAGAGCGGAGGGGTCTTGAGGGTGTGTAGTTAGAAGATGCAGAGCGTAGGGGTCTTGAGGGTGTGTAGTTAGAAGATGCAGAGCGGAGGGGTCTTGAGGGTGTGTAGTTAGAAGATGCAGAGCGTAGGGGTCTTGAGGGTGTGTAGTTAGAAGATGCAGAGTGTAGGGGTCTTGAGGGTGTGTAGTTAGAAGATGCAGAGCGGAGGGGTCTTGAGGGTGTGTAGTTAGAAGATGCAGAGCGTAGGGGTCTTGAGGGTGTGTAGTTAGAAGATGCAGGGTGTAGGGGTCTTGAGGGTGTGTAGTTAGAAGATGCAGAGCGTTGGGGTCTTGAGGGTGTGTAGTTAGAAGATGCAGAGCGGAGGGGTCTTGAGGGTGTGTAGTTAGAAGATGCAGAGCGGAGGGGTCTTGAGGGTGTGTAGTTAGAAGAAAATCAAATCAAATTAAATCTGCCCCCTCCATGGAGTCTTTTAAATCTAAACTCAACACCCATCTACACCACCTGGCCCCCCCCGACTCACTCGGACTCTGGCCTCGCTTGTTGACGTGTTGTTCTGTTTCCTTGTCTGTCCGTTGGTTGTTTATACTTTCTGTTTATTCTATACTTTAGCACTTTTCTTTGTGTTTAGCTATGTGACTCACTGTGAAGCACTTTGGTTGACAAGTGTCACGTCTAAATGTGCCATACAAATACATTTGATTGATTAACTCTGATTTATCACAGAATCAAGTCTCTACTATCGCATGTTACACATAAATGGCTGAATTTATATAACTGCTTTTATCCAAAGCGCTTTACAATTTGTTCCTCACATTTTACACAGTCACTCACACGTTCACACACCGACGGCGGAGGCAACCTGCACATCGGGAGCAATTAGGGGTTAAGTGTCTCGCTCAAGGACACTTCGACGCGCTGCCCGGGAGGAGCGGGAATCGAACCAGGAACCTCCGGCTTACCAGACGACTGCTCTACCCCTAATCACCCGTCATGGCTCATGGTATCAGATGTGTTCTAAAAATATATATATATATATATTTAAAAATGTAACCCTAACTAGCCGTACTGTCATGCACTTGTCCTAATAAACTAACCTACACTGTAACACGCAACACTTTGATGAACATTGTTACTCAGCTGATAGAGTTGTGCCCTTCCTGATGACTTGTCGTACAGAACTTGTAAGTCGCTTTGGATAAAAGCGTTTCAGCTAAATGACTAAATGTAAATGTAATGTTAGTATTGGTGCAATTCTCCCGTTACTGATTTTAGCCTGATATCTGATACCAGCTTCAGTGAGTCCCTGGTACAATCCAGCAGGGTTGTAAAAAGTACCCAGAAATTATACTTTAAGTGAAAGTATGGGTACCGTCTCAATATCTTACTCAAGTAAAAGTCAGAGTATCTGGCTAAAAACACAAAAAAAATATCAAAAAGTTAAGTACTACAAAGTAAAAGTAAAAACTTTTTTTTTTATTCCGGGGAAATGAAATGTTCCGTTTCATCCTCTTCATCACTCGTACTATCGTTTGTGGCCGTCTTCTGTAGCTATTGTCACTCTGACCGTCTATTCTGATAGCAGAATCAAAGATCCCCGCTTTCTAGTCTTGCACAAGGACCAATCAGCATGGGGTATGGGCGGGTTCATTTTCCATTGATGGGGATTTGATTGGCTGTTTTTAAATAAAGAGCGGTCTCAGGATTAATAACGTCAACGTTAGTTTGGCCAGAGAAACAATTCAAATATACTAATTAAAATAGTTGGACCTGCGAGATTTGTACTTTGTACTTTGTAGCTCTGCATTTTAAATGTAAGGAGTACAAAGTATGTTTTTTTTTCTTTGAAATGTAATTGAGTAAAAGTACAAGTATACAAACCTAATGATACTCGAGTAAAGTACAAATCCCCAAGAACGGTATTGTAACAAAGTACAATTACTCGAGTACTTTACACCCCTGAACATAATGATAAAGGAGCCCCCAGCTGGCAGGTTGTGGTAAGTTCCTGGTTATTCCCTCGTTGGTGTTGTAGTTTATGTCTGAGTATTTACGTAACCTTTATGGTATAAGCTGTAAAAAGCTGCTTTACGGGCGATCCAGGGTGTAAAACTCTTCTACCCTACGAGAGAGCGCTTCACTTCACTATTAGGATACATTTGTATGTATGTTAACACCGTTACAAACTATTACTGCATACTAACTGTGCAAAAAGCAGCGTAGCCTGTGTGTTTTTTATTTGAGTTTCTTCTAATTCTTATATTGAGTTTCTTTTTTCTTAGGGAACTTAATAATAAAAAATAAAACTCTGCTGTTAAACTGCAGCAGGCCCCGCCTTCCTTTTCTCCTACTGCCCACCTAGCGTGCTGATTGGCTCGATTCACCAAAGAGGAGTATGGATCATCAACCAATGTCTGCTCGTACGTGTCCCACCTAGTAGGTGGAGTGCAATTATCTTCTTCTGATTGGCCGATGAACACAGTTAGACGATACAGGGGGGGGGGGGGGGGGGCGGGTCCAGTAAGAGTGTGTGTGTGTGTCTCTCTCTCTCTCCTCTCTCTCTCTCTCTCTCTCTCCCTCTCTCCCTCTCTCTCCTCTCTCCCTCTCTCTCTCTCTCTCTCTCTCCCCCCCCCCCTCACAAGTCCTCAGCTGAACCCCTAGAGGCTGGAAACAGACCTGCACCTGAAGGGGAATGTGGTGACAATGGCAGTGGTTTACTCAAGTACTGTACTTAAGAAACGTTGTACTTTTTACTCCACTACATTAATCTGAACCCGTCAGTTACTAGTTACTTTGAAGAAAAGGATTTTTGCATAGAAAACACAATATATACAAAATGATTATATACTTTCACATTTGAAGCCTGTCGACTTCAAGAGGACGTAATCAGAGCAGCATAACTGGACCACATACCACTTTAACACAACCTTTAATCAGAGCAGCATAACTGGACCACATACCACTTTAACACAACCTTTACTCAGAGCAGCATAACTGGACCACATACCACTTTAACACAACCTTTAATCAGAGCAGCATAACTGGACCACATACCACTTTAACATCACCTTTATTCAGAGCAGCATAACTGGACCACATACCACTTTAACATGACCTTTAATCAGAGCAGCATAACTGGACCACATACCACTTTAACATAACCTTTAATCAGAGCAGCATAACTGGAACACATACTACTTTAACACAACCTTTAATCAGAGCAGCATAACTGGACCACGTACCACTTTAACACAACCTTTAATCAGAGCAGCATAACTGGACCACACACCACTTTAACATAACCTTTAATCAGAGCAGCATAACTGGACCACATACCACTTTAACATAACCTTTAATCAGAGCAGCATAACTGGACCACATACCACTTTAACATAACCTTTAATCAGAGCAGCATAACTGGACCACATACCACTTTAACACAACCTTTAATCAGAGCAGCATAACTGGACCACATACCACTTTAACATAACCTTTAATCAGAGCAGCATAACTGGACCACATACCACTTTAACACAACCTTTAATCAGAGCAGCATAACTGGACCACGTACCACTTTAACACAACCTTTAATCAGAGCAGCATAACTGGACCACACACCACTTTAACATCACCTTTAATCAGAGCAGCATAACTGGACCACATACCACTTTAACACAACCTTTAATCAGAGCAGCATAACTGGACCACATACCACTTTAACATGACCTTTAATCAGAGCAGCATAACTGGACCACACACCACTTTAACATCACCTTTAATCAGAGCAGCATAACTGGACCACACACCACTTTAACATCACCTTTAATCAGAGCAGCATAACTGGACCACATACCACTTTAACATCACATTTAATCAGAGCAGCATAACTGGACCACATACCACTTTAACATAACCTTTAATCAGAGCAGCATAACTGGACCACATACCACTTTAACATCACCTTTAATCAGAGCAGCATAACTGGACCACACAACACTTTAACATCACCTTTAATCAGAGCAGCATAACTGGACCACATACCACTTTAACATAACCTTTAATCAGAGCAGCATAACTGGACCACATACCACTTTAACATAACCTTTAATCAGAGCAGCATAACTGGACCACATACCACTTTAACATAACCTTTAATCAGAGCAGCATAACTGGGCCACATACCACTTTAACACAACCTTTACTCAGAGCAGCATAACTGGACCACATACCACTTTAACATGACCTTTAATCAGAGCAGCATAACTGGACCACATACCACTTTAACACAACCTTTACTCAGAGCAGCATAACTGGACCACATACCACTTTAACATCACCTTTAATCAGAGCAGCATAACTGGACCACATACCACTTTAACACAACCTTTACTCAGAGCAGCATAACTGGACCACATACCACTTTAACATCACCTTTAATCAGAGCAGCACAACTGGACCACATACCACTTTAACACAACCTTTAATCAGAGCAGCATAACTGGACCACATACCACTTTAACACAACCTTTAATCAGAGCAGCATAACTGGACCACATACCACTTTAACATCACCTTTAATCAGAGCAGCGTAACTGGACCACATACCACTTTAACATCACCTTTAATCAGAGCAGCATAACTGGACCACATACCACTTTAACACAACCTTTAATCAGAGCAGCATAACTGGACCACATACCACTTTAACACAACCTTTACTCAGAGCAGCATAACTGGACCACATACCACTTTAACACAACCTTTACTCAGAGCAGCATAACTGGACCACATACCACTTTAACATCACCTTTAATCAGAGCAGCATAACTGGACCACATACCACTTTAACACAACCTTTACTCAGAGCAGCATAACTGGACCACATACCACTTTAACACAACCATTAATCAGAGCAGCATAACTGGACCACATACCACTTTAACACAACCTTTACTCAGAGCAGCATAACTGGACCACATACCACTTTAACACAACCTTTACTCAGAGCAGCATAACTGGACCACATACCACTTTAACACAACCTTTAATCAGAGCAGCATAACTGGACCACATACCACTTTAACATCACCTTTAATCAGAGCAGCATAACTGGACCACATACCACTTTAACATGACCTTTAATCAGAGCAGCATAACTGGACCACATACCACTTTAACATAACCTTTAATCAGAGCAGCATAACTGGAACACATACTACTTTAACACAACCTTTAATCAGAGCAGCATAACTGGACCACGTACCACTTTAACACAACCTTTAATCAGAGCAGCATAACTGGACCACACACCACTTTAACATAACCTTTAATCAGAGCAGCATAACTGGACCACATACCACTTTAACATAACCTTTAATCAGAGCAGCATAACTGGACCACATACCACTTTAACATAACCTTTAATCAGAGCAGCATAACTGGACCACATACCACTTTAACACAACCTTTAATCAGAGCAGCATAACTGGACCACATACCACTTTAACATAACCTTTAATCAGAGCAGCATAACTGGACCACATACCACTTTAACACAACCTTTAATCAGAGCAGCATAACTGGACCACGTACCACTTTAACACAACCTTTAATCAGAGCAGCATAACTGGACCACACACCACTTTAACATCACCTTTAATCAGAGCAGCATAACTGGACCACATACCACTTTAACATAACATTTAATCAGAGCAGCATAACTGGACCACATACCACTTTAACACAACCTTTAATCAGAGCAGCATAACTGGACCACATACCACTTTAACACAACCTTTACTCAGAGCAGCATAACTGGACCACATACCACTTTAACATCACCTTTAATCAGAGCAGCATAACTGGACCACATACCACTTTAACACAACCTTTACTCAGAGCAGCATAACTGGACCACATACCACTTTAACACAACCTTTAATCAGAGCAGCATAACTGGACCACATACCACTTTAACACAACCTTTACTCAGAGCAGCATAACTGGACCACATACCACTTTAACATCACCTTTAATCAGAGCAGCATAACTGGACCACATACCACTTTAACATCACCTTTAATCAGAGCAGCATAACTGGACCACATACCACTTTAACACAACCTTTACTCAGAGCAGCATAACTGGACCACATACCACTTTAACACAACCTTTAATCAGAGCAGCATAACTGGACCACATACCACTTTAACACAACCTTTACTCAGAGCAGCATAACTGGACCACATACCACTTTAACACAACCTTTAATCAGAGCAGCATAACTGGACCACATACCACTTTAACACAACCTTTACTCAGAGCAGCATAACTGGACCACATACCACTTTAACACAACCTTTACTCAGAGCAGCATAACTGGACCACATACCACTTTAACACAACCTTTACTCAGAGCAGCATAACTGGACCACATACCACTTTAACACAACCTTTACTCAGAGCAGCATAACTGGACCACATACCACTTTAACACAACCTTTACTCAGAGCAGCATAACTGGACCACATACCACTTTAACACAACCTTTACTCAGAGCAGCATAACTGGACCACATACCACTTTAACATAACCTTTACTCAGAGCAGCATAACTGGACCACATACCACTTTAACACAACCTTTACTCAGAGCAGCATAACTGGACCACATACCACTTTAACATCACCTTTACTCAGAGCAGCATAACTGGACCACATACCACTTTAACACAACCTATAGAGGTCAATGGATACACAAACGTCATGTAGAATGTGTACTTTTACTTTAGATACTTAAGTACATCCAATAGCAAATACTTCTCTACTTTTACTGAAGTAGAATTTGAATGGAGGACTTTTACCAGAGTACTCGTTTATCTGAGTATTTCTACTTTCACTTAACTAAAAGGAACCGTGTACTTCTTCCACCACTGTTGATCAGCAACAGCTGTTTCTCCATTGAATGCAAAAGGAAAAATAGCGCTTGTGGCAATAATCCCAGCGGTGCCCGGTGCCCGCCCTGCAGTACATACATGTGAGAGCTGCCTCCCAGCGCTGCCCGCCCTGCGGTACATACATGTGAGAGCTGCCTCCCAGCGGTGCCCGCTGCCCGCCCTGCAGTACATACATGTGAGAGCTGCCTCCCAGCGGTGCCCGCTGCCCGCCCTGCGGTACATACATGTGAGAGCTGCCTCCCAGCGCTGCCCGCCCTGCAGTACATACATGTGAGAGCTGCCTCCCAGCGCTGCCCGCCCTGCAGTACATACATGTGAGAGCTGCCTCCCAGCGCTGCCCGCTGCCCGCCCTGCGCTACATACATGTGAGAGCTGCCTCCCAGCGGTGCCCGCTGCCCACCCTGCGGTACATACATGTGAGAGCTGCCTCCCAGCGCTGCCCGCCCTGCGGTACATACATGTGAGAGCTGCCTCCCAGCGGTGCCCGCTGCCCGCCCTGCAGTACATACATGTGAGAGCTGCCTCCCAGCGGTGCCCACCCTGCGGTACATACATGTGAGAGCTGCCTCCCAGCGCTGCCCGCCCTGCGGTACATACATGTGAGAGCTGCCTCCCAGCGCTGCCCACCCTGCGGTACATACATGTGAGAGCTGCCTCCCAGCGCTGCCCGCCCTGCGGTACATACATGTGAGAGCTGCCTCCCAGCGCTGCCCGCCCTGCGGTACATACATGTGAGAGCTGCCTCCCAGCGGTGCCCGCTGCCCGCCCTGCGGTACATACATGTGAGAGCTGCCTCCCAGCGGTGCCCGCTGCCCGCCCTGCGGTACATACATGTGAGAGCTGCCTCCCAGCGGTGCCCGCTGCCCACCCTGCGGTACATACATGTGAGAGCTGCCTCCCAGCGGTGCCCGCTGCCCGCCCTGCGGTACATACATGTGAGAGCTGCCTCCCAGCGGTGCCCGGTGCCCGCCCTGCAGTACATACATGTGAGAGCTGCCTCCCAGCGGTGCCCGCTGCCCGCCCTGCGGTACATACATGTGAGAGCTGCCTCCCAGCGGTGCCCGCTGCCCGCCCTGCAGTACATACATGTGAGAGCTGCCTCCCAGCGGTGCCCGCTGCCCGCCCTGCGCTACATACATGTGAGAGCTGCCTCCCCAGCCTGAATAACTCCAAAGGCTAGATTTGTATATTATCCTATTTTATTTTGGTGTGTTATTAGTCAGGTTGTGGAAGTGCTTCTACCCCCAGGCCATCAGGCTGCTCAACGAACAATAAACACTATGCAACAACCATCAAATGCACTCACAACACACACATCCACACGCACACACTCACTTTAAACAAACAACACACTGCAGCACCCACTCTCCACACTTTAGATCACCTAAACACACTTTATATTTATTGATAAAGGATTTGCACTACAACTCGTACACCTTACTGTAAATTGTACCTAAATTGTACCTCATCCCATTTCTGCTTTGCACTATATAGTATTGTATATTAGTACACTGCACAGTATTGTATATTGTATGGTAACTCAGTTACTTCTATTCTGCATCGAACATTGTACATATGTCTATACTGAACACTGTGACTTCTATTTTTACTTCTATTACATGCTATACTATTTTATTTCATACTTATCTTGTCTAGCACAGTCTCTGGAGCGTAACAGTAAGAAGCATTTTGTATGAAAGTATTCTGTACTTCTGTATGACAACTATTAAAGAAACTTGAAACTTGAACTTGAACCGTTTCTGTGTGTCTGTGCATCACGCACTTTGATTATATGCACTTTTACTGTAAATTGTGCCTCTATGCATTATTATGCACTTTACTATGATATGCACTTTTAGGGGATGTTGATATCAACCTTATAGCATTTGTCCTTTTATACTGTCTGTTTTTTTTTTTTTTTTTTTTGTACCGTTTCTACTCTGCTCCTGTATTGGATTAGTTGTAGACACACAGTGTTTGCTCTGTACCTGTATTCCAATGTGGATTCGTCCAGACATGGCAAATAAAATCTCTGACTCTCTGACTCTGAACTGTAAACCCTTTCACTACCACACTACAGAAGGTTAACCCTTTCACTACCACACTACAGACGGTTAACCCTTTCACTACCACACTACAGACGGTTAACCCTTTCACTACCACACTACAGACGGTTAACCCTTTCACTGCCACACTACAGATGGTTAACCCTTTCACTGCCACACTACAGAAGGTTAACCCTTTCACTACCACACTACAGACGGTTAACCATTTCACTACCACACTACAGACGGTTAACCCTTTCACTGCCACACTACAGACGGTTAACCCTTTCACTACCACACTACAGACGGTTAACCCTTTCACTGCCACACTACAGACGGTTAACCCTTTCACTACCACACTACAGACGGTTAACCCTTTCACTGCCACACTACAGACGGTTAACCTTTCACTACCACACTACAGACGGCTAACCCTTTCACTGCCACACTACAGACGGTTAACCCTTTCACTGCCACACTACAGAAGGTTAACCTTTGACTAAGATTTAAGATTTAAGATTTGTTTATTAAGGACAATGCAAATGAATGAACATCATTTACATGAGTGTATGCATAACATCACAGCATGATAAGGACGTAAATATGCCGGGAATAGCACAGGGCTAATTTCCACCCGTAGTCCTAAAACAAACACAAAACGGACCTTACAACGTTCATTCATAAAAACTGACATCACTTACGTGACCACACTAACATGACATTCAGTCGGTACAACATCACTAACATCCCTGTCTAACAGCCATGTCCTGAGTTGGCCCCTAAAGGTGGACAGGGTGGTACATTCCCTTAAGGGGACCGGAAGGCTGTTCCATGTTCCACTTCCCTTCATCGATAGAACATTTTTGCTGAAGGCGGTCTTTCTAAAATGGACCTCACAATCCCCTCTGGTGTTTGACCTAGTGGCTAATCCAGTGTTCCTTTTCTCGTGGATAAACTCCTTGAGAGGGGGAGGGGCTAATCTGTGCAGGCATTCATATACAAAGCAGGAACTTTTATAACGTCTGGGTTTTTTTTTATTTTAAATTAGATGCTTATCCAGGATTTTACAGTGGTGGTATGAGTACCGTTTCCTGTCATATACCTTCAATGCTCTGTTGTAAAGTTGTACTACCGCACTACAGAAGGTTAACCCTAAACTACAGAAGGTTAACCTTTCACTACCACACTACAGACAGTTAACCTTTCACTACCACACTACAGAAGGTTAACCCTTTCACTACCAGTCATGGAAAAAATAGTCTACGAACAGGTCGAAAAGTACCTAGCGGAAAAAAATCTAATCTACGAATTCCAATCTGGCTTCAGAACATCCCACTCCACTGACACATTGATTGATTGATTGAAAAGTTTATTAACAGATTGCAGAATGGGTACAGTACAGTACAGCTCAATACATACAATTGTTAAGGGGATGCAGACCAGAGAAAGACTTTCGTCTTGTTTACATCAGGGTCCCCCATTTTCAATTCATCAGGACGTATGACATAAATGATGACATACAGATAGACAGTACTGCTACATCTATACATTTATGACATATCAGATTTGCAAATACAGTACTGTTTGTGATACAAAAGTGTCCAGAAAAAGAGTGTATATACATTTTACATTATACACGTTTCGCAATTATGCCACATCAATGTGGAACGCCCTACCCAAAGCTCTAAAGGAATGTGAATCACTACCCACTTTCAAAAACACTCTCAAAGAACACCTACGGGAGACTGCTATTCGAAACTGGCCCCTACAAATGTCCTAACCCAGTTGCACAGTAAATGACCAAGTATGGCTTTGTCAGTATTCCAATGTATAGTGTACAGTGTCCCCCCCCCCCCCCCCACCTCCAATGTACAGCCCCCACCCACCCACCCGACAACACCCCACCCACCCAACCTCCTCCAATGTACAGTTTCTACGTCAAATGTATATACACTCTTTTTCTGGACTCTTTTTGTATCACAAACAGTACTGTATTTGCAAATCTGGTATGTCATAAATGTATAGATGTAGCAGTACTGTATATCTGTATGTCATGTATGTCATATATGTCCTGATGAATTGAAAATGGGGGACCCTGATGTAAACAAGACGAAAGTCTTTCTCTGGTCTGCATCCCCTTAACAATTGTGTGTATTGAGCCGTACTGTACTGTATCCATTCTGCAATCTGTTAATACAGTTTTCAATCAATCAATCAATCAAACCACACTACAGAAGGTTAACCTTTCACTATCACACTACAGAAGGTTAACCTTTCACTACCACACTACAGAAGGTTAACCTTTCACTACCACACTACAGAAGGTTAAACCTTTCACTACCACACTACAGAAGGTTAACCCTTTCACTACCACACTACAGAAGGTTAACCCTTTCACTACCACACTACAGAAGGTTAACCCTTTCACTACCACACTACAGGAGGTTAACCCTTTCACTACCACACTACAGAAGGTTAACCCTTTCACTACCACACTACAGAAGGTACAATATCACTACAGTAAACATGATGTCACCAGGTACAATATTACTACAATAAACTATAGACTACACATAATACACAACCTATATTCTATCTATACAAATTATGCTATGCTAACTGTATAAGCTAACTATAGACTATAATCTATTGTATTGTATTGTACAGTATAGTATTGTACAGTATAGTATTGTACAGTAGTGTATAGTATTGTATAGTATAGTATTGTATAGTATAGTAGTGTATAGTAGTGTACACAAGACCCAGTGCCTCATCCGTAGCTAACACTGTATTGCACTATCACAGGACCTTAGCATGTCTTTACCATGCTTTTTGTAAACTTTATGTACATTATACCTGTTATGTCTTATTCTTATTACTTGTATTATTGCACAATCGCTGCGGGCATGACCCCCCCCCCCCCCCCCCCGCATTTCACTGTATGCCCTGTATGCCGTGACAAATAAACCTCTTGACTTGAACTAAAACTATGAACTAAACTATAGACTAAACATAATACACAACGTATATTCTATCTATACAAACGTATAAAATACAATATGTTAGCAGCAGTAAGTGTGCTTGTGTGCGTCTGCCAGACTGAGAGGCAGAGAGGCAGCTATATAGTTGGGTCAAGAACCAACATTCTGTGACCATTCTCTGGCTAAGATGTTTTGATGATTGATTTGACTTCTATGGACCTTTTATCAAATATTTAGCCCCTGTGTCCCTCCGAAAAATCCCGGCATTTTTTGTCAGATGGCCAAATCGAAAATATCTGCTGACGCCATCTTGAAAAATTTTCTTTTGATCCAGAGCACCTAGAATCATGTATGTAATACTTCTCCCGTGGAGAGGAGCAGAATCTTCATTCATTAAAATTACTTTATTTTCTGTGAACCCATATTGTGGCCGATCGCTTTAAAATATAATTTGAGTGAGAGAATCAATGAGCAGCCTTTGGGTCAGACAACAGACCAGCCCCCCCCCCCCCCCCCCCCCCACTAGTTTAAAGTGGGATCAACCAGCGCCTGCCAGGACACACGTCAGAGTGTTTGTCTTTAAAAACCGGACTGGTCTTGTTGTGTGTTCCGCTGTTTTTGAGGTCAAAGTTAACCTGGGTGGTGGGGGCCAAGGAGGGGGGGGGGCAAGGTGGGGGCCATGCTGCAGACAGTGTTAGTTAACCCTTTCACTGCCACACTACAGAAGGTCAACCCTTTACTATCACACTACTTAGTGAAGGGTTAAACCTTCTGCAGTGTGTCAGTGAAAGGGTTAACCGTTTGGTAGTGCGGCGGTGAAAGGGTTAACGTAGCAGAGTCTCTGAAATTAAAACTGGCGACAACGACACCCTCCTCGGGTTGTGCTTTGATTTGACGTTAAAACAGCTGATAATAAACAGAAATCCATATTATGCTCTAAACATGTTTCAACTAGAAAGGTGTGCTCAGGAGGGCGCATATCTCCACCAGGGGGCAGCCTTTCCTCTCTAATAGCCTACATGTTAGACAGGGCTTTGATTGATTGATTGATTGAAAAGTTTATTAACAGATTGCAGAATGGGTACAGTACAGTACAGCTCAATACATACAATTGTTAAGGGGATGCAGACCAGAGAAAGACTTTCGTCTTGTTTACATCAGGGTCCCCCATTTTCAATTCATCATAACATTTATGACATACCAGATTTGCAAATACAGTACTGTTTGTGATACAAAAAGAGTCCAGAAAAGGGAGTATATACATTTGACGTAGAAACTGTACATTGGAGGAGGTTGGGTGCGTGGGGGGGGGGGGGGTAGGGGGTGGGTGGGGGGACACTGTACACTGTACAAGCAAAACTGTACATTGGAATATTGACAAAGCCATACTTGGTCATTTACTGTACATTGGAGGGGGTTGGGTTAGGACATTTACAGGGGCCAGTTTCGAATTGCAGTCTCCCGTAGGTGCTCTTTGAGAGTGGTTTTGAAAGTGGGTAGTGATTCACATTCCTTTACAGCTTTGGGTAGGGCGTTCCACATTGTTGTGGCATAATTGCGAAATGTGTTTAGTCCCTTGTTTGAGCCGAATCTGGGTTTAACATGATTTGTGGAGCTCCCTCTGGTGTTGTGATCGTGGTATTCACTGACCTTTGGGAAGTATTTTGACATGTACATGGGTACCTTGGTCGTGTAGTGTATCTTGTAGACCAGGCCCATTGCAAGTTGCTGTACTCTGTCGTCTACTCTAAGCCATCCTAGGTTGGCAAAGTGGGCAGGGGTGAGGTGGGTTCTAGGAGTCAGGTCAAGCAGTAGTCTGACCAGTTTGTTTTGTGATGTTTGTAATTTTGTTTTTAGCGCCTTTGAGGTGCTTTGGTACCATGAGGTGCAAGCATAGTCGTAGTACCCTTGAATGAGTGCTCCTGCCAGAGTCTTCAGGGTATTCTTGTTTACCAGAGAGGAGATCCGGTACAAGAATCGAGTTTGTTGGTTGACTTTTTTTTATTACATTGGATGCCATTTTGTCACAGGAAAGAGTAGCCTCTAGGATGGAACCCAGGTAGGTAATATCTTCTTTCCTTGTGACAATATTGTCACCCACTGTAACTGAGAAGCCGTCGGTCTTGCTGAGTTTGTTATTTGAACCGAAGAGAATGGCTTGCGTGTAGCAGGTGGGGGGGGGGGGCATAGACCAATGACAGCAGGTCTCCCTGCAATATTCCTATTACACTACTACACTACTACACACTATTAAACTATTACTGATGTTAAAGTGGTGTGTGGTCCAGTTATGCTGCTCTGATTAAAGGTGATATTAAAGTGGTATGTGGTCCAGTTATGCTGCTCTGATTAAAGGTTGTGTTAAAGTGGTATGTGGTCCAGTTATGCTGCTCTGATTAAAGGTGATGTTAAAGTGGTATGTGGTCCAGTTATGCTGCTCTGATTAAAGGTTGTGTTAAAGTGGTATGTGGTCCAGTTATGCTGCTCTGATTAAAGGTGATGTTAAAGTGGTATGTGGTCCAGTTATGCTGCTCTGATTAAATATGTGTTAAAGTGGTATGTGGTCCAGTTATGCTACTCTGATTAAAGGTGATGTTAAAGTGATATGTGGTCCAGTTATGCTGCTCTGATTAAAGGTGATGTTAAAGTGATATGTGGTCCAGTTATGCTGCTCTGATTAAAGATTGTGTTAAAGTGGTATGTGGTCCAGTTATGCTACTCTGATTAAAGGTGATGTTAAAGTGGTATGTGGTCCAGTTATGCTGCTCTGATTAAAGGTGATGTTAAAGTGATATGTGGTCCAGTTATGCTGCTCTGATTAAAGGTGATGTTAAAGTGGTATGTGGTCCAGTTATGCTGCTCTGATTAAAGGTGATGTTAAAGTGGTATGTGGTCCAGTTATGCTGCTCTGATTAAAGGTGATGTTAAAGTGATATGTGGTCCAGTGATGCTGCTCTGATTAAAGGTGATGTTAAAGTGGTATGTGGTCCAGTTATGCTGCTCTGATTAAAGGTGATGTTAAAGTGGTATGTGGTCCAGTTATGCTGCTCTGATTAAAGGTTGTGTTAAAGTGGTATGTGGTCCAGTTATGCTGCTCTGATTAAATATTGTGTTAAAGTGGTATGTGGTCCAGTTATGCTACTCTGATTAAAGGTGATGTTAAAGTGATATGTGGTCCAGTTATGCTGCTCTGATTAAAGGTGATGTTAAAGTGATATGTGGTCCAGTTATGCTGCTCTGATTAAAGATTGTGTTAAAGTGGTATGTGGTCCAGTTATGCTACTCTGATTAAAGGTGATGTTAAAGTGGTATGTGGTCCAGTTATGCTGCTCTGATTAAAGGTGATGTTAAAGTGATATGTGGTCCAGTTATGCTGCTCTGATTAAAGGTGATGTTAAAGTGGTATGTGGTCCAGTTATGCTGCTCTGATTAAAGGTGATGTTAAAGTGGTATGTGGTCCAGTTATGCTGCTCTGATTAAAGGTGATGTTAAAGTGGTATGTGGTCCAGTGATGCTGCTCTGATTAAAGGTGATGTTAAAGTGGTATGTGGTCCAGTTATGCTGCTCTGATTAAAGGTTGTGTTAAAGTGGTATGTGGTCCAGTTATGCTGCTCTGATTAAGGGTGATATTAAAGTGGTATGTGGTCCAGTTATGCTGCTCTGATTAAAGGTTATGTTAAAGTGGCATGTGGTCCAGTGATGCTACTCTGATTAAAGGTTGTGTTAAAGTGGTATGTCGTCCAGTTATGCTGTTCTGATTAAAGGTATTGTTAAAGTGGTATGTGGTCCAGTGATGCTACTCTGATTAAAGGTTGTGTTAAAGTGGTATGTGGTCCAGTTATGCTGCTCTGATTAAAGGTGATGTTAAAGTGGTATGTGGTCCAGTTATGCTGCTCTGCTTAAAGGCGATGTTAAAGTGGTACAGTATGTGGTCCAGTTATGCTGCTCTGATTAAAGGTTGTGTTAAAGTGGTGTGTGGTCCAGTTATGCTGCTCTGATTAAAGGTGATGTTAAAGTGGTATGTGGTCCAGTTATGCTGCTCTAATTAAAGGTGATGTTAAAGTGGTATGTGGTCCAGTTATGCTGCTCTGATTAAAGGTGATGTTAAAGTGGTATGTGGTCCAGTTATGCTGCTCTGATTAAAGGTTGTGTTAAAGTGGTATGTGGTCCAGTTATGCTGCTCTGATTAAAGGTGATGTTAAAGTGGTATGTGGTCCAGTTATGCTGCTCTGATTAAAGGTGATGTTAAAGTGGTATGTGGTCCAGTTATGCTGCTCTGATTAAAGGTTGTGTTAAAGTGGTATGTGGTCCAGTTATGCTGCTCTGATTAAGGGTGATATTAAAGTGGTATGTGGTCCAGTTATGCTGCTCTGATTAAAGGTTATGTTAAAGTGGCATGTGGTCCAGTGATGCTACTCTGATTAAAGGTTGTGTTAAAGTGGTATGTCGTCCAGTTATGCTGTTCTGATTAAAGGTATTGTTAAAGTGGTATGTGGTCCAGTGATGCTACTCTGATTAAAGGTTGTGTTAAAGTGGTATGTGGTCCAGTTATGCTGCTCTGATTAAAGGTGATGTTAAAGTGGTATGTGGTCCAGTTATGCTGCTCTGCTTAAAGGCGATGTTAAAGTGGTACAGTATGTGGTCCAGTTATGCTGCTCTGATTAAAGGTTGTGTTAAAGTGGTGTGTGGTCCAGTTATGCTGCTCTGATTAAAGGTGATGTTAAAGTGGTATGTGGTCCAGTTATGCTGCTCTGATTAAAGGTGATGTTAAAGTGGTATGTGGTCCAGTTATGCTGCTCTGATTAAAGGTGATGTTAAAGTGGTATGTGGTCCAGTTATGCTGCTCTGATTAAAGGTTGTGTTCAAGTGGTATGTGGTCCAGTTATGCTGCTCTGATTAAAGGTGATGTTAAAGTGGTATGTGGTCCAGTTATGCTGCTCTGATTAAGGGTGATGTTAAAGTGGTATGTGGTCCAGTTATGTTGATCTGATTAAAGGTGATGTTAAAGTGGTATGTGGTCCAGTTATGCTGCTCTGATTAAAGGTTATGTTAAAGTGGTATGTGGTCCAGTTATGCTGCTCTGATTAAAGGTGATGTTAAAGTGGTATGTGGTCCAGTTATGCTGCTCTGATTAAAGGTGATGTTAAAGTGGTATGTGGTCCAGTTATGCTGCTCTGATTAAAGGTGATGTTAAAGTGGTATGTGGTCCAGTTATGCTGCTCTGATTAAAGGTGATGTTAAAGTGGTATGTGGTCCAGTTATGCTGCTCTGATTAAAGGTGATGTTAAAGTGGTATGTGGTCCAGTTATGCTGCTCTGATTAAAGGTGATGTTAAAGTGGTATGTGGTCCAGTTATGCTGCTCTGATTAAGGGTGATGTTAAAGTGGTATGTGGTCCAGTTATGCTGATCTGATTAAAGGTGATGTTAAAGTGGTATGTGGTCCAGTTATGCTGCTCTGATTAAAGGTGATGTTAAAGTGGTATGTGGTCCAGTTATGCTGCTCTGATTAAAGGTGATGTTAAAGTGGTATGTGGTCCAGTTATGCTGCTCTGATTAAAGGTGATGTTAAAGTGGTATGTGGTCCAGTTATGCTGCACTGATTAAAGGTGATGTTAAAATGGTATGTGGTCCAGTTATGCTGCTCTGATTAAAGGTGATGTTAAAGTGGTATGTGGTCCAGTTATGCTGCTCTGATTAAAGGTGATGTTAAAGTGGTATGTGGTCCAGTTATGCTGCTCTGATTAAAGGTGATGTTAAAGTGGTATGTGGTCCAGTTATGCTGCTCTGATTAAAGGTGATGTTAAAGTGGTATGTGGTCCAGTTATGCTGCTCTGATTAAAGGTTATGTTAAAGTGGTATGTGGTCCAGTTATGCTGCTCTGATTAAAGGTTGTGTTAAAGTGGTATGTGGTCCAGTTATGCTGCTCTGATTAAGGGTGATATTAAAGTGGTATGTGGTCCAGTTATGCTGCTCTGATTAAAGGTTGTGTTAAAGTGGTATGTGGTCCAGTTATGCTGCTCTGATTAAAGGTGATGTTAAAGTGGTATGTGGTCCAGTTATGCTGCTCTGATTAAATGTGATGTTAAAGTGGTATGTGGTCCAGTTATGCTGCACTGATTAAGGGTGATGTTAAAGTGGTATGTGGTCCAGTTATGCTGCTCTGATTAAAGGTGATGTTAAAGTGGTATGTGGTCCAGTTATGCTGCTCTGATTAAAGGTGATGTTAAAGTGGTATGTGGTCCAGTTATGCTGCTCTGATTAAAGGTGATGTTAAAGTGGTATGTGGTCCAGTTATGCTGCTCTGATTAAAGGTGATGTTAAAGTGGTATGTGGTCCAGTTATGCTGCTCTGATTAAAGGTGATGTTAAAGTGGTATGTGGTCCAGTTATGCTGCTCTGATTAAAGGTGATGTTAAAGTGGTATGCGGTCCAGTTATGATGCTCTGATTAAAGGTGATGTTAAAGTGGTGTGTGGTCCAGTTATGCTGCTCTGATTAAAGGTTGTGTTAAAGTGGTATGTGGTCCAGTTATGCTGCTCTGATTAAGGGTGATATTAAAGTGGTATGTGGTCCAGGTATGCTGCTCTGATTAAAGGTGATGTTAAAGTGGTATGTGGTCCAGTTATGCTGCTCTGATTAAAGGTGATGTTAAAGTGGTATGTGGTCCAGTTATGCTGCTCTGCTTAAAGGCGATGTTAAAGTGGTACAGTATGTGGTCCAGTTATGCTGCTCTGATTAAAGGTGATGTTAAAGTGGTATGTGGTCCAGTTATGCTGCTCTGATTAAAGGTGATGTTAAAGTGGTATGTGGTCCAGTTATGCTGCTCTGATTAAGGGTGATGTTAAAGTGGTATGTGGTCCAGTTATGCTGATCTGATTAAAGGTTATGTTAAAGTGGTATGTGGTCCAGTTATGCTGCTCTGATTAAAGGTTGTGTTAAAGTGGTATGTGGTCCAGTTATGCTGCTCTGATTAAAGGTTGTGGTAAAGTGGTATGTGTTCCAGTTATGCTGCTCTGATTAAAGGTGATGTTAAAGTGGTATGTGGTCCAGTGATGCTACTCTGATTAAAGGTTGTGTTAAAGTGGTATGTGGTCCAGTTATGCTGCTCTGATTAAAGGTTATGTTAAAGTGGTATGTGGTCCAGTTATGCTGCTCTGATTAAAGGTGATGTTAAAGTGGTATGTGGTCCAGTTATGCTGCTCTGATTAAAGGTTATGTTAAAGTGGTATGTGGTCCAGTTATGCTGCTCTGATTAAAGGTGTCGTTAAAGTGGTATGTGGTCCAGTTATGCTGCTCTGATTAAAGGTGATGTTAAAGTGGTATGTGGTCCAGTTATGCTGCTCTGATTAAAGGTGATGTTAAAGTGGTATGTGGTCCAGTTATGCTGCTCTGATTAAAGGTGATGTTAAAGTGGTATGTGGTCCAGTTATGCTGCTCTGATTAAAGGTGATGTTAAAGTGGTATGTGGTCCAGTTATGCTGCTCTGATTAAATGTTGTGTTAAAGTGGTATGTGGTCCAGTTATGCTGCGATGAATAAATGTTGTGTTAAAGTGGTATGTGGTCCAGTTATGCTGCTCTGATTAAAGGTGATGTTAAAGTGGTATGTGGTCCAGTTATGCTGCTCTGATTAAAGGTGATGTTAAAGTGGTATGTGGTCCAGTTATGCTGCTCTGATTAAAGGTGATGTTAAAGTGGTATGTGGTCCAGTTATGCTGCACTGATTAAAGGTGATGTTAAAGTGGTATGTGGTCCAGTTATGCTGCTCTGATTAAAGGTGATGTTAAAGTGGTACAGTAGTGGTCCAGTTATGCTGCTCTGATTAAAGGTGATGTTAAAGTGGTGTGTGGTCCAGTTATGCTGCTCTGATTAAAGGTGATGTTAAAGTGGTGTGTGGTCCAGTTATGCTGCTCTGATTAAAGGTGATGTTAAAGTGGTACAGTATGTGGTCCAGTTATGCTGCTGTGATTGAAGGTGATGTTAAAGTGGTGTGTGGTCCAGTTATGCTGCTCTGATTAAAGGTTGTGTTAAAGTGGTATGTGGTCCAGTTATGCTACTCTGATTAAAGGTTGTGTTAAAGTGGTATGTGGTCCAGTTATACTGCTCTGATTAAAGGTTGTGTTAAAGTGGTATGTGGTCCAGTTATGCTACTCTGAT